>NC_134872.1:48036204-48336204 GCF_049852395.1 Peromyscus maniculatus bairdii | reverse complement strand
GAACTTGGAGAAATCGCACACTAGTGGCTTAGCACACCTGAAAGCTCTAGAACAAAAAGAAGCAAACTCACCCAGGAGGAATAGATGCCAGGAAATAATCAAATTGTGGTCTGAAATTAATAAAATAGAAACAAAGAGAACAGTACAAAGAATCAATGAAACAAAGAGTTGGTTCTTTGAGAAAATCAACAAGATAGACAAACCCTTTTCCAAACTAACCAAAAGGCAGAGAGAGCATCCAAATCAGCAAAATCAGAAATGAAAAGGGAGACATAGCAACAGACAATGAGGAAATCCACAGAATCATCAGATCATACTTCAAAAACCTATACTCCATAAAATTGAAAATTCAAAAAGAAATGGACAATTTTCTGGATAGATACCACATATGAAGATTAAATCAAGACCAGATAAACAATTTAAATAGACCTATAACTCCTAAGGAAATAGAAGCAGTCATTAAAAGTCTCCCAACCAAAAAAAGCTGAGGGCCAGAGGGTTTCAGTGCAGAATTCTACCAGAATTTCAAAGAAGAGCAAATACCAATACTCTTCCAATTGTTCCACACAATAGAAACAGAAGGAACTCTTTTTATGAGGCTACAGTTAGTCTGATATCCAAACCACACAAAGATGCAACAAAGAAAGAGAATTACAGACCAATATCTCTCATGAACATTGATGCAAAAATACCCAATAAAATACTGGCAAACCAAATCCAAGAATACATCAAAAAAAAATCATTCACCATGATCAAGGAGGCTTCATCCCAGAGATGCAGGGATGGTTCAGTATATGAAAATCTGTCAATGTAATCCACCATATAAACAAACTGAAAGAAAAAAACCCACATGATCATCTCATTAGATGCTGAAAAAGCCTTTGACAAAATCCAACATTTCTTCATGATAAAGGTCTTAGAGAGTTCAGCAATATAAGGAACATACCTAAACATAATAAAGGCAATTTTCAGCAAGCCAACAGCCAACATCAAATTAAATGGAGAGAAATTCAAAGCGATTTCACTAAAATTAGGAACACAAGACAAGGCTGTCAACTCTCTCCATATCTATTCAATTTAGTACTCAAAGTTCTAACTAGAGCAATAAGACAACAAAAGGAGATCAAGGGGATACAAATTGGAAAAGAAGTCAAACTTTCAATATTTGCAGATAATGTGATGGTATATAAGTGACCCCAAAAATTCTACCAAGGAGCTCCTAAAGCTGATAAACACCTTCAGTAATGTGGCAGGATACAAGATTAACTCAAAAAATTAGTGGCCCTCCTTATACAAATGATATATGGGCTGAGAAAGAAATCAGAGAAACATCACCCTTTACAATAGCCACAAATAATATAAAATACTGATGGGTGATGGTGCTCTGCATGCGGTGAATGTATTGTTCCCATTGGTTGATAAATAAAATGCTGATTGGCCAGTAGCCAGGCAGGAAGTATAGGTGGGATAAACAGACAAGGAGAATTCTGGGAAGAGGAAGACTGAGTCAGGAGTCACCAACCACACATAGAGGAAGCAAGATGTGAAGGCAGAACTGAGAAAAGGTACAGAGCCACGTGGCTAAACATAGATAAGAATTATGGGTTAATTTAAGTGTAAGAGCTAGTCAGTAATAGGGCTGAACTAATGCTGAGCAGTTTTAATTAATATAACCTTCTGTGTGATTACTTGGATCCAAGTGGCTGCAGGGCCGTGGGAGCCAGGCAGGACCAGGAAAACTTCAGCTACAAAATACCTTGGGTTAACTCTAACCAAGCAAGTGAAAGACCTGTATGACAAGAACTTTAAGTCTTCAAAGAAAGAAATTGAAGAAGATATCAGAAAATGAAAAGATCTCCCATGCTCATGGATAGGTAGAACCAACATATTAGAAATGGTAATCTTAGAAATGCAATCTACAGGTTTAATGCAATTCCCATCAAAATTCCAACACAATTCTCCACAGAACTCAAAAGAATGATACTAAACTTCATACGAAAAAAAAAAAATACCCAGGATAACTAAAACAATCCTGTACAACAAAGCAACTTCTGGAGGTATCACCATCCCTAACTTCAAGCTCTACTATAGAGCTATAGTAATAAAAACAGCTTGGCATTGGCATAAAAACCAACATGTGGACCAATGGAATCAAGTTGAAGACACTGACATTAATCCACACACCTATGAACATTTGATTTTTTTGACAAAGAAGCCAACACTGTACAATGGAGAAAAGCATCTTCAACAAATGGTGCTGGCATAACTGGATATCAACATGTAGAAGATTGCAAATAGATCCATAGCTATCACCTGCACAAAACTCAAGTCCATGTAGATCAAAGACCTCAACATAAATCCAGTTACACTGAACCTTATAGAAAAAGTAGGAAGTAACTTTGAACACATTGGCACAGGAGACCACTTCCTAAATATAACACCAGTAGCATAGACACTGAGAGCAATAATTAATAAATGGGACCTCCTGATACTGAGAAGCTTCTGTAAGGCAAAGGACATGGTAAATAAGACAGTCTATAGAATGGGAAAAGATCTTCACCAACCCCACATCTGACAGAGGGCTGATCTCCAAAATATATAAAGAACTCAAGAAACTAGACATCAAAATACCAAACAATCCAATTTAAAAATGAGCTACAGATATAAATAGAGAATTCTCAACAGAAGAATCTCAAATAGCCCAAAGACAAGGAATTGCTCAGCATTCTTCATCATCAGGGAAATGCAAATCAAAATGACTCTGAGATACCATCTTACACAGTCAGAATGGCTAAGATCAAAAACACTGATGACAGCTTCTGTTGGAGAGGATGTGGAGTAAGGAGAACACTCCCCCACTGTTGGTGGGAATGCAAATTGTACAGCTACTTTGGAAATCACTATGGTGACTTCTCAGAAAATTGGTTATCAATCTGCCTCAAGACCCAATGATACCACTCTTGGGCATACAACCAAGGCATGCTTAATCATACCACAAGGACACTTGCTCAACTATGTTCATAGCAGCATTGTTCATAATAGCCAGAACCTGGAAATAACCTAGATGCCCCTCAACCAAATAATGGATAAAGAAAGCGTGGTACGTATACACAATGGAGTATTACTCGGCTATAAAAAAAAATGACATCATGAAATTTGCAGGCAAATGGATGGAACTAGAAAATATCCTGAGTGAGGTAACCCAGACTCAGAAAGACAAACATGGTATGTACTCACTCATCAGTGGATACTAGATGTAAAGCAAAGGACAACCAGACTGCAATCCACAGCTCCAGAGATGCTAGCTAGTGAGGAGGACCCAAGGAGGGATGCATGGATTGCCCTGAGAAGGGGAAAGAGATGAGATCTCTGGAGTAAACTGCGGTTGAGTGTGGGCAATAGACAGGATGGGATGGGGGGTGAGAACATGAGGGAGTGGGATAGTTGATCTGGAGGAGGGACGTAGTGGGAGAGCAATGAAAGAGATATCTTGATAGAGGGAGATATTATGGGGTAAGGGAGAAATATGGTGCTAGGAAAATTCCCAGGAATCCACAAGATGACCCCAGCTTAGACTACTAGCAATAGTGGAGAGAGTGCCTGAACTGGCCTACCCCAGAATTCAGATTGGTGAATACCCTGTCATCACAGAGCCTTCATCCAGTGACTAATGGAAGCAGATGCAGAGATCCACAGCCAAGCACCAGGCCAAGCTCTGGGAATCCAGCCGAAGAGAGGGAAGAGGGATTATATGAGCAAGGGGAGGTCAAGATCATGATGGGAAAGCTACAGAGACAACTGAACCAAGCTCATGGAAACTCATGAACTATAGACTGACAGCTGTGGAGCCTGCATGGGACCATACTAGGCCCTCTACATATGGAAGACAGTTGTGTAGCTTGGTCTGTTTGAGGGGCCCCTGGTAGTGGGATCAGGATCTATCACTGGTTCATGAGATGGCTTTTTGGAGCCCATCACCTATGGTAAGACACCTTGCTTAGCAGGGAAAAGGGGCTTGGTCCTGCCTCAGTCGAATGTATCAAGCTTTGTTGACTCCCCATGGGAGGCCTTACCCTTTTGGAGGAGGGGATAGGGGGGTGAGCTGGGGAGGAAGGCTGGGGTGGGGGAGTGGGAGGAGGAATGAGAGGGTGATCTGTGGTTGGTATGTAAAATGAATAAAAAAATTTCTTAAATAAAAATAAGAAAGAAAAAAGTAAAATTATAGTAAAAAAAAAAAATAAGCCACATAGAGATGGAAAATACACAGGGAGTCTGGATCCTGTATGCTATTGTGTTGATTTTTTGATTGCTGATAAACAAAAGATAGTTGCTAAGAGACCTGGAATTGAAAGAGGGATGTTAAAATAAACCAGCCTTTATACTTTAGAAATGCCTTAACTTTAAAATGGAAGTTAAAAAAAAGTATTTGTAAAATGGAACTCAAAAAATGCATTGCTTTGGAGAACAGATTTTGCTTTTATTTCCACAGGAAACAAGAGGCTGTGGATTTGTTCCAGGTTGATATGGATCAGGTTTGATCAGGGAAGACTCCCTGAACCTTGACAGGTGATATATATCAACCAAGGTTATAGCTGGTCTTCCTTGGACTTGGCTATTATCTCAATTTTTCTCAGGGATCCCTAAAGATGCCTTCACCCACAGACAACAGAAAGCCATCTAGAGAAGACGATGCCCACATTCCGAAGAGGTGGAGTGGGTGCTTATTGGTTATTTGGTGGGTTATGGATGCTTGTTATAGTTTAGTGGAATATAGGAATATATTATAAAAAGACAGCTATTAATCTCAGATATTTTGCATTGGCAGGGATTTTGTATATTGATACAAATTTAAAGTTATTCTTGTTATACTGTATATATGTTTCCACTTTCATTTGGGATATTGTGCTTATGCAGCTCATTTAAAAAATGCAATGTAGGGAGCTGGAGAGATGGCTCAGCAGTTAAGAGCACTGGCTGTTCTTCCAGAGGTCCTGAGTTCAATTCCCAGCAACTACATGATGGCTCACAACCATCTGTAATGAGATCCGGTGCCCTCTTCTGGCCTGCAGGCATACATGCAGACAGAACACTGTATACATAATAAATAAATGAATGAATGAATGAATAAATAAATAAATAAATAAATAAATAAATAATAAAAATCTTTAAAAAAAAGTTAAAACCTTTCATTTTTATTTAGACAAAAAGGGGGAAATTTCTGTGGGATAACCCTCTTGTACACTCTAAAGATTTGCCACTTGAACAGGTTTAATAAAATGCTGAATGGCCAGTAGCCAGGCAAGAACTATAGGCGGGGTCACTAGACTAGGAGAATTCTGGGACGAGGAAGGGCAGTGTCGGGAGTCACCAGCCAGACACAGAGGAAGCAAGATGAAAATGCCACACTGAGAAAAAATACCAAGCCACATGGCTAAACATAGATAAGAATTATGGGTTAATTTAAGTGTAAGATCTAGTTAGTAATAAGCCTGAGCTACCAGCTGAGCATTTATAAGTAATATTTAGCCTCAGAGTCAATTATTTAAGAAGCAGCTGCCGGATGTTTGGGAACTGGCAAGTGGGAGAGAAACTTCCGCCTGGAGGAAATGTCCTAGAATGTTAGTTAAAGATGTGTCACTTTCTTTTATGCTGTGGGACATTTGTTTAATGATGCAAAGATGCGTTGCATTCTTCTATGTTGCTTTTGTTTAACTCTGGGAAGCTGGCTACTTTACCTGTCTAAAACACCTGATTGGTCTAATAAAAAGCTGAACGGCCAATAGCTAGGCAGGAGAGAGAAATAGGTGGGGCTGGCAGGCAGAGAGAATAAACAGGAGGAGAAACCTGGGAAGAGAAGATTGGGGAGTGAAAGGAGGAGGAGAGGAGGACACCAGGGGCCAGCCACCCAGCTACACAGCAAGCCATGGAATATGAAGAAAGGTAAAAGTCAGAGGCAAAAGGTAGACAGAATAATTTAAGAAAAGCTGGCTATGAGCCAGGCGGATCTCTGTGAGTTCAAAGCCAGCCTGGGCTACGAAGCGAGATTCAGGACAGGCACCAAAACTACACAGAAAAACCCTGTCTCAAAAAAAAAAAAGAAAAAGAAAGAAAGAAAGAAAGAAAGAAAGAAAGAAAGAAAGAAAAAGAAAAGAAAGAAAGAAAGAAAGAAAGAAAGAAAGAAAGAAAGAAAGAAAGAAAGAAAGAAAGAAAGAAAGAAAGCAAGAAAGAAAGAAAGAAAGAAAGAGAGAAAGAGAGAAAGAAAGAAAAGCTGGCTAGAAACAAGCCAAGTTAAGGTCAGGCATTCAGAAGTAAGACTAAGACTTGGTGTATTTATTTGGGAGCTGGGTGGTGGGCCCCCAAAAGTAAAGAGTGAAAAAACCCAACAAAGCCTGCCTCAAAACCAAAGGGGAAATTGTTTTCCCTGCCCCTATTTGTGTGTGTGTGTGTGTGTGTGTGTGTGTGTGTGTGTGTGTGTGTGTGTATACAGTGCCTATAGAAACCAGAACAGGGCATCTGATTTCCTGGAGCTGGAATCATAGGAGGTTGTGAGTCACCCAGCCCCAGTGCTGGGAACTCAGGACCTCTTCAAGAGCAGTTCATACTCTCAACCACTGTGCCCTCAGCCCTGACCCTGAACTTCTGATCTACATTTGCCTCCACATTCAGAGCATTAGGATTACAGGTGTGCACCATCATGCCCAGTTTATATAGTGCATGGGGATTAAATGTGGAGCTCTGTGCATGCTGCAAGAACTCTGCTAACTGAGCTATAGCCCCAATCCTCTAATAAATACCTCAGTTTACTTAAGTTTCTGTTTTACTATTATGAGTGATGCTTCTTTTATTATATATATATATATATATATATATATATATATATATATATATATATATATATATATATATATATCTTTATAAAGATTTTTCAATGAACTTCCTGCTCCTGTACTTTGTTAATTTTTCTTCCTAGTATGGATCTTCACTAGTCTGTTTCATATTGATTTACTATGATTCTTTATGTATTTGAATAATTGGTTCATGTCTAGTAGTATAAGTTGCAAGCATAGTTTCCCAGTTTGTATTTGCTTTTCCCTATTACTTTGTCTTATCTTCAAATGGGTTTAATGCGTTTTTGTTTGTTTTAAGACCTGGTCTAGAAACATAGGCCAAACTGGTCTTGAATTCAAGGTGATCCTCCTGAGTCTGAGTTCTGGGATTACAGACATGTGACACCATGCTGTCTTAACACTTTTGATAGGAGCAGAGAGATGGCTTAATAGGTCAGGGTGCACACAACCAAGCCTGGTGGTCTGAGTTGTATCCCTGGAGCCCACATGTTGGGAGGAGAGAACTGACTCCCACCAGTTGTCCTCTGGACTCATGTACACACACACACAGACACACACACAGACACACACACACACACACACACACACACACACACACACACACACGTGTGTGTGTGCACCTTTATTCTGGTTCACAATGAGAAGTATAGATTTTTGTCCCAAATTCTTCTGCATTTTGTATGGCCTGCCTTCAGCCTCCAATCATTCTCACCTACCAATTCCCTGCAGTTGATGAGACCTTCAAGTGCATTTTAGTATCTGATTGGGCCAGCTCTCTTACTCTGGTCTTCATTTCAGACTTTTTCTGGTTATTCTTGTTTATTTACTTGAATGGATTTTTGCTGTGGAATAATCCTTTTGTATACTGTGAAGATTTGTCACTGTGATTTGTTTAATAAAGAAGCTGACTGGCCATTAGCTGAACAGGATGAAGCTAGGCAGGAGAGCCAGACTAGGAGAATGCTGGGAAGAAGGGTGGGGTCAGAGGAGTCGCCAGCCGGACAGAAAGGAAGCAGAAAGTGTAGAAAATAAGGTAACAAGCCATGAGCTGCGTGGCAAAGCATAGATAAGAAATATGGGTTAATTTAAATGTAAGAGTTAGCTAGTAACAAGCCTGAGCTGTTGGCTGAGCACTTATAATTAATATAAGTCTCAGTGTGTTTATTTGTGAGCAACTGAGAGACAGGAAAACTCCACCTACAGACTTTAAAACATTTTTTTTTTCAGGGAAGGCATTAGTAACTTTATCAAGATGTTTCGACTGAGCTGGGGGGATGGCTCAGCCATTAGGAGCACTGGCTGCTCTTCCAAAGGGCCTGGGTTTGATTCCCAGCATCCACATGGAGGCTCACAACCATTTGTAACTCCAGTTCCAGGAGATCCAATGTCCTTTTCTGGTCTCTGCAGGTACCAGGCATACATGTGGCACACAGACGTACATGCAGGAAAATACCCATAAACATCAAATAAGGTAACTTTAAATAGCCAGGGAAGCTGGCATACACCTTTAAAAAGAGATTAAGTTAAATTTATAAATAAAGACTTACATAGAACAGACTTCTAATTTTTAGTTTTCATGTGTGTGAATGTTTTGCCTGAGTATATGGCTGTGCACTATGTAGGTGCAGTGCCCGTGGAGGCCAGAATAAGCATCAGATCTCCTGGAACTGGAATTATAGACAGTTATGAGCTACCATGTAGGTGCTGAGAATCAAACCCGGGTCCTCGATAAGAGCAGCCAGTGCTCTTAACCACTGAGCCGTTGATCCAGCCCCGAGATATCAGATCTTTTGTAGTTTTATTGCTTACAGCCCACTAGTAGCATTAGTCTTTCAGTCCAGCTGTTTGAACTCCATGGTCGTGTTTTCAAGTTGTCTGCACAGATGCATCGCCTGTGTCTTTAAAAGCTTGTTCTCATTAGGTCACCATTTTGCTGTTGCTCTTTCTGTTGGTACAGATGGGGTCTTCTTTTCCATTTTATTTTTTTCTCCTTTTTTCCCAACATAATATTTATATTCATTTGGGGATTTCATGCAATACACCCCATCACACATTCCTTCTAGGTCCACCCTCCCACTCTTGTGGCCCCCCAAAGAGGAAAAGAGAAAAAGAGAAAAAAGAAAAGAAAAAGAAAAAAGATCCCATTTGTGTTTCCCATACACTCACTGGTGCATGGTTAAACTCCCAGTGGCCAAGCCCTTAAGGAGAACTGAGTCCTTCCCCACCACTGCCAGAAGCCTTTAACTGTGAAGAGCTACACCTCAGCTTCCTTATCACAGTTTTTTTTTCAAGATAGGTTTTCTCTGTGCAGCCCTGGCTGACCTGGAACTTGATCTGTAGACCAGGCTGGCCTCAAACTCAAAGATTCCCCTGCCTCTGCCTCCGGAGTGCTGAGATTAAAGATGTGAGCCACCACCTCCTGGCCCTTTATCACAAATTTTAAGGACTCTCTTCAATAGCTTCATCCATTCCACTGCAAAAGAAGCTTTCTTATCCATAGCAGCAGGTGAATCATGGACTTCTACATGGTCTCCATAGGCAGCTCAGACCACAGACATCACCATGGTTTCTAGTGGCACGTGGTGTCCAGAGGTAGCCGGACCACAGACATCAACATGGTTTTTGTCAACAGCACAGACTACAGACCACATGGCCACCAGTGGCAGCACTGGACACGGACTTCAACACGGCCTCTGGTGGCAGCATGGACCACAGAATTGCCTTGGGGAGACTCAAACCAGAAAATGAACCACTCTTCATCTTGCTTCTGTATCAGAAATTTTGAGGTCCAGCCTCAATGGTCTTCCTTCTGGGGGTCCAGAAGAGATGCTACCAGTGGTAAGAGATAATCTGAGGGAATGAATCGAAGTACACAGAGCTCTTTTGAACATCCATGTTACTCCTCTGAGACAAAATTCTATCTACACAGCTTCAATTCTGTTCTCATGCTTAGCTCCTCTCTGTCCCTTCTCCCCCTGTCCTCTCATAGCTCTGAGTTCTTTCATCTTTGTCTCCGTACCTCCATCCATCATCATTTCTTCCTCTCCTCTTCCTGTGACCCATGTCTACACCTACAATCTGCAAACTCTGCCTTGTTGCTTTCTGGTTGGGCGAGGTAACTCTGCTCAGAGCTAGGAAACCTGCCCCATAGCTTCACTGCACCTGGCATGCAAAAGTAAGCTGCTTGAGGCTGCCATTTGGGCTGTGAGAGGAAGGAGGGTCTGACCTTAACTTGCACAAGAAGCAAAGCTGTGCACCTAGTCTGCCTGGCCTAGGAGACAGGCGATGTCTCTTTATGGGTGTTTACCTTAATCCAGGAGACCAGCGGTTGGTCTGAAATGCTTTGTCCTTCGACGTTAACTAAAGGAGATGTCTGGTTTTAATGCTAATAGAGAAAAGCAGAAGGCCTGGAGGCAGGAAACCTTGCCTATGTGACTGTCTCCAAATACCTTAGACGTTCTTGGGGAAGCTATGCAAGCACACATGAAATTCATAGCAGGAGGCAGCTGATACATTAAAAGCCAAATGATACCAAATACTCCTTGAGACTTGGCTTTTCTCTGGAAGAATTCCTTGATTCTTCCAGCTATACCTTTGTTAGGATTCCTGGCCACTCCTCCAGCTACATGACCGTGCATGCGCTGTCCAGCAGCCAGGCAAGATGCTCAGTTATCCTTAGGCCTTACATTCTACATAATCTGAGTACTATGTGATCACACCATTTGCATGCAGTGTGGTCACGCAATCTATGTGCATGTGTGGTGTAGCTATGTAAACCCATATGCGCATGTGCTGGGGGAACCTATAAAAGTGGGTTTCATCTATTCCTTCTCTCTCTTCCTGTACCGTCATTTCATAGGCCTATGCATACCACATCTGTTCCCTTCCCTTAATAGTAGGTATTGTTGTGCCTTGTGGTTTCTCTCATATGGTAAACAGCATGGCTTAATAAATAACATTGCGCCGCTTAGTAAATAACCGCTTTACCATATGCAGCTGAATTCCTACTACATATTCCTACGGCCTGCAGCCCTGCTGCTCAGAGTCAAGGTGACCACGTGGCTGGGCAGTATGCCCAGGTCAGGACTCCTCGAGCCCCAGGCTGCGGCTCACCACCTTGCCTTCAGCACCAGCTGCCATGCTAGCACCCCGTGCACAAGCATCGTGCTTGCCGCCCGGGCAGCACCCTCATTTCATTATTTTAACAGTGTTGCTGTAGTTATTCGCCACTCTGAGTAACTCGTGGGATTCTCTCATTACAGTGAATTTTCAGTGATACTTGAGCCTAGCGTGGTTTCTGTTGCTGTGGTGACAGCAGGACTAAAAGGAAGTTGGGAGAGGACAGGGTTTAACTGACTCACAGGTTGCAGTTCATCATCAAGGACCCCCGCAGGACCTGAAGGCAGGCACTTGAGGCAGGCACTTGAGGCAGACGCCAGGGCAGAACATTGTGCTCGAGCTCCATTTAAAGTTCACATTCAGCTGACTTACGCATAAAGCCCAGACCCACCTGTCTAGGAATGGGACGACCCACAGCAGGCTATTGTTCCCTCCTAAGTCAATTATCAGTCAGGAAAATGCCCCCAGAGACATGCCCACAGGCCAGTCTGAGGGAGGCAGTTCCTCAGTGGAGGTTCCCCTTCCCTGGCATGTCCAGTTGACAACCAAGATCAGCCATCACACTCATGGACTGAACCTCTGAACTGTAAGCAGACCCCCATTAAATGTTTTCTTTTATAAAAGTTGCCTTTGGCAGGCCTGGTGGCACACATCTTTAATCCCAGCACTCAGGAGGCAGAGGCAGGAGGATCCCTGTAAGTTTGAGGCCAGCCTGGTCTACAGAGCGAGTTCCAGGACAGCCAGCGCTACACACAGAGAAAAAAAAAGTTGCCATGGCCATGGTGTCTGTTCACAGCAATAAAAACCCCAACTAAGACAGACTCCCATTGTCTCCTCTGACTAGAGTGGCTCTGTGTTCCCCTTCTTCAGGTGGCCCTGTCAGAACTTAATAATCCCATAATAAATATTTGTTTGGCCTACCTAGAATCCTAGTACTTAGGAAGCTAAAGAAAGGGGATTACTAGAAAGAACCTTTCTCAAAAAAAATTATTGTGTAGCATGAATCTTAAAAGTTCTTATTAATAAAATCAAACCTGAGCCAGTTATTGGGGTGAATGCTGGTAGATCAGATGCAGAACAAGCCACAGCTACCTCACCTGGCCAATTCCTCAGCTAGTCCTGTTTCCTCAGACTGGAAGCCTCTGAGTCCTCATCCAGAATGAATCTCAGCTGAACTGTGCTGCTAGAAGCCTGAAAGCTTAACCAGCCAAATGCTTAATCAGCCAAATGCTTCTAGTTCCTGCTGGAGCCTGTTTTTGAATCACACACACACACACACACACACACACACACACACACACACACACACAAAGTAAGAAAGTAAGTACTCACGCCTTATATATCTTTCTGCCTTCTACCATCCCTCCCTGGGATTAAAGGCTCGCTTTCTGGGATTAAAGGCGTGAGTCACCATGCTTGGCTGTGTCCGTGAACACATGGATTTCTGCCTCTGGAATGCTAGGATTAAAGGCGTGTGCTACCACTGCCTATCCTCATGTTTAATATTGTGGCTGTTCTGTCTCTGATCCCAGATAAGTTTATTAACATGCACAATATTTGGGGGAATACACTACCACATTATTGTTTGTTCAAAGTAATAAAACAGTTAAAAAGTCCATTGGCTCAAAACCTTTTTTTGTTTGTTTGTTTGGTTTTTTTGTGGGTTTTTTTTTTGGTTTTTTTTTTTTTTTTTTTTTTTTTTTTTTTGGTTTTTCGAGACAGGGTTTCTCTGTGTAGCTTTGCGCCTTTTCCTGGAACTCACTTGGTAGCCCAGGCTGGCCTCGAACTCACAGAGATCCGCCTGGCTCTGCCTCCCAAGTGCTGGGATTAAAGGCGTGCGCCACCACCGCCCAGCTCAAAACCTTTTTTTAAAACTTTATTATTTAAAAAAAACTGCCTTGGAGAGGCAGGTAGCTCTCTGAATTTTGGCCTACAGACTGAGTTTTAGGACATCTAGGGATGCAAAAAGAAACCCTGTCTTGAACCCCTTCCAGAAAAGAGAAAAAAAATGCCTTGGGAGTGGTAGCCATGCTTTTAATCCAGTGTTCTAGAGAGAGAGGCAGCCTGATCTCCATGAGTTCAAGGCCAGCTTGGTCTACATAATGACTTCCAGGCCAGTCAGAGCTACATAGTGAGATGAGCCTGTCTAAAAGAAAGTTTAAAAAAAAAAAAAACAACTTGCTATATACAATTTATAAACAGGCTGAGAAAGGAATCAGAGAAACAGCACATGTTACAATAGCCACAAATAATGTAGAATATCAAGGGGTAACTAACCAAACAAGTGAAACCTGTACAGCAAGAACTTTAAGTATTTGAAGAAAGGATAAGACACTAGAGAAGCTTCCGGTCCTCAAAGAAAGAGGATTTTTAAAACAAAACAAAATGAAACAAAACCAAACCTACTTACTTACTTACTGTGTGTGTGTGTGTGTGTGTGTGTGTGTGTGTGTGTGTGTGTGTGTGTGATTCAAAAACAGGCTCCAGCAGGAATGTGGAGGACAGAGAATAATTTTCAGGCACACTCTCTACTCAGTGGTCATCGGGGTCAAACTCAGGTTATTAGGCTTGGTGGCAAGTGTCTCTACCACTGAGTCTGCTCAACAGGCCCTCCAGTGACTCTTAAATATAAAACCATATTATTTGAAAATAGTTTGAAAATATCTCTTTTCCAAGGGTGTGTGTGTGTGTGTGTGTGTGTGTGTGTGTGTGTGTGTGTGTGTGTGTGTAGGTCTCAGGCTGGCATTGAACCTGCTGTATAAATAAGGATGACTTTGTATTTCTGATCCTCTTCCGTCTACCTCCTGAGTACTGAGATTGCAGTCATGTATCAGTATCACCTGCTTAGTGCTTAGTGCTGAAGATGGAGGCAGAGCTTTCCCTGAATGCTGGCAAACACTCTCTGAATGGAGCTCCATTCTCAGCTCCTCGTCACACTTCTTGTGTTTTCTCTCATCTCATTGCCTTTGTGAGTGGGCTCAGGTAGTGTGTTTGTCAATGGTGGTGAGGGCTTTTTCTTCAGCATGATGCCACCCTTGTTCCCCATCAAGATTGATTCTGGGGCCTGGAGAGGTGGCTCAGCAGTCCAGAACACCTGCTGCTTTCCCAGAGGGGCAGAGTTTGGTTCCCACACCTGGCAGCTGATGTCTGCCTGGAGCTCCAGCTCCAGGGCATTTGACACTCTCTTTTGGCCTCCTGAGAGCACAGCACTCATTCATACATACACATGTACTCTAGTGCTCATGCACGCACATGTGCACACACACATACACACAAATAATAAAATCAATCTTAAAATAAAATAGATTCTGGGGCTGCATAGATGGCTTTTCTAGAGGACCTGGATTCCCAGCACCTACAGAGTAGCATGCAGCTGTCTGTAACTCCAGACCTAGGGGATTCAACATCATCTTCTGACCTCGGCAGGCACCAGGCATGTATATGGTACAAACATACATACAGGCAAAACATCCACACATGTAAAATAATAATGAAAGTACTAAGTAAATAAATAAGGTACAGTCTGGCCTCTAGAATAATAAAAACCTATGGGGAAGTTGTGCACATTTGTGGGGATTTTCTTAAATCTAGAAAGCCCCCCTCCCAAATAACTGGTTAATATCAACTAAGATCAAACAATTTTTCTCCTAAGACATTAATATGCCAATATTTTCATCAGTTTGTTTGTTTTGAGACAGGATCTTCTTATGTATCCCAGGCTAGCCTCCAACTCACTGCAACTATCCTGCCTTCATCTTGCAGGCCCTGGAAATATGCATCATCATCACGCCTGGCAATAACACACCTAGTCTTTGATACGGGACCATTTTTCTCATTCCTATACTAAAACTCACAGTTCTTTTGGGAATGTGCCTCTCAATTCCATCCGTTTGCATTTTATTTGATGTTTTTGCATCGATATTTATAAGCAAGACTGGTCTTTTGGTTCTCTTTGTGCAGTCTTTGAGGGTTTGGGTATCAGTGTTACACCTGCTCTGGAGTCATTTAAAAATAAATCGTTTGGGGTTTCTCAGAAAACACAGGCTGTGTGAATTAGGTCACAAACCGACGCGAAGGCTAGCTTGTGGTTGTACATTTTCAGGTGATATTTTTATTGCACCCAGCCACCATGAAGATTAAAGTAACAGGTTTTATTAGTGACACCCCCACCCCCAGCTCTTGGCTGTGATCAAACACAGGACCTTAGACACATCCTCTAACACCAAGCTACATCCCAGCGCTCTCACTGGACTTTGCTACTTCATCCTTTGTTGTGTTAGCTGCATATGGGTTTCCTGGGCATCTCTCCATCTTCGGAGGAACTTTGGAGGAAGTCTGTGAAAATGAAGACATGGAGCCAGAAAAGCTGACCCCGCCCCCAGCTTTTCATCGGTGGGTTCATCTTTCATGCATTGCTTCTGTGACATTTGTAACTTCCTCCAACTCATTTAAAGTGTGTGCTTTTTTCTTTTTCTTTCTTTCTTTTTTCTTTTTTTTTTTCCTTTTGGTTTCCTCTAGACAGGGTTTCTCTGTGTAGCTTTGTGCCTTTCCTGGAACTTGCTCTGTAGCCCAGGCTGGCCTTGAACTCACAGAGATCCACCTGCCTCCGCCTCCCGAGCGCTGGGATTAAAGGCATGCGACACCACCGCCCAGCTTAAAGTGTATGCTTTTACATTGAAAGCAAATCTGTTTTTCATTGCCTTGCATCCAGAAAGCTATCAGCATACATGATCTCCTCCATAGCTGAAAACAGCTATGATGACTTGTCACATGAGATACCGGAATATTTGGCAATGTTAAAGAAGTTAAAACAGCATGGTTTGGGTGTAGAAGTAGATAAATAGGTGAGTAGTGTGGAATGGGAGCCAGAGAACTAGATGTATGTGTGTATACAAGTGAATGCTAGGAGCTGAGCAGTGGTGGCCCATGTTGTGGGATAGAATATTTGTTTAACAGTGTAAAGATGGGTTACATCTATTTCACCTTACCTGCCTAAGGCACCAGATTGGTCTAATGAAAAGTGGAGCAGCCAATAGCCAGGCAGAGGAGGATAGGGGAGGCTGGTGGGACGAGAGAATAAGTAGATGGAAGAATCGAGGCTCAAGAGAGGGAGGGAGAAAGAGAGGGAGCTACCTAGGGCCAGCCAGGCAGCCGCCAACCAGCCAGACATGGAGAAGCAAAAAAACAGGACATACAGAATGCAAGAAAGGTAAAAAGCCCTGAGGCGAAACGTAAATGAAGAAAAACAGGTTCATTAAGTTATAAGAGCTAGCGGGACAATGTTGTGGAATAGTCTTTTTGTACACTGTGCAGACTTGTCACTTGGATTGATTTAATAAAAAACAAAACAAAATTGAGCAGCCAATAGCTAGGCAGGAATTTCAGGGCAGAGAGGATGTTGGGAAGAAGGGCAGAGAGTCACCAGTCAGACATGGAGGATGCAGGAAAGCAGCATGGGCAGTACTGAGTAAAGGTAATAAAGGCACGAGGCAGGAAGAAAATTAGTAGAAGTGGGTTAAGTTATGAGCTAGTTAGAAACAAGCCTAAGCTATCAACTGAGCTTTCATAACTAATAAGAAGTCTCTGTGTCATTATTTGGGAGCTGGCAGAAGGGACAGAAAAATCCACCCACAGGACAAGCATAAGATAAGGCTGGGCATTCATAACTAATAATAAGTCTCTGTGTCATTATTTGGGAGCTGGTTGGTGGCCCAAAGAGAAAAGTTGCTGCAGGCACACGCCTTTAATCCCAGCACTCCGGCTGCAGAGGCAGGTGGATTTCTATGAGTTCAAGGTCAGGCTGGTCTATAGAGCAAGTTTCAGGACAGCCAGGGCTACACAGAGAAACCCTGTCTCAAAGATAGATAGATATATAGATATATAGATAGATAGATAGATAGATAGATAGATAGATAGATAGATAGATAGATAGATGATAGATAGATAGATAAATGGAAGTTTTAAGGATGAATGCTAGGGCACGGCTAAGATGGCTCTGTGGTTAGGAGTACTGGCTGCTCTAGCAGAGGACCTGGGTTCAATTCCCAGCACCATGTGGTGGCTCGTGACCATCTATAATTCCAATTCCAGGGAATTCAATGCCCTCCTCTGGACCCAAGGACATTGACACAGTGGTACATAGGCAAACATTCAGACAAAACACTCATATACATAAAATAAAAATTAAAAAATCATTTTCAAAAATGAATGTTAGCAAAGACTCTTGGCATGGTCTCACATTCAGTGGTATTGACATCAAAGGTATTTACCAACGCAGTTAGTATTCATTTGTTGTTTAGTTTTATAAATGTACTCACTAGTAGTGGACTATTGGGGATAATAAAGCTGTATCTCACTCCATTCTCAAAATTGATTCCAAGTAGATTAAATGGGTAAACTTTCAAAAACCTCCAAGTCAGAAAGTGATTAAATACAAATAAAATACAAATACCAATGTTTATAATCACTGAGACAGGCAGAGTCATTACAGCAACACACACACACACACACACACACACACACACACACACACACACATGAATAAACAAAAGCACATGCACAGACACAAATAGACACGAGTACACACACACACACACAAACACACACGAATGGACAAGAGCACACATACACACAATCACATCAGAATATAGGCAAATAGCTGTAAGGAAGATGTTCAAAAGTAAGATGTGCTCTGAATACAAACGGTCTCACAGGAAAGGTTCTTTTTTTTTTTTTCTTTTCTTTTTTTTTTTTGGCTTTTTGAAACAGGGTTTCTCTGTGTAGTTTTGGTGCCTATCCTGGATACTCACTCTCTAGACCAGGCTGGCCTCAAACTCACAAAGATCCACCTGCCTCTGCCTCCCAAGCGCTGGGATTAAAGGCATGTGCCACCACTGCCCAGCTGGAAAGGTTCTTAAATCTACCACATAGAAACAAAGTTTAGCTTGGCATGGGTGGTACACCTCTGTAATATCAGCACTCAGGATGCTGAGGCAGGAGAATCACAGTTCAAGACTAGCCTGGCCCACAGAGTGAGATTCCGTTCCCCAAATTTAAACAAACAAATAAATAAATACCTTGTTTTTTAAAAACACACCAAAACCCAAGATCAAAGAAATAGCAAGAGGCTAGAATAAAAGAAATTAGTGACTGTATGTCACAGAAGCCAGAGACAGAGTTCGGAGGCAGAGTGCTTTCCCAGCGTGTGCAAGGCTGGGCTCAATCTACTGGACCAGGCCATGGGAACGCGAATCAGATGTCGTTTTCTCAGGGTCTTCTGCTAGCTCTTGGTTTTTATGTATTAAACCTTAAGAAAGTAGGGACTAGCTAGATGGTTGTGTGTAAAGTCCCTCATTACCAAACCTAAGGATCTGAGTTCGAGTCCCAGACCCAAAGAGTAGAAGGAAATGAGTGACTTCCACGTTGTTCTCTGACCTACACACACACACACACACACACACACACACACACACATACATACACACACACACACACACACACACACACACACACATGATGTGATGACAATAAAATAAAACAAAATTTAAGAACACAGATCAAGCCTGGCGTTGTTGGTGGCACACACCTTTAATCCCAGAACTCAGGAGACAGAGTCAGGCAGATTTCTGTGTTTGGGGCCAGCCTGGTCTACAGAGCAAGATCCAGGACAGCCAGGGCTATATAGTGAGACCCTGTCTTGAAAAAAAAAAAAAAGAACACAAATAAATTTCAAACTTCCCATTTTATTTGTTTCTAGGGACATAAGTTTCTAGGTACATATTATACTTAGCATGGCAGTTGGTAAATGAGAGGAACAATATAAACTCAAATTTATTTTCCTTAAAATGACAAAAATTATGGTTTGCTGTATATTCTATTCAGTTTTGGAACAGAATTATGTCTCTATTCTACTCTAGTAGAGAAAGGAATGGGTGAAACATCCCTTTTAAATGTGGTTTATGTAAGGCTGGCAGCTGTTGATGCTCTAAGAAATAATGGAAAAAGGTAATCTTTTGTTCTGTGTGCCAAGGGATTTTCTATGAAAGGACCTTGAAGAACATTTAGACATGGAGAAACAGTGACCTCATTAATGCCAAGCACATTCATGTGGGAGAAGAAGCACATGTGTGGTCATGTGACAGACAGCCAGAGGGTTGCCGTGGACAGTTAGATGATTTGTCAAAGGTCAAGTAGGAGATCTCGGAGAGCCATTGGACTAACAGTTTCGTACACATTAATCATAGATAAGGACTCCACGTGTTTCTTTTTCCTTTTCTTTTTTTTTTTTTTCCAGACAGGGTTTCTCTGTGTAGCCCCGAGTGTCCTGGAACTCACTCTGTAGCCCAGGCTGGCCTCCAACTCACAGAGATCCAACTGCCCCTGCCTCCCGAGTACTGGGATAAAAGGCGCACACCACCACTGCCTGGTGGAAAAGCACCTTTTTAAAGATTTATTTCATCACGTTAGTGTGTGTGTGTGTGTGTGTGTGTGTGTGTGTGTGTGTGTGTGTGTAAGTGGATGTGTCAGAGTGCACATGTGTTGTGTCAGGGTGCATGTATAGAGGTCAGGAGTTGAGTCTCCTTCAGCAGTGTGGGTGCTGGGGATTGAACTAGGATCCTCAGAGTTGGCGGCAAGCTCCTTCCCCACTGAGCCATCTCTGTCAGAGGCTTGTCTTTAAATTATAGTTGATTTTATTTGCTCATCGCAAAAATTGCGGATAATTTGGAGAGTGGAGGCATGGATGAGGAAAGTCAGTCAGTCCACCACACTCTCGAGGACCATGCAGTCAGGGGAGTCTCTCTTTTTCTTGATCAATGCACCTGTCTCAAAAGGCTCATGGACTCCTGAAAACAGAGGCAGCTTTGTACAGATACGGACATTTTTCTGAGAAAAAAATTCATACAGGGGGCTGGAGAGATGGCTCAGCGGTTAAGAGCACTGACTGCTCTTCTAGTGGACCCAGGTTCAATTCCCAGCACCTACATGGCGGCTCACAACCATCTGTAACTCCTGTTCCGGGGGATCTGCCACTCTTGTACAGACATATATGGAGGCAAAATATCAATGCACATAAAAATAAGTAAATCTTTTTTTTTAAAGAATTCATTAAGGAGTTAATCCTCGGGTGCCCTCCATCTTGTTTTTTAGAGACTGTGTCTCTCAGGCCTGCAGTTCCCTGACTGGCTTAGGTGGGATGATCAGGGATCTGGCCACCTTCCCAGCACTGGGATTATAATCATACACCACAGCTTTAAAACATATATTTATGAGTATGGAAGAGCCCTAGGAGTCCAGAAGAGGGTGTCAGATGCCCTGGAACTGGAGTTACAGACAGTTGTGAGCCACTGTGTGGGTGCTGGGAACTGAACCCCGTCTTGCGGAAGAGCAGCCAGTGCTCTTATCCTCGGAGCCATCACCGCAGTCCAAGATGCCCAGCTTTTAAATGTGGGTTCCGGGGATCAAACTAAGATCCTCCGGCTTGGACGGCCAGCACTGAGCCATTGTCTCTGCCCCAAGTGGATAATTTTTCATATGTTGAAATACAGTTAAAAAATGATGAAAATATATAGCTCATGAGTTAGTAACATTTACTATTGAGCACCATTCAGTGTTCATAATTGTATGTGCTAGATTTTTCTGATTGACAGTGCAGTAGAATTGTATACACCAGGAACACCAGGAACACATGAACACCAGGAACACCAGGAACACCAGGAACACATGAACACCAGGAACACATGAACACCAGGAACACCAGGGACACATGAACACCAGGAACACCAGGAACACATGAACACCAGGAACACCAGGGACACATGAACACCACACAGCACTGAGATGTGGAAATGGCTTCCCAGTTACTTGGTGCTTGGAAAGTTTCATCTGAATTATGATTGTATGAGACCATCACCTCTCACATTACTATTATTCAACACTCTCTTAAAGAGCAGGAACATTACCATCTAGTCAAATATGATCATCCTGTTGAGAAACATATGGATATTCACTCCACATGGAACACATGCGTATCACCAGTAACTGCTCTTATAGCAATCAGCGTAGATTGCTTTAGAATATCAGTTGTGTCTGGACCAAACTTAAGGCAAAGAAACAACAACAAAGGCTTGACTTTAGTGCCGGGGCAGGCGGATCTCTGGGAGTTTGAGGTGAGCCTGGTCTACAGTATGAGTTCCAGGCCAGCCTGGTCTACAGTATGAGTCCCAGAACAGCCAGGGCTACTCAGAGAAACCCTGTCTCGAAAACTAAACTAAACTGGGGTACATGGGAGGGTCTGGAGGGAAGAAAGGGAAAGGAGAAATGCTATAATTATGTTATAATCTCAAAAATAAAAGAAATAATAAAAACAAGTAAATACTTTCACATTTAACGAGATGGTTAATTTTTCTTGCTGCTGTGACAAGCATCTGACAAAAATCAACTTAAGGATGAAAGGGTCTGTCTAGGCTCACAGTCTTTAAGGGTCTGTCTAGGCTCACAGTCAGTCGGTAAGAGTCTGTCTAGACTCACAGTCGGTAAGGGTCTGTCTAGGCTCACAGTCAGTCGGTAAGAGTCTGTCTAGACTCACAGTCGGTAAGGGTCTGTCTAGGCTCACAGTCAGTCGGTAAGAGTCTGTCTAGACTCACAGTCGGTAAGGGTCTGTCTAGGCTCACAGTCTGTAAGGGTCTGTCTAGACTCACAGTCTGTAAGGGTCTGTCTAGACTCACAGTCTGTAAGGGTCTGTCTAGACTCACAGTCTGTAAGGGTCTGTCTAGACTCACAGTCTGTAAGGGTCTGTCTAGACTCACAGTCTGTAAGGGTCTGTCTAGACTCACAGTCTGTAAGGGTCTGTCTAGACTCACAGTCGGTAAGGGTCTGTCTAGACTCACAGTCTGTAAGGGTCTGTCTAGACTCACAGTCTGTAAGGGTCTGTCTAGACTCACAGTCTGTAAGGGTCTGTCTAGACTCACAGTCGGTAAGGGTCTGTCTAGACTCACAGTCTGTAAGGGTCTGTCTAGACTCACAGTCTGTAAGGGTCTGTCTAGACTCACAGTCTGTAAGGGTCTGTCTAGACTCACAGTCGGTAAGGGTCTGTCTAGACTCACAGTCTGTAAGGGTCTGTCTAGACTCACAGTCTGTAAGGGTCTGTCTAGACTCACAGTCGGTAAGGGTCTGTCTAGACTCACAGTCTGTAAGGGTCTGTCTAGACTCACAGTCTGTAAGGGTCTGTCTAGACTCACAGTCGGTAAGGGTCTATCTAAGGCTCACAGTTGGTCCAGTCCATCACAGTAGGAAAATCACAGCAGCAGGGCTGAGGCCGCTGGTCATATGGCATCCCCAGCATGGAAGCAGGAAGAGATAAATACTCCTCTTCTCCTCCTCCTCCTCCTCTTCTGAGAGGGCTTCATATAGCCCAGGCTCCCCTCAAACTCACTGTGCAGACCTCCTGCCCCCCTGCCCTGCCACCCAAGTGCTGGGATTATAGACATGAGCTGCAAGCTTTGCTCACTTTCTCTTCTTTGCCTCGACTGGTACCCAGATCACCGGATGCTACCACCCGCAGTCAAGGTGGGTCTTTCCTCCTCAGTCCAGTATCTCTGAAAACGCCCTTGCAGATGTGCCCAGAGGTTCTAAATCTCGTCAGTGGGTCACAGAGACAACTCGGTAGTTAAAGTGTTTGCCGGGCAAAAAGCCTAAGGACCGAGTTCGAATCCTCAGAACCACATAAATGCTGGGCGGGTGTGGGACTAGCCTGTAATTCCAGCCTTAGGCAGAGAGGGGATCGCCGGAGTGAGACCAGCCATGTCAGGGACCTCAGTGTATAAGGCGGAGGACTGGTTGAGAATGATTCCTGACATCAACCACAGGCCTCCACATGCATGCATGCAGACATACATACAAACATATTTACACACACATGCACACTCCCCCACACAAATGGAAAAAAATACTAAGTAAATCCTATCAATTTGCCAAGATGAATCATTATAGTAGTGAACTGCTTTCTTCAAATCCTTTGCCGGTCAAATCTTTCCAAGAAGGATTCTGCCGAGAATGGCCACTGAGAGAAGATATGGAAGGCGGGGTGGGGTCTGTCAGAGCCCACCATTGCTTTCTCCAGCTCTGGGGACCAGATTCATAGTGCTTCTCAGGAGAGAGATGTGTCAGTGGCCTTGGGAACCACCCTTCTAGGTGCTCCAAGTAGCTGTGACCATCTGTGGTGTTTTCCTTCAGTTCTGGTTTAGGTAGCAAGAGAAATGGTGGAATTATTTCAAAACTGACCTTGACAGGAACTCGGCTCTGTGGTACTTTTTCTAGACTTCTGAGAGTTGAAACAATAGCAACTTCTGAGATTGGAGCTCAGCGAAGCTCCACAGTGTGAGGCTCTGGACTCTGAATTGGAGGGACATGGGCTGACAAGAGAGCTCAGCAGGTAAAGGTGACTGCGGCCAAGCCTGACTTGATCCCAGATCTGTGTAGCGGAAGGAGAGACCTGACTCCTGCAAGTTGTCCTCCAACTTCCACGCACAGAGCATGTGTCTTAGTTAGGGTTTCTATTGCTGTGAAGAGACACCATGACCATGGCAACTCTTATAAAGGAAAACATTTAATTGGGGCTGGCTTTCAGATCAGAGGTTTAGTCCATTATTGTCATGGTGGGACATGGCAGCACGCAGGCAGACATGGTGCTGGAGAAGGAGCTGAGAGTTCTACATCTGGATCTGTAGGCAGCAGGAAGTGACTGTGACACACTGGCCAGCCTTGAACTTCTGAGACCTCAAAGCCCACCTCCTAGTGACGCACCTCCAACAAAGCCACACCTCCTCCAACAAGGCCACACCTCCTCCAACAAGGCCACACCTCCTCCAACAAGGCCACACCTCCTCCAACAAAGCCACACCTCCTCCAATAAGGCCACACCTCCTCCAACAAAGCCACACCTCCTCCAATAAGGCCACACCTCCTCCAACAAAGCCACACCTCCTCCAACAAAGCCACACCTCCTCCAACAAAGCCACACCTCCTCCAGCAAAGCCACACCTCCTCCAACAAAGCCACACCTCCTCCAACAAGGCCACACCTCCTCCAGCAAAGCCACACCTCCTCCAACAAAGCCACACCTCCTCCAACAAGGCCACACCTCCTCCAACAAAGCCACACCTCCTCCAACAAAGCCACACCTCCTCCAACAAAGCCACACCTCCTCCAATAAGGCCACACCTCCTCCAACAAAGCCACACCTCCTCCAACAAGGCCACACCTCCTCCAACAAAGCCACACCTCCTCCAACAAGGCCACACCTCCTCCAACAAAGCCACACCTCCTCCAATAAGGCCACACCTCCTCCAACAAAGCCACACCTCCTCCAACAAGGCCACACTTATCTATAGTGCCAGTCCTTACGAGCCTATGGGGCCATTTTCATTCAAACTACCACAGCATGGTGTGTGTACACACACACACACAGGAGAACACACAAAATAAATACATAAAAATGAATGAAAAAGAAAAATGGGCTGATGAGGTGGCTCAGTGGTTGAGAAGGAGTCCTGTTCTGGCAAAAGACTCAAGTTCAGTTCTGAGTACCCAGGTCACAATCACATTTCATTCCTGGTCCAGTCCAGGGGGAGTCTAGTCTCTGGCCTCTGTGGGCACCTGCATTCATGTGTACATACCCAAACCAAAACACATACATATATACCAATTTAAAGTATCGAAAATTGCTGGGCAGTGGTGGTGCATGCCTTTAATCCCAGCACAGGGGAGGTAGAGGTAGGCGATATCTGTGAGTTCAAGGCCAGCCTAGTCTATAGAGTGAGTTCCAGGACAGCCAGGGCTACACAGAGAAACCCTGTCTGGGGAAAAAAAAAATTGAAAAATCTTAAAAAGAAGAAAATACTGGGCTCTGGACACATAGCTCAGTGGTTAAGAACACTGGCTGTTCTTCCCAATAACCTGTATTCTATTCCCAGCACCCACTTGGTGGCTTTTGACCGCTGTAACTACAGTCCCAGGGGATCCGACGCCCTCTCCTGGCCTCTGTGGTCACTGCATGCACATGATTCACAGACATATGTGGACAGAACAAAAAGTTAAACAAATTGGGGGAGAAAAAAAGAAAGAAAAAAGTGGAGCATGAGATGAACGGACAGGACTTTTAAAATGGCAACTCTATTATTCATTAGGACAACTGTTGTGAGTCAGAAGGAAAATATTCCAAGCTGTAGCAAATTTGTGAGACACAGCTGGGTTTCAGTGACTAAAGGCCCGATCTGCCCGTAAGGGGCTGGGTCAGAAGTCAGCTTGAGTGGACGAACAACAACAGTTTAACCATAAAAGGTCTGTCTTGTGCAGGAAAGTCCAGAGGAGGCAGTCCAGGGGACCAGAGCCCCACAGACGCTCCTGATGCAGCCTTCCTCTCATTTTTCTGTGTCGTTATTTCTAGCTGGTGGCTTCTCTCCTCAGGGTTACCTCGCAGTCAGAGGTGGCGTCACATTTTCTCTTCCTGTTTTTAAAGTTTTCACGTTTGTGTGTGTGTGTGCATGTGTGTGTGTGCATGTGTGTGTGTGCATGTGTGTGTGTGTGTGTGTGTGTGTGTGTGTGTGTGTATGCAGTGTGCATGCTTGCACACACTCATGAAAGGCCAGAGGTCAACCTTTGTTGTTTTTCCTCAGATGTCCATCTTTTATGGAGACGCAGTCTCTCGTTGGCCTGGAACTCCCTGACTTGGCTGGACTGACTGGCTGCGGAGTCCCCAGGGTCACCTGTCTCTCTCTTGCCGGCTGTGAGATTACCACCTCATGTCACCACGCCTGTTCCTTTGGGGCTTTTTGTTTTGTTTTGCTTTTCGAAACAGGGTTTCTCTGTGTAGTTTTGGAGCCTGTCCTGGATCTCGCTCTGTAGACCAGGCTGGTCTTGAACTCACAGAGATCCACCTGCCTGTGCCTCCCGAGTGCTGGGATTAAAGGTGTGCACCACCACCACCGCCGGGCCTGTTGTTTTTTTTTTTTTTAAACATAGGTGCTAGGGATCAAATTCAGGTCTTCATGCTTGCAAATCAATAAAGATGATGGTGATTGAGGGACACCGTGGCTCCTTTAATCCCAACACTCAGGAGGCAGAGGCAGGAGGATCCCTGTGAGTTTGAGGCCAACCAATCTATATGATGAGTTCCAAGCCAGCCAGGGCTGTGCAGTGAGATTCTGTCTTAAAAAAAAAAAAAAAAAAAAGGCCAGGTGGTGGCCCATGCCATTAAATCCAGTACTTGGGAGGCAGAGGCAGGCAGATCTCTGTGAGCTCCAGGCCAGCCTGATCTACAGAGTGAGTTCCAGGACAGCCAGGGCTACACAGAGAAACCCTGCCTCAAAAAACCCAAACCAAAACAAAACCCCTTAAAAACAAACAAACCCAAACACAGGCCGTTGAGATGGCTCAGTGGGTAAAGCCTTGATGTTGTGAATTTCATCTCTGGAACACACATAAAAGATAGAAAGAAAACCAGTTCCCAAAAGCTGTCCTCTGATGGCCACACATGTTTTAGCACATGCCCCCTTACACACACATTATACACACACATATATACTCACACTAAAAACGATGATGATGGTGACGATGATGATGTGGTTGGAGATGGCTCAGTGGTTAAAATCACTGGCTGCTCTTCCAGAGGACCCAGGTTCAATTCCCAGCACCCACATGGCAGCTCACACTGTCTGTGACTCCAGTTCCAAGGGATTTGACACCCTCACCCAGACATATATGTAGGCAAAACACCAATGGACATAAAAAAATAATAATTAAATCATCTTTTTAAATAATAAAATAGTTTCAAGCCCTCTTTGTCATGATAAAAGGTGAGGACTGGCACTGGAGGGATGGTTCAGTGGTTAAGCCCACTCCTGCAAAAGGCCTGGGTTCGGGTTCTGGCACCCACAGGGCGGCTCACAACCATCTGCAAGTCAGTTTCGGGGCATCGGAAGCCCTCCTCTGTGGGCACCAGGTGCACAGGTGGTACACACACACAAACGTGCAGGCAAAACACCCGTGGAAGTGAAATAAAAAAAACCCACACAACTACATCTTTAGAAGACTGTCTCTGGCAAATACCAGACAGCAGCGGTTACTGGGATCCCTCAGTGTCTCGGGGAGAGGAGGCTCACACAGTCAAGTGTTTATCTCACGATTCTTCAGTGCTCTGAACAGACCTTCAACCCCCCTTCCTAAATGGCTCCCATAAAGGATTATAAACCAGAGAGAAGTTGGTTTAAACAAAGCAGTCAGATCGTAAGCAGCATTCTGTGAATTCTCTCTGGCTGGAGTCTTGTTCTCTCCGTTAGCGAGCTCTGCTCTCCCGGCCGGAGACCTCAAGGTCAAACAGAGGGCGCTCCATGCTTCTTCTTCTTTTTTTTTTTTTTTTGGTATAGGTCCTCTTACATTGTTTGCTCATTTTATTGCTGAGAATAACCCTTTACCTAGTTAAGTAGCGCCTCTCCAACACACATGCTCACACTTACACATGTGCACACACACACACACACACACACACACACACACACACACACACAGACCTGGAGGGTGGACCTGGTGGGGAGGGTGAGCGTGTGTGTGTGTGTGTGTGTGTGTGTGTGTGTGTGTGTGTGTGTGTGTTATCTTATTCAACAAAAGTCAACTGAACAAGTTCTAATTTTATTAAATATCGGACAAACACGATGAAAATAAGTCTTCCAATTTTGAGATGGAAGATAGGACCGGGGAAGGGATGCCGTCGAAGAATAAATCGTACCAACATAATACTAAAGCTGTCAACTTGGGGTGGGGGAGCTAAAAGTCCATTAATAACCCAGCCGCCAGCTTACTTTTACACATGAGGAAAATTCCATTACAACAAACAGCCCGAGGCTTTCAAAAAGCTTTGCTGAGTGGTTATAAAGACTATATTGCTAGCAATCATGTTTTTGGATCTGAGAATGAAACCTAGCTAATTTTTTTTTTTAAAGAGAGACTCACCAACGGTGCGGGTCATTGCCCTCAGGGCTAGGCGGAAATGGCCACTTTTACTCGTTAAAGAAGTGACCTTTTGCATGGGTGCTCAGTTCGGTTGCCAAAAAACAGGCTGGAATTCAAACCCACTTTCCCCTGTCAGAAAGCCACAGACTGTACGGCCTTTCATGGTGGCCTTGGTTTTGCAAGATTGTTCTTTGAAGGCCTATTTACAAAGCGGCTTTCTGGCATTTTTCTTCCTTGAATCTGTCATGACACGAATCTTACTGTGCGTCGCCGATTAGTCAGCGTTCTCTAGAAAACCAGAACCAGAGAAGAAATGCGTTTGCAAATATATATCACAAAGGGGACTTACTAGACTGGCTTACATGATTGGTCTAGGGAGTTAGCAATGGCTGTCTGCACACTGGAGAGACCAGGAACCCTGTAGCCATTCAGTCCATGAGTCTAGATGCCTCCAGAGTTCCAATGTGGTCTTGAAGGCTTGAAGGACTCCTGAGAGTCGCAGACCTTCAGTCCTTGTTGGAAGGCTGGAGAAGCCGGCCTCCTGTGTCAACACGGCGCAGAGTGCACACACTCACCAGAAACAGCAACGATGCACTACTTTTCCTTCTTTGTATCTGGTCTGGCACTAGCGGGTGCCAAAACCCTCAGGGAGGGTGGTAGTCTCCCCGAAGTTAATCCTTCCAGGAAATGCCCTCCCAGATCTGCCCAGAGGTGTTGATCCCAAGTCCAAGCAAATTGACCACAAAGATGAACCCACAGCCTTTGGAATTACAGAGAGAATTTTTCTGTAGTCAGATGTTTTCTTCGGTTTAATCCCAGCATTCGGGAGGTAGAGCCAGTCGAATCTCTGCGAGTACAAGGCCAGCCTGGTCTACAGAGCGAGTTCTAGAACAGGCACCCAAACTACACAGAGAAACCCTGTCTCGAAAAACCAATCATCATCATCATCACTCAGAAGCTTATATTAATTATAACTGCTTGGCCATTAGCTCAGGCTTATTACTGACTAGCTCTTACACTTAAATTGACACATAATTCTTATTTCTGTTTAGCCATGTAGCTTGGTACCTTTTCTCAGTTCTGCCTTGTCATCTTGCTTCCTCTGTGTCCGGCTGGTGACTCCTGACTCTATACTACAATTTTCCAGTTAGGATCTGGACTAGTGCTTCTCCCGACCCCAGACCCCCTATTCCAGCAGCACAGATTCATCCCACTAGGGTCTTACAGCCCCTTAACACACCACAGATCCTATGCACACAGTGCCTCTAGCAAGACACTGTACAAGGTCCGAGGGGAGCCTTGTCTGCCTGGACAGAGTTCTCTGACGTGTGGTCTCCAAGGCAGGGCTGTCTAAGCCTGGGTTTTCTTAAAACCAGAACTTCCGATAAGGATCTAAATGGCTTACTTCAGAGGGGACCCCAGGAAGCACCAGAGGGATTGCAGAACTGAAGAAAGGGCAGTAGAAATCCTGATAGAGGGGGCTGGAGAGATGGCTCAGTGGTTATCAGCACTGGCTGCTCTTCCAGAGGACCTGGATTCAATTCCCAGCAACCACATGGCAGCTCACACCTGTCTGCAGCTTCAGTTCCGGGGGATCTGACACAGCCACACAGACATGCATGCAGGCAAAACACCAATGCACATCAAATAAAAATAAACGATTAAAAAGGGAACTACTGATAAAGTTGCATCTTGCAACCAATGAGCAAGGCCACTGCTGTGGGTGCTGGGGGCCCAGTCCCCTCAGCCTCGCTCACCATGAGAGACTGCAGAGAACACCTCTAGGGCTCGTGCAGCCAAGGGCAAGGGTTCTAGGTCTTTCTTCTCCACTCTCTGCCTTGCTTGGAGTTGCTCCTGGGGCTAGGACCAACACGGTCCTGAGTCAGAGATGACGCCGGTGCTCCGGACCTGAAGCTCCTGGCGCTCCTGGATGTGGTTCGAGGCCGACTCCATGCTAGGCGAGCAAACAGACAGACAGCTGAGCTACGTCCCAGGCCCCAGAGTTACACAAACAAAGGCAAAGGAGAGCGCCTGTGTGGTGACACTCGTGTCCCCGGCCACCTGAGAGGTGGAGGTGGGAGACTCGCTCGAGCCCACACGTTTTGAGTCCAACCTGGGCAACATTGCAAGACATCATCTAAAGAAGAAAAAAAGGACAAGCGAAGGGAAAGCAGTTTGTTACTCAGCTCTAAGTCTGCCGGCCTCTGCGGCTTCTTTCTTTTCTTTTTTCAGACAAGATCTCACATTCTGGTTGTCCTAGAACTCATTCTGTAGACCAGGCTGGCCTCAAACTCACAGAGATCTGCCTGCCTCTGCCTCCTGAGTGTTGGGATCAAAGGTGTGCGTACTATACCTGGCCCCAGTTCCTGTTGGTAGCCTCTTTCTGTGCCTAATTTTTAAGTTAAACCATATCACAGTCAAGTATGTGAGTGAAAAACCCAATGTGCCCACAGAGGGAGCTGTGCTGCCCATGACTTCAGATCTCCCAGAGGTTCTCGGGACACCCCCCCCCCCCCATGCAGATAAGGGACTGCTGTCTGTAGAGTGTTCCGGTACAACCGCATCGTAAACCCCATAGGGAGCATAAATTGGACTCAGGGGTAATAAAAAAATCAGGACATGAAATTGGGAAGGGTTAGGGGCAGGAGTGTGGGGTGAATGTGATCAAAATATATTATGTGCACGTACGTATGAAATTATAAAAATTAATACAAATGCTGTACTAAACAGAAAGCAATTCTCATGGACCCAGCAGATCCTTAGATCTTCCACCTACTCTGAAGGCGATGACCTCGATCGCAGACCTATAGCAGCGTGTAGCTTCTTGGCAGGGGTTTTGTACCTAAGTGTGTGTGTGTGTGTGTGTGTGTGTGTGTGTGTGTGTGTGTGTGTAAGTCAGATGTTGACAGCCAGTGTCTCCCTCTATCATTTCACCTTTTTTAAGATTGATTTTTAGTATGTCTAATTATGTATGCGTATGTTGGTGTACAGGGATGTACACGTGAGTGCAGGTGTACTCTGAAGCCAGCAGAGGGCACCAAATCCCCTGGAGCCGGAGTTACAGGTGACTGTGACTGGCCGATCCAGGGCTGAGAACGGAACTGCTGAACCATCTCCCCAGCACCGGCACACATTCCTCTTTGCACTAGGGTCTCTCTGTGGACCTTGAGCTCAGCAACTCACCTGGACTGACTGGCCAACAAGTGTCAGGAATCTTTATGTCTCTACGTCCCCATGTGTGTGCCAAGGACCTGAACTGTGCTCAACTGAGCTAACCCCCCAACTCCCACCCCCAATGTTACTTATTGTTACTTAAAAACTGTACTCTCGCCGGGCGGTGGTGTCGCACGCCTTTAATTCCAGCACTCGGGAGGCAGAGGCAGGAGGATCTCTGCGAGTTCGAGGCCAGCCTGGTCTATAGAGTGAGATCCAGGAAAGGTACCAAAACAACACAGAGAAACTCTGTCTCAAAAAAAGAAAACAAAACAAAACAACACACACACACACACACACACACACACACACACACACACACACAAAATTGTACTCTTTCCAAGGCTGGGATTAAAACAAAAACAAAAACCAAGAAGCAATGTGGAACTTGAGAGATGGCTCAGTGGTTAAGAGCACTGGCAGCTCACTACTGTCGGTAACTCCAGTTCCAAGAGATCCAACACCCTCCCACCAACATAAATGCAGACAAAACACATGCACATGAGATAAAAAATAATTTTTTTAAAAAAGAAATACCTCAAGAGAGGAAATGTGTATTATGATTTACAGCTCAAGGAGACACACACATTATATGAAGCAATCATGGAACAAGGACATGAGACATCTGCAGACAGACAGGAGTGGAGCCTGGCTATAAAACCCCAAGGGCTCACCTCTCTCACCTGCTTCCTCCACCTAGCCCTTTCCATCAAGAACCACACTCCCACTGGTGACCAAGTGTTCAAGCCCATCCACCTATGGCCCTGTGGAATTTTCCTTTACCCTGTGTGGATGTATGTCACTGTGATTGTTTTAATAAAGAAGCTGACTGGCCTATAGCTAGGCAGGATAAGGTTAGTCAGGAGAACCTGACTAAGAAAGAGAATGCTGGGAAGAAGAAGGGCAGAGGCAGGGGAGACATGAACAGATGCAGAGAGAAGCAAAATGGGCATGCTTTACTGAGAAAAGGTACCAAGCCAGGTGGCAAAGAGCAGATGAGAAATATGGGTTAATTTAAAATGTGAGAGTTAGTTAGTAACAGGCCTGAGCTATTGGCCGAGCATTTGTAATGAATATAAGCCTCTGTGTGGCTACTTGGAAAAGGCTAGCGGGACAGAAACTTCCACCTACATGGCCCTATGGGGGTCGTTTTAACATTCAGTCAACAACATGACTGGGATGACAGATGACAGACCTTATGAGAATTGTCAGACCATGTCACTGCTGGAAAAGTTTTCAACAGAACAAAGTTAGAGACAACGCTGCCCCATCCCAAGTTAGACACTAGTTTATGTTCCTGGAAAAACCTGAGAACACAACTTATAAACCTCATTGCGGTTATACAGAAAATAGTTAAGACTTCAGGTGCAGTTTGTATAAAGAAGCGTGTGTGTGTGTGTGTGTGTGTGTGTGTGTGTGTGTGTGTGTGTGTGTGCATATGTGTAGAGGCCAGAGATGATGTCTAGTGTCTCCATGTATTATTCTCCACTTTCTTTTGTGTTAATTCTTATTCTAAATTATGTGTATATATGTATGTGGGGGCGTTTGCCTATGTGTGAGTGCAGGTGCTCCCAGAGTCCCCAAGAGGGCGTCAGACCCAGTGGAACTGGAATTACAGGAGGATATGAGCCATCTGCCTTGTGTACAGGGATCCAAACTTGGGTCTTCTGCAAGAACAATATGTGCTCTTAACCACTGAGCCATCTCTCTAGCCACTCCCCTCCCAAAAAAAGATTTTTTCTTTTTAAGACAGAGTTTCTCACTGACCTGGAGCTCATTAGCTCAGATACACTGGTTGGCCAGTGAGCCCAAGAAGCTTCCTGCCTCTGCCTCTCCAGCACTGGAATTAGAGATGCATGTTACCTTGCTCAGCTTTTCTCGTGGGTGCTGATGATCAAGCACAGGTCCTCACGCTTTATGTGACATATTGATTGTTTTTCTATTGCTGTGATAAAACACAATGGCCGGAAACAAATTATGGAAGAATTTCTTTGGGGCGGATGGTTCTAGAGTAATAAGAAGAATCCATCATGGCAGAAGGCACGGCAGCAAGCAGCAGGCATGAAACCAGATGTGAACACTGAGAGTTCTCATCTTCAAACTCAAGCGTGCGGCAGAGGGAGAGCTGGGAGTGGGATCAAGCCTTCAGCCCGCAAAGCCCGCCCCTCAGTGACGTACTTCCTCCGGCAATTCTCCCCTTCCCCGTACCTCTCCAAACAGTACCACCGTCGGGGACAAGCTGTCCGGATGTCTGAGCCTGGATATCGGCCTCTGGCGTCTGCTACACTGTCAATACTGGGTCCTCACCGGGACTCCCTCAGACAGCCTCTTGTTGCCCTGTGTCGTGGAGATCCTGCAGCTTTGGATCTGCAGGTCCCGCCCCTTCACGTGGGGTGGATGTTGGGATGGGCCAACTCACAGCCTGGATCTGGGCCTGGGTGGTAGCTGAGTTGGTTAGCCTGCCGCTGTCTTATGCTGGTGCCAGGACCAGTTCTTCCACTTTGCCCAGGTGAGGGATGCCTGTGGTGGCTGGCTAGGGGCAGGAGGCACTTTCTTGCCCTCATGCCATCAGGGCCAGACCTACCAAACCCACACCACCAGGGCCAGCTCTCCATCACTGCACTTGGCAAGGGGCAGGGCCAGCTCACCTGAGTGTCAAAGCCAGCAAGTGGTGGGGCCAGCTCTCCTCTCATGCCCTTGGCTTGTGGGGGGGCATATCTTCTGTGCCCATGCCAACACACGACCAACAAGGGGCAGGATCAGCTCTCCTGCACCCACCCCTTTGGGTTGCTCACCTGTGCCCCTGCCACCAGTGTCCTCTCTACTGTGCTACCCAGGTGAGGGGGAGGCCACTCTCCTGACCTTACACCCTAGGGACCAGCTCTCCCACACTGCCCAGTTGAGGGATGGGACCAGCTCTCTGTTGTAGAATAATCCTTTGGTATGCTGTAAAGATGTGTTACTCTCATTGGTTTAATAAAGAGCTAAATGACCAATAGCTAAGCAGAAAGAGGTTAGGCAAGACTTGTAGACAAGGAGAGAGCTCTGGGATGAAGAAGGGGCAGAGTCACCAGGAGACTTGGGAAGAAGCAAGATGAGCATGTTGCGCTGAGGAAAGGCACTGAGCAATGTAGTAGAATGCAGATAAAATATGAGTTAATTTAAGTTGTAAGAGCTAGTTAGCAACAAGCCTAAGGTATCGGCCGAGCATTTATAATTAATAATAAGTCTCTGTGTGGTTATTTGGGAGCTGGCTGGTGGACAGAAAATTCCACCAGTGAGGGGTAGGGGCCAGCTCTGTGCAGTCCTTGGACATCAACATAGCCCCAGGTGGTAGCCCAGATGAGGGCAATCCCCATGGCCTTTGGTGGTAACATGCAAGGACACAGGCATGTACTCAGATCGCTGCTGCTGCAGGGCCACAGACCCAGACATGGTTCTCGGTGACAGTAGATGTCAGGGCATCTCTGTGGCCTCAGAAAGCAGCATATGCCACTCACATCAGGCTGTTCCTCACCACCCTGGAATCTCCAGTTCTGCCGCTTTTTATAGTGAGCAAGCCATTCCATGTCCCTCTTTACCATCTCTCCATGACTGGCTCATTGAAGCATCACCTGCCCTGCCCATGCAGTGTGGCTACAGGTTTGGGGGGCTCTCCACTGTGTCTCATGCCTGACCCATGCTGTGTGGCTGCAGGCAGGGCATCTCAGGTGTCTTCCACCCACCCGGGCCCAGTGGCACTGTGGAGACTGTGGGTGTCCTCCCCCGGCGTGGACAGAGGTATTCTTCTCATTAACAAAATAGTCTTTTTTTCTCTCCCTCAAGACAGGTTTTCTCTGTGTAACCCTGGCTGTGCTGGAACTCAATTTGTAGAGCAGGCTGGCCTTGAACTCAGAGATCTGTCTGCCTCTGCCTCCCGAGTACCAGGATTAAAGGCATGCACCAAAACTCAGGACCAGGAAAAGCTTCCTCAGGTAATTAGACTCTAACCTTTCCCAGGCTTGGTCTCCAGCTATGGACAAGTAGCAAAGCCAGCAAAGCAGATATGAGTGAGGCCAAATGGTCCCTCTCCATCTCTTCCCTCCTCAGCACGACCCCACTCTCCCCTTTCCCTTCGCCTATTTTCCCATCAAATGCTTCTTTCAGAAACACATAGGAAGCCTGGGAGAGGCTCGGTAGCAGAGCACTTGCCTAGCTCAACCAAAGCTAACGACCCCAGCAGTGAAAAACAAAACAGAGAGAGAGAGAGAGAGAGAGAGAGAGAGAGAGAGAGAGAGAGAGAGAGAGAGAGCTCAGTGGGACGGCACTTGCCCGGCATGCACAGGATCCTAGGTACAGAAGGAAAATGGACATAATATCAGAAACTTGTGTCCTAGTTCAAATGTTGACTAGCTTTGTTTCTTAAGCCCAAACAGGACATGACAAGATAGAGATGTTCAGTCTCGCCAGAGGTTGGGGGGTAACAAACTTGTAACAGTGGAATAAAGGGTTATATCATGCTCATCAAATCTGCAAAAGGATTTCTTTGTTCTTGTATTGAGTTTCCCCCTCCCAGGAGGGGTAGGAGAGACAGGGGGTTTGTTACTCTATAGCCCAGACTGGCCTGGGGCTCACCATGTAGCCCAGGCTGGCTTTGAACTTATGGCACTCCTTCCATATTAGCTTCTCAAGTGCTGGGATTAGAGACATCATGACCAGTAATTATTAGTAAAAATGAGTAAAAATTTAAAAGCTTAATACCAAACATTGGTGTGGGAGGTAGATTTTTGGTGCAACTATTTTGTGGACCGATTTTATTTTATTATTTAGTTAGTTAGTTAGTTTTTTTCTAGACAGGGGTTCTCTGTGTAGGTGTGGCTGTCCTGGGACTGGCTCTGTAGACCAGGCTGGCCTCAGGGATCTGCCTGCCCCTGCCTCCCGAGTGTTGGGATTAAAGGTGTGCACCACCACTGGCTTGGTTCAGCATTCAATGAAAAACTAAACCAACTGAAAACGTTTAAATGTCATTAACAGAAGACCAGATTAATCTAATATTATATCTTCACATGAGAGTATTATACAACCATCACAATGACAAATTTTGGCTTTGTGGCTGCACACAGATAAATCTTAAAAATAATATAGAAAAATCTAGCTGCGGGGTATGTGGAGCGTAATGCCATTTGAATAGTTTAAAAATCTTCAAAATAATGTCATATGTTGTTTGTGGATAAATGAATATGGAATAAAAGCACAAAATGGGCAAAGAAGGGATTTGCGGGAAACCTAAAATGGTCTCTGAAATGTTTTTACACTCAGGGAAAAGTCTGGGGGCTGGGGCTGTAGCTCAGCTGGCAGAGCACGTGCTCATGGCATGGCGGGGTATGTCGGTAGCGATGAGGAGGGAGAGCCATGAGAATCGAAAGTTCCAGGTAATCCTCTGTTACACAGTGAGTTCAAGGCCAGCCTGGGCTACATGGAATCCTGTCTCAAACAGAGGAAACAAATTTAACTGGATGCGCACCAAGTCCTGAGACAGAAGGGAACAAACATGAGGACCTGTGAGGCCTCTGGAGCGTTGGGGAAGGTGAGCCTCACATAAAGCCATGCTGGGGTGGCTAGCTCATTCAGGAATAGTCGGGGAATTTGCATTTCTAACAACTTCCCAGGTGCTGACGATTCTGTTGTAGATTGGGGGCCACACTTCACTTCAGGTGGTAAAGGCCATTGAGGAGGGATAACTTTAAAAAAAAAAATAAGTAAATAAAGTTTATCTCTTTATATTTTAAGTGTATGACTACTTTGTCCACATGTGTGTCTATGCACCACGTGTGTACCTGGTGTCCATGGAGACTAGAAGATGGTCCCCTAGAACTGGAGTCACAGGTGCTGTGAGCCACCATCTGGATTCTGGAAACCAAACCCGGGTCCTCTGCAAGAGCAGCCAGGGCTCTTACTCATTCTAATTTCAAGTGTGTGTGTGTGTGTGTGTGTGTGTGTGTGTGTGTGTGTGTGTACCATAGTGCCCATAGGGAGGTCAGAGGGAAACTTTCAGGAGTTGGTTCTCTCCTTCCACTGTGTGGATGCCAGGGATAAAACTCAGGTCTTTAGCTTGGCAGCATCCAGCCAATTCCCTGGCGCTGGGTGTTTATATGTTAACAAATCAGTTTGTTAAAAACTGAAAATATACTTTCTGGTTGGTATACAACACAAACAAAGTGTTAACAGTAGTTATTTTGGATTGTAGACCTATGAGTAATTCAAAATTCTTCTTTTTCTTGTCTGTATCAGGAAACTTTTCCATAATGGACATTTCCAGTATGAACTAGTGCTAGTTAATATGAAGGGTGGGTTATACTTTGAACTATACACCAGTGGGTTGGCGGCCATTCTCCCTTGTTTCTCTTGCTGTTATAAGCATCATGATCCAAAGAAGCACCTTGGGGCAGAGAGGGTTTGTTTGGTGTAAGGTCGGGATCACAGCTCATTGCTGAGGAGAGCCAGGAAAAAAGCGGGGACTGAATGAAGCGGAGCCCGTGGAGGAACACTGCTAACTGGCTCACTCCCATTGTTTTTTGTTTTTGTTTTTTGAGACATGGTTTCTCTGTGTAACAGCCCTAGCTGTCCTGGAACTCACTTTGTAGACTAGGCTGGCCTCGAACTCAGAGATCTGCCTGCCTCTGCCTCCTGAGTGCTGGGATTAAAGGCGTGCGCCACCAAGGCCCAGCTACTCCCATTGTTCTATTGCCAACCTTCATATACAGCTCAAGACTACCTGCACAGGGTGGCACCACCCACAGTGGGCTGGGCCCTCCCACATCAGTCATTGATGGTGAAAATGTCCCACAGGTATGCTCCTGTGCATTTCCTCAGCTGATTTTTATTTATTGTTGTGTGCATGTGTGAGGGGGGAGGGGGCTCACACACCTGTGAATCCTCTCCTTGCACTTGCCTCGTTTCTGCTGTTGTGCTGTGTGTTCAGCTGGGGTTTCCTGCCTGGGTTCTGCTGAAACTTGTGCCGGACTCTGTATCTCGGCATTCTCAGGGTTCAGCTTTAGATGTTCAGGATGGGACCCCAAAGCTGGCGAAGAACCCGGGAAATCTCACCTAACAAGTTAAAAGACACCGACCTGAAGACAACTAAGAGGTGATTGTGAAACACACTCTCGAAGAGTCACTAAGCCACACAGGTGGATCCTCTCGGGACAAACAGAAAGGTACATCTCATCAGAGACATAGGAAAATGTAAAACAATTAACTGGAAATTTTTAGAGCGGAAAAACTACGGGGGGCAGGAGAGAGAACTCAGAACATTGCAGAGAGCCATCAACAGCCAAAGCATAAGTTAAAAACCTTTGAAAATAATTACTTTTTATATTAAAATACTGCCCCAGGCATGGTGGCACACGTCTATGTTCCAAAGCACTTAGGAGGCTGAGGCAGGAGACTGAGAGCTCATGGCCAGCTTCGGCTACTCTGTGAGTAGGGAGCCAGTCTAGGTTATGCAGAGAACCAAGAGATGGGAAAGCTCACCACACACAGTTTTCTCAAATTCACCTGCAGATTTCAAGAAGCTTCAATGAAAATTCCAATAAGATTTTTTTTTTTTTCAGTTAAAAAAAAAAAAGTATTGGGACTGGAGAGATGGCTCAACTGTTAAGATCACTGGCTGCTCTTCCAGAGGACCAGGGTTCAATTCCCAGCACCCACATGGCAGCTCACAACTGTCTGTAACTCCAATATCTGATACCCTCACACAGACATACATGCAGGCAAAACACATTGGCACATACAAGTAAATAAATTATCTTTAAAAATTATCATCATTAGTGTGTGCCTGTGTGTGTGCATGTGTGCGTGTATATGTGTGTGTGTGCCTGTGAGTGTGTGTGTATATGTGTGTGTGTGTGAGTGTATGTGTGTGTGTGCATGTGTGAGTGTGTGTGTGTGTGTGTGTGAGTGTATGTGTGTGTGTGCATGTGTGAGTGTATGTGTATGTGTGTATGTGTGTGTGTGTGCCTGTGAGTGTGTGTGCCACATCACACAAGCAGAGGTCAGCAGACAACTCTGGGGTGTTGGCTCCGCCCCTCCACTGTGTGGGGCAGTCCCTCTTTTCCTGTTTGCACTGCTGTGCTGTGTGCTCCAGGGAGCTGGCCCATGAGCGCCTGGGCGGGCCTTCTCTCCACCTTTTCTCCTGCTGCAGGAGATCTGGGATTACAGACACATGCCATTCCATGCAGCCTTTTACATGGGCTCCGAGGAACCGGCTCTGGATGTCAGGTCTTTGTGCCATGTGCTCCTACAGCTGAGTCATCCTGCCGGGTCCCAGCAGGACTCAGGAGACATGGGGAAGTTGTTTTAGAGCTATTCAGAAAGGCAAAGAGACCAGGAGAGAGACAGAGACAGAGACAGAGACAGACAGAGAAGCTATTCAATATCCTGAATTTAGTTGTTTTTTTAATTTCCAGTGTGACTTAAACCGAGAGGCAGTTCATAGCCTGGAATGAATTTTCTCTCTGGCCAGACACTTGCCTGACACAGAGATAGCTATCTCTCAGTATTACTAAACAAACACCAGTTGGGCCTCTGGTCTTGGGTAACAGCTAGTTCTCTCAACACCAACCTTAACAATCTTGGGGTCGAAGTGCCCATGGGTGAATTACACCTGCTGCATATATGGGTTATAAAATGGGAGTTCTGTAAATCCTGCGCTATGATTTTTACCGTGTTGGTTGTGACTGAGGCAAAGAAACTGGGGAGCGAGAACCGCCCTGCGACCCGCTGGGTCAGGCTCTCTGCTGTCTGTCACCGGACCTTTGCCCTGCATCCCCGGCTTTAAACTCACCCCTGGCTCTTCTAACTCCCGCTTTGGGGTCCCGCTGCCCCTCCCGGGGTTTCCCCGGCAGCAGTGGGTATAGCTAAGTAGAGATTTTTTTTAATTAAATAATTGTTTTTATCTGGGTGGTGATGGCTCATGCTTTTAGTCTCAGCACTTGGGAGGCAGAGGCCAGCAGATCTCTGTGAGATCGAGGCCAGCCTGGTCTATAGAGTTAGTTCTAGGACAGCCAGGGCTACACAGAGAAACCCTGTATTGAAAACACAACAAAACAAATAACCCAAAACCAAACATAAAAACAAAAAAGAAAAAGGGAAAATTTATTTATTTTTTATTTTATTTTTTATTTTGGTTTTTCGAGACAGGGTTTCTCTGTGTAGCTTTGTGCCTTTCCTGGATCTCGCTCTGTAGCCCAGGCTGGCCTCGAACTCACAGAGATCCGCCTGCCTCTGCCTCCCAAGTGCTGGGATTAAAGGCGTGCGCCACCACCCGGCCGGAAAATTTATTTTTATTTATGTGTGTATGAACGTGGCTGTACGTGCCCACAGAGGCCAGAAAAGGGTATGAGATCCCTAAGACTCGGAGTTACAAGCGGTGGTGAGCTGCCCGACGGGGGCGCTGGGATCTGAACTCCTGTCCTCAGCAAGCGCAGCAAGTGCTCTTAACCATCACCCCTCCACCCACAAGGTTGCCATTTCATGTTCTCTTCCTAGTTCTCCAGCGTTTGAGAAGCTCCCTTTAACCCAAAGAAAAGTGTGAAGATGGAGCTGACAGTCCCGTGGGTAAAGCGCCTGCCTTGTACGTACGGCCAGGACCTGAGTGTGAGCCTCCAAACCACACTAAAGACCCGGATGTGGCAGCATGCGTGGAATCCCAGAGCGGAGCAGGCTAAGCGGGCAGCTTCCCCTCGGGGCTCACTGACCTCCAGGCCACCGAAAGACCCGGATGTGGGAGCATGCATGGAATCCCAGAGCTGGGGAGGCTAAGCAGGTGGCTTCCCCTCCCGGCTCATGAGTGACCTCCAGGCCACCGAAAGACCCGGATGTGGGAGCATGCATGGAATCCCAGAGCTGGGCAGGAAAAGCGGGCGACTTTCCCTCGGGGCTCACTGACCAGCTACTGTAGCCTAGAGGGTGACCTCCAGGCCACCGAAAGACCCTGTTTCAGAAAACAGGACGGACAGTGCCCGAGGCGAGCAGCTTTGAGGCTGTCTTCTGGCCTCCACATGGATCTGTACATGCTACACTGGTACACACCTGCACACCTGCACACACAAACATGCACATTTATGGAGACAACCAAAGATAAAAAATTACATGGAGGGGTTCATTTTCTTGAAGAGTTATTAAATAGAGTGTCTTATCTTTTCCTTGAAATGCAGATATTTTTTTCTCTCAAAGAGGACCCACCTTCATTTTAGAGCAAAGTCCTATGTAAAAGAAATTTAAGGGGCTGGAGAGGTGGCTCAGCAGTTAAGAGGGTGGGCTGCTCCTCCAGAGGACCCACGTTCAGGTCCTAGCACATACATGGTAGCTCACGACCACCTGTAACTCCAGTCCCAGGAGATCTGATATCCTCTCTGGCCTCTCTGGGCACCAGGGATGTGCATGGTGCACACACATACATGCACATAAAATAAATGAAATTGTAAAACTTAATAAAAATAACTCCAGTTGTTTAACTTCAGAACAGAAAAATTACTCCTAGAGCAATCCGCCAAAGCCGACTGGGTCTAAGACATTCTCTTTGGTTATGAATTGGCTGCATTTCCATTTTCATTCAGTTCTGATCTGTCCCTGAGATAGGCAAAGAACCCACGTGGCCTCAGAAATGAACTTTCTCTTTTGGAAAGGCAACACTCGGGACACTGACTCTTCCCCCTCCAAATCAAATGTGCAGCCAGCTGGGGGAGGAGCCCTTCTCCAGGCACACTGGATGGGTCCACGGGAAGTGGTGTCCCTTCTCAGGCAGGCTACTAGAACGTTCCCCACACTGCAAAGAGCCGAGGGGGCTGGAATTGGGGGGGAAGGGAGAGGAAACGTCCAGGTTGGTCGGGTGAAAGTTCCACAGAGCCCACTGAGGCTCCATTTGGGTTTGCATCCGTAAAGTGAGGGTGCTGACGGCGCTCAGGGCAGATTGTTATCCGCGTCTAGTAGTTAGCACACAGGAAGAGCGCCGTGACGGAGCTGGGGCAGCAACTCAGTGGTGAAGGTTTGCTGGGCCTGCATGAAGACCTGAGTTCAGATCCCAGCACCCACGTAAAAACCCGAGGTTGGTGCTGTGTGCCTGTGGTCCCCATCCTGGGGAGGTAAAGACATGAGGATCCCTGAGGTCTGGTGATCAGCTAATTTAGCTCAACTGGGAGCTCTAGGTTCCCTGGGAGACCCTGCCTCAAAAAGTAAAGTGAGGAGAGATTGTTGAAGATGCCTGGTCTTCACATGAATGTGTGTCCCATCCACAAGGACACACACACACACACACACACACACACACACACACACACAGTTAGTGGTTATCAGTGTTGAGGAGAGAGGCCCACAAACTGCTTAATCATTTTCATATGTCAGTAGCTCAGGTAACCATTGCCAATAGGGTCTGTTTGAGGCTAACAGGGTGGGGAGGGTAAGGTTGTGGCTGTCAGGGCAGGAAAAGGAGAACTACACACAGAGATTTAGAGAGGCGTCCGAGGGTCTCTCATGGTCGCCACTGGAAAGCTTGCTTTTACCTAGGGAAAATGGAGTGGGTGGTGTAGAGCATACAGAGACGTCTTGCTGTTGATTTGAACTTGGTACCATGTAAATGAATTATGTCTATTCAAAAGGAAAAGGAGGAGAAGAAAAAAAAAATTACATTTAAGAAAGTCTTACTATGGGGGTAAGTGCCCAGTACTGACAATCCAAATCTAAGGGCTTTGTCAGCAACTTTACATACTTTGTGTAGTAGTCTCTGGGCTCCAGTCTCCGGGGCCGCTGTGGACCGGTTAGGATGCCTTTTAGCTTGATTCCCTTAAAGACATCTGAGGTAATGTTTTAATATCAGTCCTCCTCCCTTTGACTCTCTCATTTTTAAAAATTTCATGTGCATGCATGATTGCCTCCATGTAGGTCTGTGTACCACATGTATGTGGTGCCACGGAGTCCAGAAGAGGGCGCCAGATCCCCTGGGACTGGAGTTACCAGTGCTTGGGGACCACTATGTGGTTGCTGGGAACTGAACCCAGGACCTCTGGAAGAGAAGCCAGTATTCTTAAGCCATGAGCCATCTCTCCAGCCTTTTGACTCTCATTTTAAAGAAATTCATATCAGAGTATGGTGACGCATGCCTTTAATCCCAGCACTTGGGAGTTTCAGGCCAGCCTGGGCTACATAGAGAGTTTCAGGCCTATATGGGCTACATAGTGAGATTCTTTCACCAACCAACCAACCAATGAACTAACCAACCAACCAACCAACCAACTAACCACAGATCGAATGTATAGTGTAATACAGACTGAATTTAATTGCAATCCTGTGCCATAGCCTTGTAGGGGAGGAGTATCTCACTCTGTACACTGCCTTTAGTCTATTCCCTGATCAAGACCAGTGAGATGGCTCAGGAAAGTGCCTTCCACCGCACCTGATGATGTGAGTTTGATCTCTGGACGCCAGGTGGTGGAAGATGAGACCCAATTGCTGACCAGTTGCCCTCTTACCTCCACGTTCCAACCAGACACCCATAAAATCGGTACAAGTGTTTAAAAAAAAGTTGATTTCACTGACTGTGGTCTTTCTATTATCTACGTCTTTATTGTTTTCCAATCATTTAGGACAAAGATAATTTTGCTTAAATAATTTCAGATTCTGGGAAGATAAGTTTCTAGAGTGTTTGGGGAGTGTGTGTGTGTGTGTGTGTGTGTGTGTGTGTGTGTGTGTGTGTGTGGCCGGACTCCATGAAAACAAACAAGAACTTGTTGCACTATTTTAAGGCTTGTAAATATTAACTCGTTTAAGCCTTCACCATGTCATTTTATTGCAGGTACCACCATTCCAGAGAGAGGTTGCTCGGAGCCGGGCTGGGCTGACTATTGAGCGATACTGCCTCTCTGCTCCCGGTGAGAAGCGAATCCCCAGGCTTTGCAGACTGTGGTCTGGGAGCCCCTGCACACCTGGGTCGTAAATGTCTGTATGTGACCTGGGGCCAGTTAACTTACTCTGCGGCGGCGGGGGACTCCTTATCAGTTCGGGTTTCTTATCTGCTCCAGGGAGGAGCTTTTGTTTTGAAACCTCGTCTCCCGGTGGTGCATGGGTGTGTGCCCTGGGGTTTGGAGGTGAGGGCGCTCAGGTTTGCAGGTAGGGCAGGGCGCTGCTTTCTCCAGGGTCTCTTGAGGAAACCGATAGTTCGGAAGGTTTGATCCAAGCCAACTCCCTCAGGGGACATCAGGCCCGGGGCTGTGGTGGCTCTCAAGCTTGGCAAAGGGCCTCCTCCCTTAGGGCCGAGTTTAGAGACAGTCAGGCTGCCAGAAGGTCTAGAGAAAGACCCGCCAACCCCGGGGAGTTAGAGACCAAGGTCTAACTTCTGAGAGGCTTCTGGAGATAGGGACAGTGGACTGGAACATCGAACGTCCAACAAGGTCTAGAAACCAGGTGGGCGAATGCTTAGGAGGCCCCTGCTCTAGAATAAAGCGGTGACGAGGCAGAAGGAAGAGAGGGCTGCGGAGGAGAAATCCCCGGGGAAGATGGGGGTGGGGGCGGGGCGTTTGCTTCAGAACCTGCTTTATTCTGAGAGCGGCGGGAGGGACTTGCAGGTTTAAAGGGCAGTGAGCTGGGGTGTGGGACTCCAGGGCGGCAGTCCTGATCGGAGGGGACTGAGAAAGTAAGGGTGAGCACGCCATGCTCCCTGCAACCCCACCCCCACCCCCACCCCGGACTTCATCTGCTCAGTTGAAAGGACGGGGCATGGACCAGAGGCTCACTGAGCTAAACAGACCCGAGTCCCTTTCTGTTTCTTTCAGGAGACCTCTCTGGTTCAGGTGTTTCAGAATTTACAGGGTTAGACGAGAGGGCTCTCCAGTGCTGAAGATGGAGAACCGTTACCCCTCCAAACACACCCACACACGCACGCACGCGCACACTTGCACGCGCGCACACACACCACCTCGCTGCTTTTGGCAGCGGCCTCTTCAACCCATGACCTCATGCTTTAAGCTCCCATATAGTCTTTCTCCCGCCCTGTCCACACCCGGAGCCCGAGTGGGGGTGGAGTGGCTGGGGGACAGTGGCTTATCTCGTGCCAGATTTGGGGAGAAAGGGGCACAACTATCCACACTGCGGAGGGAAAAGATGGTGTAACTTTTCCTCGTGGAAAAAGAAAGAAAGAGAGAGAAAGACGAAAGAAAGAAAGAAAGAAAGAAAGAAAGAAAGAAAGAAAGAAAGAAAGAAAGAAAGAAAGAAAGAAAGAAAGAAAACAAAACAAAACACCACTCGTCCTGGGGATCCTCGGACACCGATGCCCAGCTCTCCACGCGAGGTGGCTGGTTTAGTTGAACTAGCTTTGGTGCACGTTTCCACAGACCAGAAAAGAAGCAGGGAGATGATGGCTGGAGATGCCGGGATTTGGGGCTAGGGTCGTGGCACCTGGTCTGACCTGCAGCCCCGGGACGAGGTCTTGTTCGGGTCCATTCTCATCTCCGAGACCAGCGACCCCCAAGGGAGGTTCGAACCCTTGGCTAGCCCGCCAGCCGGCGCCCTGCCCCCTTGCTCGCAGCTGCTCTCGGTTTGGGTGCAGCGGTTTTCCCCCGCAGAGCAGGAGGAGGAGACAAGCCCAAGGAGGGGGAGCGACTCCAGGGCTCGGGTTTCTGCAGCCAATGCGGAGCAGCCCCGGGCGGCCCTCCGGCGGCGGGCCCTCCTCCCCGGCACCACGTTCCACAGTCATGGCGCACGGCGAGGGGCGGACGCAGGGCCGCACCCGCGCCCCCTCCTCTCCTCCCTCCCTCCTGCCCGCCTCTCTCCTAGGCAACATCCCTCCCAGGCCGGGCTGAGATGGAGACTTCTCCCCGCCCCCATGGGGCAAAGGATGGAGGCGCGAGCTTCTCCAGAGCCCGCAGATCCCTTCCTGGGAGCACCCCAGGCCCTACAGAGACCGAGATGCGGTGGTGGTGAGGGTTCGAGGCACAGCCCCTTCCTGCAGCCCGCCTGGACCTTGGCATCTTTGTAAATCCTTAAATAAACAACAACAAAAATCTCCCAACCCGAGTCGTTAGATTTGCAACGCGCCTTTTACAATAACCGCGACGGCGACGCAGGAAGCAATCCTGCAACCGGTCCGGGGTGGGAAGACGGCAGCTTCCCGGCCACCAAGCTGCTCTCTCACCCCTCCCACCCCAAAGGGGGCTCGATTCCCCCACCCCCTCCCCGGATCTGAGACTTTGCTGCACTCCGGGGACTGACAGGTCCTCAGCTCGTGGTCCCATCCTCTTGCGTCCAGAGACTCGCCAGCTTACAAAAGGTGCAGGCTCACGCATACACAACGCAGAGCGCGGAAGAAAAAAAAAAAAAGTCGACCGTGCACCGGCCAGGGGAAGGCTGCGAACAATGCACCCGGCGGCCCGCGCCAGCCGGAGCGCGGCGCCCCGGGGGACAGGGGCGGCGGGCGGGGGCCGCAGCGGAGAACCCGCCGCGCTGGACACCTTACTTCCTGCTTCCCCGCCCGCCGCCAGCCCCAGCTCTGCGGAGGGATATCTCTCCCCTCCTCTGTCCCTCTCCCTCCCTTTACCCGCCTGTCTGCCCCCCTTTTTTTGACCCCCCCCCCCTCTACCCCGCCTTTCTCCTTTTGCAAGAAAATAATTTGACAGTCGATTTGCTGACAGGGGAGGAATTTGCATCCTGGATTTAAAAAAAAAAAAAAAAAGGCCGAGAGGAGCTTAGGAACGGTTGCTAGGGGTGGGTAATGGGTGAAAGGGGGTGGGTTGGGGTGCTGGGGAGCGGATCCGGAGGGCTCGGGGAGGGGGCCATGCAAAAAGGTAAGGCCAGGTTAGCGCTGCTCGGCCCTGAGTGGGCTGCGGCCGGGGGAGGGGCGAGAGATACATATGTATTTCTGTCTCCCCAGCACACCCCCTTCCCTCTAAGCGATGGCTGAGAGGCGGTGCATGCAGATGGGGAGTAAGTTTCCTGGAGGGGAGGAGGGTGGATGCACGCGCGCTGCCGGGCGCTGCAAATTTCCACCGGGGAGGGAGAGAGTGGCTGGATGCGGAGAGTTTGGAGTTGGAGGGCAGGGAAGGGAGCAGGGCCTGGGGGCGGGGGGGAAAGGGGGGTGCTGGTGGATGCTATATCTAGGAGTAAGTTTCCAAGAACGAGAGAGCCTGCACGCTTGCTTGCTAGCTAGTAAGTTTCTGGCTGGGGAGGGCGCTTAGGGAGGAGAAAGGGGGGGTGTGCATGTATATAGAAGGGGGGAGGGGGGAGCAGATTTCCTGCGGGGAGGCTGAATGCATATGGAGAGGAGATTTCCTGGAGGGAGGGTTGAGGCGTAGACCGGACCGAGTAAGTTTCTTGCTGGGGTGGTGGCTGGAGGTGGTGAGTTGGTGCTTTGGAAAACCCTGAGCTTCCCACCCGGGACTCGGGAGGAGGGGGGCGTGCTGTGGGAAGGAGGGGCGAGGGGCCAGGTTCCCTGTTTGGAGAGAGGGGCTTGCATCTGGGGAGTATGTTTCCTGGCGGAGCGATATTTGTTTACAGGCTGAGGGCAGTACTGTAAATGAGTAGCTGCGAGAAGGCGGCTGACATAAATTAATATTGAAATTACTCCATCAGCTCGGCTCGCCCCCCATTTCACCCCCCAAGTGGAGACTGGTCGTCTCGTCGGATTGCCCAGGCACTTGTTGCAGAAACAGCCAAGGTAGGCGAGAAGCTTATTAAGTTTCATTTAAAAAATTTAGTTGGGGGGGATGCTCCGTAAGAAGATGGGGGTGGGGTGCGGAGTGAAGCCTGCGGGGGACAGAGAAAGACAAGTCTCCCGCGGCCTCTTTACTTCAGTACGTTAGCAGGGCGCTTTCCCTGCTAGCCTTCTTCCCGGTTCCCTCTCCCGGCTCACAGCATCCCAGCAAAGGGGGAGGGGGGAGGTGGGCGGCGTAACTGGCAAACCCCAGCTTACGGGGTGACGGTGGTGGGTTTGAAATTGAAGGTTGGTATATTATAAAGCCTTCATTCTTCCAGCCAAGAAACCGCAGGACCCTAGGGATGTGTCTTTTGGGGTTTTTGACATGATGCATATGTGTATATATGTGAGTCTGCGGGCTCTGTGGGGGCTGGGTAGTCCCCAGAAGTAAGTGTGGCCACCCAGGTGGGAGAAGTGGGTCTGAAGGCAGACTTGCCCCCTCCCTCCCCAACTTCAGTTCGGGAGTCTGGGAAGTTACTGCTGGCGGAGAAGCAGAAATTACACAGCAAACCACCGTTTCCCTCACGGAGGCAGGCAGCCTCTGGCCCGCACTGGCCTGGAGCATGTGAGCCTTCCATCCTCGGGTTCAAGAAGAGAATGCCTTTGGCTTCCCTGGGCCTTCCACTGCCCGGGTGGAATCAGCTTGCTGTCAAACTTTCCCCAGACAAACGTTGCTTTGGCAAGTAAAGGGTTGTGTTGTAGTGACTGTTGGGTCTTTCACGGCCCTGGACTGTCTGGTGAAATGTGTGGAAGTCATGCTTAGGAGAAATGACCAGTCCAGATATGGCCCCAGACTTCAGCAGAGCATGCCCGGGAGAGGCAGGCTTGTTGGTCTTTTCCTGGGGCAATAGAGGTGATTTTTTTTTTTTTTTTCAAGAAATGAGTTTTAAGTTGTCCCACTCAGCGCGGTCTCCTGCATCGTTCGTACTTCTCATGCAGGGAGTTCTGTGAAGTCTGTTCTGTGGCCCCTAGGACATGATGCTGGAGATCCAGCACTCAGCTGGTTAAGGCGCTGTCTCTGCCTTGCCTTGCCTGCCTTCTTGGCGCCCAGCCTGCTGGTTCCTGCAGATACTTTTTCTTCCATAGGTGCTGGTGCTGGGTGCTGGGAGTTGAACTTGGCCAGGATAATTTGAGCACTGAGGGGGGGCCTGTGGGTCTGGCCAGAAACTGGTTAGAGTGTTAAGGAATAACCAACCACACTGGGGTTAACTGAAGTCAGGTAAGCCTTCCCTAGTTATGTAAACAGGTTTTGATTCTAGCAGGGGGAAAAATGGGTTAAAACACCCCCCACCATGTTACTGATAGACAGCACCCCCCCCCAACATCAGATTTCAGGATTGAGGGTTTGATATTTGGCAGTTTGAGAGTGGAGTTAGTTAGAAATATTAGTGCTACCTATCACATGTTCCCAACTAGGCATTAGCTAAACAAATTAGCTCTTATCTCTAATCCGTGAGTCTGATTGGTGTGTGTGCTGGGAGAGTAAATAAGAATTCCTCATGTGTGTTTATTCCAGGGTGGAATTATTTACATGTCTAACCTGGAAGCCAAGAGCCCAAGAGCAGTCATTCAGTTTGGTGTTTTTTTTTTTTTTTTTTTTTCTCTTAACATTTATGGGATTTATTTTATTGTCTTGCTTTGGCCATTAATCAAGTCACAGTACCCCCTCCCCCCCAATTCAACTGAGAATGTTCTCCTGGTAATAAAGGTTTGAAGGCCTAAGAATCGTAATTCATTCTTTTTAAAATATTGTGACGATTGTCAGGATTTGATTTACAGGAATTGATACTAGGAGTGACACACCCCTTTGGGCCCCGCCCTTTCAGGCACGTCCATTTCCGCCAACTGATTGTTTAGAAGCCAGCTTGGGAGAGAGGGAGAGGGAGAGAGAGAGAGAGAGAGGAGAGAGAGAGAGAGAGAGAGAGAGAGAGAGAGAGAGAGAGAGAGAGAGAGAGAGAGAGCGCCTTTGCCTTATGCATTATAAGCATGGAGAAGATTAATTTTGCAGGTTCCAGAGTGAATGTGGGTCTTTTCACAGCTTGGTAAGCAGGCGTCCACATGGCAGGCATGTGTTAATACCAGAGAGCGTTTACACGAGCCTACTGTGAAAACAGTCACTCTGTGAACTGTGCAGAAAGCCCTCTGTTAACTGGCTTGGGCCTGTGGTTTTTGTCGAGTTCAGAGTTTGAATTATAGAGAGGGGACAGGCTGTCGTGTCCTGTGCTGCTTACATAAATGTGTGGGCAGGAAAACAAAGCTTATTTAGAATTTTCTTTTCCTTCCTTGATGGATAGGTTGATCTTAAGGACACAAAGTGTTGGTTTTTTGGGGGGCAGGGGGAATGCATAGAACAATGCTCCATGAAGTTGGTGGGCTAAGAAGTGCTGAAATTGCCTTGCATTTAGAAGTTGGTTCGAGTCTGTGGCCATTTGTAAAGTGGCAGAACTTCTAAGGGGGCTGAATGCTCAAGACAGGGGCAAAGCGTCTCTGAAGAGACAAATGGATAGGGCCCCAATTTCCAGCTGTTTCTGCATTAAGGGGGTTATTGTTATTAATATTTTTAAAAGGCTAGATCTTTGGGTTCCGGCTTTAAGCTGGTGTTATGTAGAGTGAGGACCCAGAGCTCTTGACAGTGTCTTCCTGGGCCAACGGCCAAATTGCTTCATGGACTCAGGGTGAGCTGATTAACTTCTGGTTTTTGTCTTCTCATGGAGAAATGGATTTGAACGTTGGCATTCCACAAAGGCCCTGGAGCAGCCGGGCAACCATGCCATCACATGCAAGCCATCTCTTAGGAGGGCCTGGCACCCTTGTGGGTTCATTCATTCATTTGTTTTACAGATTTACTTTTAAAATTATTTTAAATTGTGTATATGTGCATGAGTCTGCATGTGGTATGTGCACATGAGTGCCAATACCTGCGGAGGCCAGGGGTGTCCTGTCCCCTGGAGCTGGAGTTACAGGCAGCGGTGAATCCTGTTGGGTGCTAGAATCAAACTCAGATTGTCTGGAAGAGAAGTAGGTACTCTTAAGTACTGAGCCACCTCTCCAACCCTGTTTTTTTTTTTTTAAAAAAAAAAAAATAAAAAAATATATATATATATATATATATATATATATATATGTATGTATTTTTAAATCCTAATTATATGTGCTAATGGAGAGGGAGCTTGTACTTTCAGGCACCCAAAATAATTTCAGTTCATTGGAGTTTTCCCTCCAGCCAGCTGGCTGCATGATCCGATGTTTAGTCAGACTTACGGTTAAGGAAGCTGTTGTTCCTCAGCAGCAGGTAGCCGTGGGCAGGAGAAGGAGACTCAGAAGCCCAGTGTGGCCTTGCCTACTTAAGTGTGAAGAAGTCACGTGTGGGATGTTGCGATTTGTCTGAGCAGTGATGGGGTTCATACTCATGATGTGTGGTCATTTCCAGGTGCTTTCTGTCACCATGGGCATTTGGGGAGAAAGCTCTTGATGTTTTTACTGACTTCAGGTGCTGACACACACAAAACACGAGGACCCAGACAGGTGCTCTCCACCCCAGGGTGCATAAGAGGTTGTTCTGTCCCAAGGGCAGTGGACCTCTCTTGGTTCTGAACTCCGAAAACTGTGTGGCTGATCAGGGAAGAGGGCTACCATCTTCAGGCGTCTTGTGGGCCAGCTATATTTTTAGATTTTCATAGTGGAGGGGAACTGATGATACTAAAATGGAGTTGAGATTTTTTTTTTTTTCTAGGAAAGGGACTAAAACCAGCCAGATTGCAGTTACTGGCATGCTTTTTAGGGTGCTGTGTGTGTGTGCACTTGTGTGTGCTCACGTGTGTGTGCGAGCAGGTGTGTACATGAGCAAGCCAGAGGTTGGTAGTAGATGTGTGTCTTCCTCAGTTGCTCTGTATGTGTGTGTGTACCACTGCGTGTGGAGGTCAGAGATCACTTTGTGGGCATAGGCCCTCTGCCTCCACTTTGTGGGTTCTGGGGATCAAACTTAGCTCGTCAGGCTTGGTGGCATGTGCCCTTACCTAGTCAGCCCTCTCTGGCCCTCTTCACTTTAATTTTTGAGACATAATTTCTCACTGAATCTGGAGCTCATTAATTCAGTGGCTGGCCAGTGAGCTCCAGGAATCCTCCATCTTCGTGTCTCCGCCTCCCTAGTGCGGGGTTACAGCCATGTAACCCGCCAGCATGCTCCTTTTTTTTTTTTTAGGTAGGTGCTGGAGATCTGAACTCAGGTCCTCCTCATACCACTTTACCCACTGAGCCATCTCCCCGAGCCCTGCATTTTTAATAACTATGTGAGCTGCTCCATGATTATTTGAGGAAATCCCTTTTGAGTTAAAGGACAGACACAACTAAAAAAAAAAAAAAAAAAAAAAAAAAAAAAACAACTCTGTGATGTTTTCTAAGAATTTCAAATTCTCAGAGTAGCTGCTTACCGTAATTTGGACTGAGGAAATGAATATTTGGGTTCGTTCGTTCGTTCGTTCGTTCGTTCGTTCGTTCGTTCGTTCGTTTGTTTCCTTATAGAGGACAATAAGCTAGGAGTAGTGTGGGCAGGCTGGGCTGCTGACATTGGAAACATATTTAAGGAAGAAGAGGAAAACACCTTCAGGTCTAAATGGCTGTGAAAATTTTGGGGGTCACATAACAGTGGTAACATTTTTTAAATTATTATTTCTGCCTTGAGAAGCCTTGGTTTTCATTTATACATTTAGTAGTTACTTATTCTTTTTTTAAAGATCTATCTATTTTTATGTGCATGAGCATCTTGCCTTCATGTGTATCTGTGTATCTTGTGCATGCCTGGTGCCCTCAGTGGCCAGAAGAGGGCATTGGATTCCCTGGAACTGGAGTTATGGGTGGTTGTGAGCTGCCGTGTGGGGGCTGGAATTGAACCTGGGTCCTCTGCAAGAGCGACCAGTGCTCATAACTGCTGAGCCATTGTTCCAGCCCCAGGGAACTTATTATTTATTGAGGACACATTGTTTGCTGGGAATCTTAGTGATTGCAAGGCATGATTCTCTCTCTGCCCACACCCCTTGACCCCCTGGCTGTCTGTGGTGGACATGGCCGGAGGTGAGTGCTGCCAACTGTGATAAATGCTCTGGTCAAGTAGCTGCCTGGGCAGAAGACCTGAAGCAGCCTCCTTGAGGAGCGGGTGGGAGAAGACAGTGGCCAGGAGGAGGAGAGCCCGTGTGGGCCAACCTGAGATTTGCAGGAAATGAGGCGAGGTTGTGGACTGGGCTGGGGGGTGGGGTGGGGAAGGAGAAGGGCAGTTTGCGATGGCCACTCAGAACCCTGTGGGCCTTGGATTTCTCTCTCTTATTTTTAGTGCGAAACTTAAATAAAGCTTTACACATGCCTTACACATGCTAGGCAGGTGCTGTACCACTGAGCTAAATCACTATCCCCCCCATTTTAAATAGATTTTTTTTAAAATTTGTGTGTTTGTGTGTGTGTGTGTGTTTGTGTGTGTGTGTCGGGGGGGGGGGGAGGAGAGTCTGTGTAGACTGTATAGACTCTGTGACTGGTCTGTCTGTGTAGACTGTGTAGACTGTCTGTGACTGGTCTGTCTGTCTGTGCAGACTGTGACTGGTCTGTCTGTTTGTGTAGACTGTGACTGGTCTGTCTGTCTGTGCAGACTGTGTAGACTGTCTGTGACTGGTCTGTCTGTCTGTGCAGACTGTCTGTGACTGGTCTGTCTGTGTAGACTGTCTGTGACTGGTCTGTCTGTCTGTGCAGACTGTGACTGGTCTGTCTGTCTGTGTAGACTGTGACTGGTCTGTCTGTCTGTGCAGACTGTGTAGACTGTCTGTGACTGGTCTGTCTGTCTGTGCAGACTGTCTGTGACTGGTCTGTCTGTGTAGACTGTGACTGGTCTGTCTGTCTGTATAGACTGACTGTGACTGGTCTTGAACTCACTGCCTTGCCCAAGTTGGCCTTGAACTTTGAATCTTCTTGCCTTAGACTCTGAATAGCTGGGATTACAAGGGCTGTAGCCCTGGTCCATGCTTAAATATTTAGATTTTGATTTTAGATTACATTTGAAAATTGTGTATGTGTGTGTGTATGTTTCTCTTTCCATGATGTGAGTCCAGGGAATTGAACTCAGGTTGTTGGGCTTGGCCGCAACTTCCTTTTCTCACTGAGCCATCTTGCCTGCCCAAAGTTTTGGATTTTCTTTTTTTGCAATGTACTGAGCGGGAAATGGTACACCACCTTACCTTACAGTTAAGGGAGCTTGGCATTTCAAGGAAGATGGAGATTGGTTGCTGTGGAGGTGGGGACCACAGTAAAGAGGCAGAGTAGGCAAGACGAGGAGGTGCGTGCGGGATGCAGGTTGGAGGTGGAGCAGGCTGAGTAGCAGTTTGGCTTTGGTAGGTTGGACGGGATGTGGGCTAACTTTAGTTTCTGGTTTGTGTACTGGATAGAAGGTGTTATGTTTGCTGAAGTGGGAAGGCCTGGGAAGTGCGGTGCACACTCGGGTGTTTCCGGTCGAGCACCAGTGAGTTGCAGGTGACTGAGCTACTCCAGGTGGGCGTTAAGTCCGCAGTCTGATGTCGCCTCCAGTGTCAAAGGAGTGGAGCAGCCAGGCAAGAAATGAAAGGGCCCAGAGCCATATCTGGTGGCTAACTCCTGGAGACTGGCCAAGGCGCCTGGAGAGGGTGAATGGGTTGTATGGAGTGTGTATGTGAGTGTGTGAGAGAGCGTGTGAGAGTGTGTGTGAGTATGTGTGAGAGTGAGTGTGTGTTAGTCTGAGTGAGTGTGTGTGTGTGTGTGTGTGTGTGTGTGTGTGTGTGTGAGAGAGAGAGAGAGAGAGAGAGAGAGAGAGAGAGAGAGAGAGAGAGAGAGAGAGAGAGAGAGAGAGAGACTCATGAAGGGCCAGTGAGATGGTTGAGAGGAACCACATCGTGGAATGAGAGAATTGAACTGAGCCCCTAAAGTTGTCCGTTGGCCTCCACATGTACACCGTCACACGAGCTCACCCCCCAGCTCTGAGGGGGGAAAATGTAAAAAATGTTTGTGCCTATGAAGTTGCCAAGACCAGATTTGACAAAACGCAGCCTGTTGGTGACTTTGGGAAGAGTCAGGTTTGATGGATCTGGGATGGAGTAGGAGCAAGTTGGAGAGGACTGGATGGGAAGGGGGTGGCTTCACATGGCACACAGAGTCAACTTCTCGGCCAGATTTGTTCATGATGGAGAAGGGCAAGGAGATGGATGGGGCCTAGAGGACTCTGTGCATGAAGGGAAATGTTTTCGTTGGTTTGTTCCTGCTTTGAAAGGGATGATGTGTTTGTGTGCTGTTGGGAAAGATCTGTGGAGAGGTTTGACTTAGAGAAATGACGTCTGAAGGGGATGTCCAGCAAGTCTGAGGGGACGATCTGGCTTTGGCAGCGGGGAGTGGTGTCTCCTCCATCCTGTACTGAGAGTGCCGGAGTGAAGGTGTGGGTGGGCAGGCGGAGCTCTGTGAGGGCTGTGTACTCTGCTCCCCTTTCCTGTACCCCGGGCAGAGGCTGTGTTGCCCTTGGGAAGGGTCCAGGCTCAGAGCTTGACAGTGGCCAGATACTCTAAGGGTTAAAACTGCATCAGAAACTCCACTGCGTTTTTTTCTGACCAGTTGACTGCATTTCTGAACGGCACAGAGGAAAGGACAGGTTACCTTTGCTTAAGGAAGTCTTCAGTTAATTATTCGAGGCCTTTCATTCGATTTATTTGTCAACTATGACAAGAAAAAGACCTCTGAGATTTTTTTCAGCCCTGTGTTACGTGTTTTGAGATAAAAACAAACAAACCAACCAACAAAAAACCATACTCAACATTTGGTAGAGTACTTGCCTGGCTAGCGTGAAGCCCTGGGTTCAATCCCTACCACTGCATCAGCCAGGTGTGGTGGTACACACGCCTCAAATACGAGCCAGGGAGGTGCAGGCAGGGGACCCGAAGTCCGGGGTTGTTTCCTCACAAGGAGCCCCAGGTCAGTCTGGAATGCACAGGACCCTGTGTGCATGGGTGCCGCTGCCGCTCGTTTGTACTGCCTCATGCAAGCGTGTCTCAGTGTCACAGGCTGAGCCATCTGCGTGGCAGGTGGGTGGCTGAGGAGGGCCTTTAAAGATCTGAGGTGAGGTCCAGTTGTGTCCCCAGCTGTCTCACACTGCTGAGGGGAGGTCGATACCATCTGTCTCCCCGCCTCAGACAGCGCACAGGAAGTGTGGACTTTGAGAGGCTTCCCATCCAGACCACGGTGAGGTGGCCTGTCCGTCTGCAGCCTTCGTCTCCTCAGACCTGGAGCTGTGTCCTTAGCGCCCAAAGCATCTCCAGAAACTGTGCACGGCGTCTCCTTCCACTCCCTCTCCCACCGTGAAGCCACTTTCGGTTTGGGCTTTTGTTCTATCCTCTGGGTTGAGCCTGCTCTTGTGGCCCAAGGTCCGGCATTAGCAATGCTGGCTGAGAAATGCCAGGTTCAAACTCAGATCCTGTAGGCTGGTGTGATGAGACGGTCTACCCAAGGGGACAGGCAAATTTGGTTTGTTCCTCAGGGAACCCTGTGAATCCTTTGCAGGGGAATCTCCAAGGCTACCCAGGAAGGCTGGTTGTAGGCTCTAGATATGTGTGTGTGCGTATTTACATTTATTTACTTAATATGTGTAAGTACGTGTATAGCACGTGTATGTACATGTGTGCAACAACTTATGGGAGGGACTTGCTTGGTTTTCTTCTTCCATCACGTGAGTCCCAAGGACAGAACTCATTCAAGTCCTTCAGCCTGGCAGCAGGCTCCTGCAGCTGCTGAGCCCTCTCCCTGGCCCCCTGAGTCTTAGCAGTCTGTATTCTGTAATGTTAGTGCCACAGAGTTGAGTCTGGCATGAACAGGCCTTTAGCCTCGCTGCGTATACTGGAATGTCATTTCCAGTTTTAAAAATCCATCCTGCGTATGTGGAATACCGAGTGGAGTTCTGTTGTCTACCTTAGAGGGTGAGGCTCAAATTATTTATCTTAAAATTATTTTCATGATGAAAATTTTAACCACATCCAAAAGAAGATAGGCTGGCGTAGTAAACTCCTTTGATCTCACTGCCTCGAATCACCAGCAAGATTTCATCAGACCATGGATGACGTGACTTCCTGTATTTATGTGGGAAATGCTGAATTAGTGTCTTCCTGTATTTATGTAGGAAAGGCTGAAGCATCTTCCTGTATTTATGTGGGAAATACTGAAGCGACTTCCTGTATTTATGTGGAAATGCTGAATTAGTGTCTTCCTGTATTTATGTGGGAATGGCTGAAGCATTTTCCTATATTTATGTGGGAAATACTGAAGCATCTTCCTGTATTTATGTGGGAAATACTGAAGCATCTTCCTGTATTTATGTGGGAAATGCTGAAGCAACTTCCTGTATTTATGTAGGAAAGGCTGAAGCATCTTCCTGTATTTATGTGGGAAATACTGAAGCGACTTCCTGTATTTATGTGGAAATGCTGAATTAGTGTCTTCCTGTATTTATGTGGGAAATACTGAAGTATCTTCCTGTATTTATGTGGGAAATACTGAAGCATCTTCCTGTATTTATGTGGGAAATGCTGAAGTGACTTCCTGTATTTATGTAGGAAAGGCTGAAGCATCTTCCTGTATTTATGTGGGAAATACTGAAGCGACTTCCTGTATTTATGTAGAAATGCTGAGTTAGTGTCTTCCTGTATTTATGTGGGAAATACTGAAGCATCTTCCTGTATTTATGTGGGAAATGCTGAAGTGACTTCCTGTATTTATGTGGGAAATGCTGAAGCGACTTCCTGTATTTATGTGGGAAATGCATGTTGTTTGAAGCAGCAGGGCTCCAATACCAGTTTGATGTTACTGGAGAGAGGGAAATACTTGATGAAAAATGATAGCTCATGAGGAAGTGGATGACACTGACCTGGCGTTCACTTAGGATTTTGCAGTTCTGAATGTTTTTTTGGTGACAGCTGGACAGGTTGATTCATACCTGTAACTCCAGCATGGGCTGAGGCAGGAGGATCGTATTGAGTTTGAGGCCAGCGTGGGCAACATAGTATGACCCTATCTCAAAAAATCCAATGAAAATGAAGTAAAAAAGTTCAAAACACCCCTAAACAGCATCAACAAACAGCAGAGGAAAGTGAGGCATAAGAAATAAAACTGAGGGCTGGTTTAGTTAGTGGGACAGTGTATGTTCAGCAGGCTCCAGCCTGTGTTCAGTCCACAGCACCAGAGCTGAAAAGTGAAAGAAAAAAAAAAAAGGAAAAGAAGAGAAAAGTGACCGAGCCACACGTGGAGCTGGCAACCAGGGCTTGTTTGGTGTCCGAACGTGTATGGCCCACGCAGTTGATGTCTCAAGGCTGTGTGATACTCTATAAGAATGTGGTACAGACACAGCTAAGAAGGTGGTGTGAGTGTTAGGGTTCACCCCTCCAGGAATCCTAATCCTCCAAAGATATAAGCGTGTTTGAGCATCACATTTTTATTTCTTTTTAATATGAATGGGTGTTTTGCCTGTGTGTATGTCTGTGGACCACATGCTGTGCCCCTTGGAGGGCAGAAGAGGGTGTTGGATCCTCTGGAACTAGAGTTACAGATGATCGTGGGTGCCATGTGGGTGCTGGGAATTGAACCCAGGTCCTCTGCAAGATCTCCATTGCGCTTAACCACTGAGCCACCTCTCCAGCCCCGAACGTTACATTTTGAAAACTCAGATTGCGTGGCTCAACAGTTATTCTGGAGCACACAGCTTTTTGGTTTCTTGCATTGCAGTTAAGGCCCAAACTTGACTTTGACAATGTGGCAGCTAGTTCCCTCCATTGGGCTACGGGGAGAGGTCAGTGACCCATCACCCCCAGGTTCTGTGGCCTCTGGGCTCCGACTTTGGGACATAACAGGGTCCTGGACAATTTGAGAAACACTAATTCCCGGTGGGTGGTGGGTGGTGGGTGCGTTTGTTACAGCACAGCCCGTCAAGGACTCTTTGGTCTTTGGGGAATAGTCTCCAATCCAACCCTTTGGAAGTTGTTTTTTTCTTTTCTTAGAGAGGGAAAGAGATAAGAGTTAATATCCTAGGAAAACTGACTGTGCTCCGGTGTTCCCCTGAGGTTTAAACCGAAACTCGAGGTCCAGCGCTCTTGGCTGGCTTGCCTTTGCGGCTGCAACTAGGTTGGGGCTCAGCTAATCATGAGGAAGAACCCAGGGACCCCGGGACCTCTTGGATGGTTTTAGTTCCTTTAAGCCACTATGGGACCAAATGATCTCTTGTAAATACCCGTTTCTTAGGGGTCTGGAAGGCCCTGTGTGCCATACCTGGTCTTGGACGGGGCTGTGGAGGGGCCTGGAGGCCAAGGTCCTGGGGCCCTGCCGCACTTGCCTGGCAGGATTGATGGCACTGGTTTGAATTTGCCTTGTAGACTGGGAGTTTAGGGGGCAGAACTGGGTCACCTCTCGGCTCCGGGCCCCCACCTTCTAGCACACAGCCTGGCGTTGGTTAGTGCTGTATACATGCTTACGTAAGAATCAGATTTTTTTCCCCCGTTAATTTTTTTTTCCCCATCTCTGATTTTCTTCCCGTTGGTCGTTGATGTGGGGGGAACCCCAGGCCTCTGTGCTCCAGCGTTTTCAGCCTTTGAGGGAGAGCAGGCCGGAGCAGTAGGCCCTTCCCCTTGCCTTGCTGTGGCCTTGCAGCAGGGCTTCACTTGAGCCCTTGAATGCAAATACCATCCCTTCCCCCATCCCTTTTGATAAGTGACATTTTGTGAAATCAGTTATTCAAGGCCTTATCTATATTTCTGTCTGTGCTGGCTTGGTCAAAATAGGAACGAGGGAATATTAGATTTCTTTACCCGCCCCCTCCCTCCCCTTCCAGCAGCCCCGCCTAGGCTTTCTGATAGGGGAGGGGCGCAGCGTCCTTGAAGCAGAAAACCTTCCTGCAGAAAAATGTGGAGGGCTTGGACTTGCAGCGAAGGGCGCTTTTTAGCAGCTGTGATTTTTCCATTTTTCTCCCCCCTTTCCTCTCTGTTTTGATTAGTGGAACTCATTGTGCTGTGGGGTGGGGATTGTGTGGAGGGAGGAGGGGTGCCCAGGGGGCAGCATTTCCGGGGAGAGCTCCGAGTTGGGGAGGGGCGAGGGAGGGGAGGGTTTTTATTGAAAATATATGTCTACTTCGGCGATGATAAAGCAGCAGGCATGTAAAAATGCAACAGGGAAATCATTATTGCGGTAACGTAGGCCGGGCTTCGCTTTCTCATTAGCAGAGCCCAGCCCACGTGGAGGAGGGGGCGGCCGAGCTGCCGTGAGAGTTGGGGTATTCAATAACAGCAGAAACTCAGGGGATTCTCTCCACCTCCCCTCCGAGCCCCCTCCAGCTGCCTCTGCCTTTTCTTTTTCCGATGGCTTTGTAACCTTTTGGAAGCTGCTGGGTTGGGGTTTCATTGCTCCCTTCCTCGTCCCTGCCACCCCAAAATGCAGTGGGGATCGTGTAAATTTGAAATGAAAGAGAATTAAAATAAGTTTTCTCTTGGGAACAGAGGAGCATTTTGGCAGCACTTTGTGAGTAAGAGGTTGGATTTTTATCCCTTGCCTTCGTTCCAGAGAACAGGAGGACAGCCAGGACAGGGGCTCAGGAATTTGCATGTTCCCTGGGATGTCAGAATGGGGGGTTCAGGGCACTTTAATACTGGGGTGCTTACCGTGTGCTGGGCCTTGTGCAGATAGCTCAGTCATTTATACCCTCACTATTACAAGAGGCTGATGAGATGCTCACTTTCTTCCCCTTGGGGAAACCGAGGCATAGCCCACTACAGTAGCTTGCTTATAGACATGCGCATGCTAAGCGGTGGAGTGGTCGCCTAAGCCCTGGACTGACCCCCAAGACTGGATCCTGGGGGTCACTTGTTCTGAGCTGACTCATCAGATTCTAAGAACTGAGAAGAATCTGGAAACACCTGAGGCCGTCGGTCTTTTGAGAGTGCTCCCATGCCTACGAAGACACTTTCACTTTAGGGATCCCAGTGAGGGTCTCAGCTCCTGGCTAGAGAGAAGCTAATCAGTGCTCTCCCATCTCTACTTGTTCACCAAACGTTTGTCCAATTGTTACCAAGCACCAGCATTGTGCCGATGGCTGGAACCGTCCGGATGAATCTGAGAGACTCACGGTCTAGGGGAGGACTGTGGTGGGTAGAGAAACACACTGCCAGTTGCACCTGCCTGGAAATGGAGTAGTTAGGAGACGCTGTCTAGAGCAGCCATGGACAAGCCATCTCAGAGGCGGTATGTGGATGGGGTTGTGTGGAACCAGCAGGGGCTTGAGGTATAGACAGTGAGTAGGCTGGGCAGGTTACATGGTGACTGGGAGGCTGCATAGACCCGGCTTTGGGGAATACCCTGAGAGACTTCAAGGTTTATCTGCTCATCTAGGTCCTTTCAAACTACTCCAGCAAAAATACCCCACGCCCACTGGCTCAAACACTTATTTCTCTCAGTTCGAGGGTAGAGAGGCCAAGATCAATGTGCAGGCAGTCATTTATACCCTTATAAATATATATAAAAATCTGAATCTAGTAATAGCCTGTGCATGTCTGTCTTCTCTCTGGGTTCATTCATGGTGGGATGGAGGCTAGACTCTGTTCTTTTTGAAGTTCTTTTGTAACAAGAATCCCGTGCATGAGATTTTATTCTAACGACCTGATCACCCCCGCCCCCCATCAGAAGACCTTACCTCCCTGATGCCATCCCATTGGGGCTAAAATGTCAACCTGTGAATTTGGGGACAAAACATGCATTCCGTCCTTATTTTCCCTCACCTGCATTTTAATGCTCCAGGTCTGTATTGTCTGATACACCAGCCACCAGCTCTGCCTGGCTATTTACATTTAAATTCATTAAAAGTTGAATAAAGGTAACAATCCAGTTCCCCGGGTCCCCTAGCCCCAGGTCGAGTGCTGTGGAGCTGGTGGCTGTCCTCTCAGACAGCGGGGGACAGAACTTTTGGCCCTGGGCTGCAGTGGGGACTCAGCAGCCTCCATTTCCTGGAGGGCCTCCCTCCGCGTGGTGCAGACTCCTTCCCTGAAGGCTGGGTGTGCTTCCTGTCCATCTAGACCCAGCGGTGATCACTTCATGGGTCTCTCTCCCCTGTGGGACTCTCAGCTTCGTAAGGACACAGGCCATGTCTCGTCATTGTGCCCCAGAACTCAACTTGGGTCCTGGTACAAATGAAGTCTCAGTGCCAAGAGACAAGGGAGCCGGAGAAAAGGCGTAGAGGTTAAGAGCACGTGCTGCTGCTCTTGCTCAGGACCTGAGTTTGGTTCCTGGCACCCACATTGGATGGCTCACCAACCGCCTGTAACCCCAGCTCCACCAGAGGATCCGACACCCTCTTCCAGCCTCTGGACACCTACAATCAGGTGTACACACACAACTAAAATAAAGTAAATCCTTTTTTAAAAGGTGGAGATTAACCGGGTGACGGTGGCGCACATCTTTAGTCCTAGCACTCAGAAGGCAGAGCCAGGCGGATCTCTGTGAGTTTGAGGCCAGCCTGGGCTACAGAGTGAGTTCCAGGACAGGCACCAAAACTACACAGAGAAACCCTGTCTCCAAAAACAAAAACAAAGGTAGAGATTGGGCAGGGAAGACCAGGAGCTCTGTTAGGACGTTGCTCTTAGCCCTGTAGACCATATGGGAGTTAGCAAAGGAGTCCCGAGGGTGTGAGGAGCCAAGTCAGACTCATGGGTTTAGAAATGCGCTCTTGAGAGGTCTGTCGTGATGAGCATGTACAAAGAGGGAAGGTTTCTTTTCACTCACATTTTGTGTGTTTTTGCTGCTGGGCATTGAACCCAGGACCTTCTACACGCTGTTGAGTGTCCCGCCCATAAGCTGTATCCCCAGCCTGGCTCATATTTTGTGGGTTCAAGTTCATGATTGCCTGGCCCTGTGGTAAGACAGGGTATAGAGGTATAGCGGGGGTGGGGGTGGTGTGTGTGTGTGTGTGTGTGTGTGTGTGTGTGTGTGTGTGTGTGAAGCGAAGCCACTCCCTTCGTGGCCGGAGGCAAAAGAGACTGCTGCTCTCCTCCCCTGCACACTCCCAGAGACCAGAGATCTCCCACCAGGCCCCGTGTCTTCAGACACCCCTCCATCAGTGCCTCTGGGGAACAAGCCTTCAACAGGAGAGGCTTTGGAGGCGGGAAATGACGGACTGGAACTCCAGCAGGAGCTGAGCCTGCAGGCCACAGATGGGCAAGAGCTCAGGGCCTTGGCCACAGTAGGGGAGGAGGCGCGGGAAGGTGGCCTGGCCTCTGCCACTCTTCTCCATGGTGGCTTCTGAGAGATGCTGCTGATGGGGTGCTCCTTACCCCCTCCAGTACCCCACCCCCACCCCCACCGAGGCCCCAGTCTCTCTCTCTCTTGCTCTACGGGAGGCCCCTGTCCCCTACGGGTCCTTCTATGCTCAATTCATTCCTGCTTCCCCTCTGGGTGTGCCTCGATCGACCCCGCGATGGAGTGTGGGTATCGGGGAAGAAGGCAGGTGTTGGGCATTCAGCCATCCCCTCTTCAGCCTTACAGGGTCCTTCCCGAGGACACTTTCAGGGCTTGAATTTAAAAGCTTGTACACAGCGTCGAAAGCGAGTCTGAAAGGAAGAGACCCATCCAGGAGGCTCTTGGAACCAGTTAAGAGGAACCGGGATGCCAGAACACAGAGGCTGTATTGGCACTAGAGGGTCCTTTGCTTCTTCAGAAAGGCAAGGCAGCGTGCTTGGCCACATCAGCCTCACTTTGTGAGCGTTTGGGGACAGGACTCATTTGGAAATGTAAGAGCCGCTTGTAAGTTCACCTTGACCTCTGAGCATTTCTACGAGGAAGGCGGCATTATTCTACCCATTGCACAGATGGGGAAATGGGGACACAAAGGAGTTAAGAGGACTGCTGCAGATCTCATGGCTGGTAAACAGTAGGGCAGAGATTCAAATCAGGAACCCCAGGCTAGGTGGCTGTGAAAGCAATGCTTCCCCACTGGATTGCAGGGCCTCCCACAGCCTTAGGTCAGCGCGGATAAATTCTGGAATATGGTGGGTAGGGTGCCACACTGGCCCTCAAGAGCATTCTTGGGCAGTTTGGTGCCTCTGAGCCTCATTTTCCTCATCCTCCCACTTCCTGGATGAAATGTTCCTTATTGGTTGGTTTAGAGACAGGGTCTCCTATAGCCCAGGCGGGTCTAGAACTTACCCTGTGGATGAAGATGACCTTGAGCTTCTGGTCTCCCCCACCTCCCCAGTGCTAGGATTACAGGGGTGCCCGCCCCACCACAACCGGTTTATGTGGAGGTGGGGGTCAAGGCTAGGGTCTTGTGAATGTTAGCTGAGCCACACCCCCAGCTCCTGAAAGGGTTATTTGGAGAAGAAGATGACATAAAAGATGCAAAAAAAAAAAAAAAAAAAAAAAATGCTTTGGGAATTCTAAAGAACCTTCTCCTCTGCACCAAAATTTCCTGCAGTCACAAGGCTCTGTGAGTGTGGGCTGCGGGCCTGGTGTGTTCCAGAAAGTCTTTGACTCTGACCATGCTCGAGTCTGTCCTGATTGGGTCCACGTTAATTTGGGGAATCTTTGTCAAGGTTGGACGTGGGAAGGCCTTCAGCAGGAACTAGAGGACCTCACGTGACCTGGGGAGAGTCACCTCACCTTTGTCCACCTCTGTTCTCCCTGAAAGGTCACATCCGCCCTGGTGGGCTAGTTGACAGGTTAGCTCACGTCTCATTCCACGCACATGGAATCAGCATCGTGGGAGCCAGCCAGTGAAAGTGGCCTTGATAACCGAAATTCTCGGGTAAATCTAGACTGACCTCGGGCCCATCTTCCTCTTCTGCCCAGAATATTGTAATTAAGATTTATGATATGATGACATTTTACTTCTTTTCATGGTGTACCTGCTCCCCCCCCCCCCCCAACAGGATTTCTCTGTTGTAGCTCTGGCTGTCCTGGAACTTGCTCTGTAGACCAGGCTGGCCTCCTATTCAGAGATCATCAGCCTCTGCCCCCCAGAGTGCTGGGATTAAAGGTGTGTTCCACCATCCTTAATTCTTTATTGATTAGTTTAATTAAGATACAAAAGCTGCCCTGGTGGTGGTGGTTGGGCACGCCTTTAATCCCTGCACTCCGGAAGAAGAGGCAGGTGAATCTCTGAGTTCAAGGCCAGCCTGGTCTACAGAGAACTACAGCCAGGGCTACACAGAGACCCCCTGTCTTGAAAAACAAAAACAACAATAAAAATATTCATTTACTTCATGTTTGATTTGTGTATATGAATGTCTTTGCCTGCATGTATGTGTACCTCATATGTTGCTGGTGTCCATGGAGACTGGAAAGGGGAATCTAGATCCCCCGGAACTAGAGTTACAAATGGTTGTAAGTCCTCGGACATGGGTACGGGGAAACCCTGTGCTCTCCAGCCCTTTTGGATGGTGTTTTTAGAGGGGACCTTGCCATGTAGTCCAGGCTGCCTTGAATTCTCCAAGATTCAGCTGACTAAACCTCCTGGCATGTGGTTATGCCTGGCATGAACTATTAACTTTCTTTTTTACGTTTATTTATTTTGTGTGTGTGCATGTGGGGGGAGGTTTGCCTTGATGAATGAACGGAAGCCAAAGCCACTCCATTCGCTTCTTCTACCACATGGGATCAAACCCAGGTAGTCAGTCCTGGCTGTTAAGTGTGTTTACCTACTGAGCCACCTTGCCAGCCCTCTTAAAAAATTTTTTAAAAATGTATATGATGTATTTAACGTATGCAGTGTTTTCACTCCATTACCTTGCTAGCCCCTCGTATCCCTTCTGAACCTCTTTTGTGTCCCATCACGTCTCTTCCCTATTTCAGTGTGTGTGTGTGTGTGTGTGTGTGTGTGTGTGTGTGTGCGCGCGCGCCTCAATTTTTCTTTTTTGAGATTAAGCTTCCTTGGGCACTAACTAGGTGTACACATAACGTTCATGCTGGCAAAACACTCAGGTTAAAAAAAAATCTGGACCTAGAATGTGAGGTATTGCTGGGATTATTAACACAAGCATGTTAATCCATAGATGCCTCATTTAGAAATTGTACAAATTTAGAGTTTTCCATTTGCATGTGGTAGTAGGTATATAAATCAAGAGTAAATAGGTGGATATTTTATATATATGTATATATATATGGTATATATGATATGGTCTCTTGTTTTTAAGGCCAAAGAAGAGGATTCAAAGCTTTATTCAGTAATTGTTTTGTTTTGTTTTTTGTTGAATAATGTAAGGTTAGTGATAAATGAAATTAGTTCATGACCCTTTTTTGATTGTAGGTGTCTATAACTCACTCCTGTTGACTGTAGAGTTCGGAAATACTGATGGAGATGCGGCAGCAAAACAACCTGACTTTAATCCCTATGGGTTAGCATTTGTGTAAATTTTCTTTCAGCATTTCCAGGCAGATAATGCAGTCTGATGCTTAAGATTTTAAAATCTGGGACTGTATAGCTCAGTTGGTAGAGAGCTTCCCAGCATGCAGGAAGCCCTGAGTTCCTGGTGTGGAAGTTCAAGGTCATTCTCAGCTACCCATCAAGCTTCAGGCCAGCCTGGGATGCACGAAACCCTGCATTTAAAAAAATAAATAAATAGAAAGAAAGAAAGAGAAAGAGAAGGAGAGAGAGAGAGAGAGAACAAACCTCTTTAAAAGCTGGAGGCCAACCATATGGCCGATTTGTATGAATATGTATGTTTTTGGCAGCGCCCTGGTATCAGGCACGGAGAGCAAACACTCACTGAGCTACAGCCGAAGCTTGATTCCAGGCTCCTTCAGCCACTGGAAATAACAGTGACCTTTAGGGAGATGGATGGAGGAGATGCCCGTTAAACACCTGGCGTTATGTACCGCTGCCTGACGACCTGAGTTCAGCAAATAAATCCGGACAGACCTGGGCTACGCAGAATGTGGTTTGCTCGGTGCTCAGTACTTGTCTCCGAATTTTTTTTCTTAAATATTTAATATCTTTTCAGGTATACTTACTATGTACTGGTACAGTTTAGTCTTTTAGCTTACTTAGACTCTGATAACTAAAATATAACTTATTTATTGTTTCTAACTACTGTAAAAACTTTGATGAATATAAACATACATAAATCTTTGAACACATCTCAGATTTTTTTTTAAAGATAAGTTGCTAGAGAAAACTAAAAAGAGTGGGCATTTCTAAGTTGTTTTTTTTTTTTTTTTCTTTTTGTTTTGGTTTTTTTGAGACAGGGTTTCGTGTAGCCCAGGCTGGCTTCAAACTTACTATATAGTGGAAACTGGCTTTGAACTCCTGATCCTCGGGCCTCCACCTTTCAAGTGCTAGGATTACAGGAACATATCACCTCTCTCCCAGCCATTTGTTCATGTTTCTAGTTGATCTTTGGGGAGTTTTAATTTTCACCTGCACTGTGAGTTTGTGAGAACCCTCTAACTCCCTCAGCCTCAGCGAGATTGTTTATCAAGAAGTGGGAGGGGCCGGGCGGTGGTGGCACATTGCCTTTAATCCCAGCACTCGGATGCAGAGCCAGGCGGATATCTGTGAGTTCGAGGCCAGCCTGGTCTACAGAGCGAGTTCCAGGACAGACTCCAAAGCTACACGGAGAAACTCTGTCTCAACCCCCCCCCCCAAAAAAAAAAAGAAGTGAGAGGGCCTGGGTGCCTGGGAGGGAGGGGGAGGGCCTGGGTGCCTGGGAGGGAGGGGGAGGGCATGGGTGCCTGGGAGGGAGGGGGAGGGCCTGGGTGCCTGGGTAGAATGAGCTGCCTTCTATCACAGAGCACATGGCTTTCCTGGGGCTTGATTATTTTTTGTTTTTTGTTTTTTTCTTGTTTCAGGGAGAGGTTTACATTTCAGCTGTGTGGTGACCGCTACTTGCTACTGAACAAGATCTTTGAAATTTACTTGTAGGCTGTGTAGATGACTTAGATTGTTATTTTTAAAAATGATACTTTTTGCAGAGTTAGACTTTCCTCATGAGTTCATAGAATCCTCTTCTTTTGGGATGAAGATTTGAGGGACGTGGCTTCTCTGCTGCTAGTGTGGATGGGGGAGCTTCCTTGCTGGCCAGGGTGCAGCTGTGTGGGGTACCTGGTCCACCTCAATAGGCTAACATCATTCTTTAAAAAAAAGATGCATTTTAAAAATTGTGTGTGTGTGTGTGTGTGTGTGTGTGTGTGTGTGTGCGCGCGCGCATTGGAAATGTACATGTGAGTGATCACTGACTTATTTTCATCTTATATGTATGAGTGTTTTGCTTGCATTTATGTGTGCTACATGTATGTAGTGCTCTTGCAGGCCAGAAGAAGGCATTGGATCTCCAGTCCCCTGGAGCTGGAGTTGCAGGTGGTTGTGAGCTGCCATGAAGGTGCTGGGAACCAAACTTGGGTCCTCTGCAAGAGCAGCCAGTGCTGTGAACATGAACCATCTCTCAGCCGCGTCCCCAACATCATTCTTGACTCATAAGAGTTAGTGTTATTAATACCTAATAGTCTGGACCAGTTTTCAAAGAATGTGTTTTCTTTCTTTCTCTTTTTTTACTTTTATAAGAAAATAAAAATTACAGTCACTCTTTGTAGCGTAAGAAATATTATATTTATTTTATATGAAATGAAGTATTGAAAAAATATTTTCATCAACATGCTGGAGAGCACAGAGATAATAAAAACTGGTCACTACTCTGTTAGAGAAGGAGACTCCAGTGATAACCATGACATGGCTCCTCCTGGTGTGTTTTTAGTAATAGTTATTATGTTACCATACGTTTGCATGGTTGAATGCTTTGTATGCATTTAGGTTTTTGCATCTTTTGCTTTAGAATTCATCTTGTGTTCATGCTATAAGTACTTGGTGGCCGGTGAGATGTCGCAGTAGGTAAGGTCTTGTTCCCCAAGCCCGGTGACCTGAGTTCAAGCCCCCAGAATCCAGGGAAAGGTGGAAAGAAAGAACTGACCCCACCAGGTTGTCCTCTGACCTCCACATGCCCACGATAGCCCACCTCCTCCCCATTCCTTGCATACATGTAGATGTTTTAAACATTTTCTGTGCTGTGTGAGTTCCTAGTATTTGAGTTTCTCCCCAGATGTTAAGACATTGCTCTAATAGTAATAATTTAGACAAATCTATATATTAATTTAAAAAGATTTATTACTTTTATTCATGTATGTGTGTGTGCCTATGTGAGTTTATGTGTACAATATTATGTGCATGCCTGGTGCTCTCAGAGGGCTTCCGAATCCCTGGAGTTGGTGTTACAGACAGTTGTGAGCTACCTTATGTGGGTGCCGGGAACTGAACCTGGGTCCTCTGGAAGAATAGTAAGCTCTCTTAACTGCTGAACCGTCTCTCCAGCCCCGACATAGTAACTTTTTGATGTGCATTTCTCTCTTAGTTTCATTTTTTTTCTGTCTGGAGGACAGTGCGTGCGTGCGTGCGTGCGAGCGTGTGTGTTTCGTTTGGTGTCACAAAAAGGTCATATACTTACTTTTAACGTTGGGAGGCTATTTTTACTGACTATAGAATTCTAGCCTTTTTACTTTCAACCCTTCATAGATAAGATTCTATTTCTTCTGACTTTCTCCTTTCTGTTTTAAGAAAGATCCGCCAGTGTTGCTGGGGCTCAGTTCTGCTGTGGTGAACATCCCCGATTCGCTTAGGTGTACTCTGGAATCTGGAGGAGGTTCTAGGGCTCGTGACACGGTTTTGGGCTAGCTTTAGAACGTTCTCGGTGGTTCTCTTCAGATACTGCTTTTCCTGTTACTCTTCTTCCCTCCCCGATGCCAGCGCATGTCTGAGGCCAACACCTCTGACGCTGTGACGCTCGCTCCCATGTGCTCTGTGTTTCAGAATGAATAGTTCTCTGCTGGACTACCTTCAAGTCACTTCTTCTGTTTTTCCTTTTTACTTGCAACCCCATCTATTCAGTTCTTAATTTTAGTTACTCCAGTTATAGGGACGCTGCTTAAATTAAAAAAAAAAAAAAAAATTCTGGTTTTTATTTTTTTCTGAACAATTTTACTTATTTTTTTAGAGTTCTGTCTGGTCACTCAAATATTGAGACTCCTTCTAGCATTTGTTTTTGTAGATTATATTTCTTCATAGATTTGATTCTACTCCATGACATTGCCTCGTAATTTTTGTTTGAATGCTGGACATTTTACATGTAAAATGTGGAGGTTCTGGATGCTGGCCACAGGGATTCAGCTAAGCCTGGGCTACTTCTGATTTGCTTTTATTTTGGGGAGCACTTTTTAGGGTTCCTCTTTCTTTTGGGTTCCTGTCTTGTCCACCTGTCACTGTGAACATACCAAAATCTTGGCTTATCACATCATGTTCCCGTTTGTTGAAATAGGGTCCTGTGCAGCCAAGGCTGCCCGCAGACTTGCCCTGCAGATGAGATTAGCCTGGAACTCCGGGATCCCCCTGGTTTAGCCTCCCAAATGCTGGGGTTACAGGTCTGAGCCACCACTCCGGTCTCCCCAGTGTTTTGATAGCTTCTCTCTGCTTAGAGGCTTCGGGGCGACTCTGCACACCAAATACCAGCGAAAGGTGGGAACTTAAGAATGGGGGACGCCCTTCTGTGTGGTTTCCTTTTCTTTCCAATCTTGGAGGTCTTTATAGCACTGAACTGCAATTAAGATGGTTTTTTAGATTTACTTTTCTTTATTTTACATGTATATGTATTTTGCCTGTATATATGTATGTGTATATCTGGTGCTTGAGGAGGTCAGAAGAGGGCGTTGGATCCCCCAGAACTGGAGCTATGGGTGGTTGTGAGCTGCCCTGTGGGTGCTGGGCACTGAATCCGGATCTTCTACAAGAGCGGCCAATGTGTTTAACTGCCACGCCGCCTCTGAGGCCTGAACTCTGGTGTTTAATCCGGTGTCCACCTCTTCTTCGCTTCTCACGTTTGAGAAGGTTGGTCTCCCGTTTACCTCTGTGCTTCCTGTCCCCTGCAGTCCTGAGGGGAAACAGGACCACTGAGATGTGCTCAACATGCTGCTCTGTCCCTTCCCTCCCCAGGAGCCTGCTCCCTCCTGTCCTTCCACGCCTCCAAATGCTATTGTCGTTCCACATTTCATCCCTCTTACCATGTTCTCTGTAAGATGGCTAGTTCTATACAAGCTTTATCACGATACCTCAACACGGTCTGATTTTGTAATCTTTGATATTGATATCATAAGCATTTTCCATGTCTTTAAAACTTCTTCCTTAGGGGGCTGGCAGGGTGGCTCAGCAGGTGAGGTCACCTGCCACTTTGTCACCAACCTGACAACTAGAGTTTGACCCCTGGGAACCTCATAGTGGAAGGAGAGAACTGATTCTCACACATGCATTTCGGCATGTGCGTGTACACACACACACACACACACACACACACACACAAATAAATAAATGTTAAAAATAATTCTTCATTATAGGCTGGAGAGATGGCTCAGTAGGTAAGAGCACTCACTGTGCAAGCATGTGGATCTGGGTTCAGATCCCCGGGATCCACGCACAAAGCTGGGCATGACTACATGACTTGTAATCCCAGTGTTGGGAAGTGGAGCCAGGGGGATCATGGGAGCTCCCTGGGCAGCCAGGCTAGCTGACACAGTGAGCCGGGGTTCTGTGAGGGACCCTGCCTTGAAGAAGTGAGATGGAGAGTGACAGTGGCAGACTCCTGAGGTCCTCCTCAGGCTTCTGCATCACGCATGTGCTCTCTCTCTCTCTCTCTCTCTCTCTCTCTCTCTCTCTCTCTCTCTCTCTCTCTCTCACACACACACACACACACACACATACATTAAAATGTTTGAAAACAGTCATTTTGGCTGGGCGATGGTGGCGCACGCCTTTAATCCCAGCACTTGGGAGGCAGAGGCAGGCAGATCTTTGTGAGTTCGAGGCCAGCCTGGGCTACAGAGCAAGATCCAGGAAAGGCGCAAAGCTACACAGAGAAACCCTGTCTTGAAAAACAAAACAAAACAAAAAACCACCACCAACAACAAAAGAAAACAGTCATTTTGTACTTCACATGTTGTATAATCTGGACTTTAATTCTCTCCCTCCCTCTCTCCTTCCCTCCCTCCCCCCCCCCCTTCTCTTTCCCCGAGATAGGGTTTCTCTGTGTAGTTTTGGTGCCTGTCCTGGGTCTCGCTCTGTAGACCAGGCTGGCCTCGAATTCACAGAGATCCACCTGGCTCTGCCTCCTGGGTGCTGGGATTAAAGGCGTACACCACCACCGCCCGGCTTTAGTTCTCATAAGAGTTCTAAGGTCTCATGGTCTTTTTAAAGAGGGGTTATCTGAAGTAGGAGGGGTAAGTTACTGCCCATGGTCACAGATGCGCGTCAGAGCTGAGCTGTGTGTTTTGGGTTGGAGCCGCACTTTTAATGCTCACCGTCTGTCGATCAGCATTGCTTTCCTACCAGTTCTTGCTTGTTGGAAGGCTTCCCCATTATTTCTTGTGTTCTCAATTGTTTTTGCCCCCTCTCTTCAGAAAGGATTTCGTGTGTCCCAAACTGGCCTTGTGATCTCCCTGCCTCCAAGGTGTGTGCTGCCACATCTGGTTACGCATCGCTCTGTGCGTGTGTGCGTGTGCGTGCGTGCGTGCGTGTGTGTGTGTGTGTGTGTGTGTGTGTGTGTGTGTAACCCAGGGTTTCACACATGCAAGACAAGCACCTCCAGCTGAGCGACACTGCATGTGCCCCTCCGCCTTCCCTTATTTGGGCACTATTCTCTCTCCCCGCGCAGAGCAGTTGCTAGGGGATGGATACGAAGGTGGAGACAACTTGGGAAAGGAGATTCTAGAAGGTTCCAGTACAGGAGTTGTTGTTGGCATTCACCCTGACCACATTGGGCTGCCTGGTAGCTTGTCGTGTGTCTGCTGTGGGGTTCTGGCATGGATTTAATCACGGGGGAGTTTCTGCTTCCTCCCCTGGGTTTGACTGGCACGTGCTTGCCGGGCTCCGGCCTTTGCAGCGTAGAGGGAGAATAGCTGTTGCTCTTCCCGTTGCGTTTCAGGCCAGGGTCACGAGGTTGAAGTGCAGGGCTCACCCAGCTGGGTTACCAGACAGCCTTAGCCTGCAGGTTGGATCTTGTGAACTGCCTGCCCGCCCGCCCGCCCGTCCCTCTCTGTGTCTGGTTGCGCCCGTTTCCAGGTGCCATTCCTGTTTTCTTCTCATTCCCTCCCCTTCCTCCCCCTCTCTTCCTTTGCATTGACCTAGAATTTTACAGATTTTGTGAGTTGGGTGTGGGGGGGGGAGGGACAGGGGGCGTTCCAGACAGGGTTTCTCTGTGTAGCTCTGGCTGTACTGGAACTGGCTCTGTAGACCAGGCTGGCCTCGAACTCACGGAGATCCACCTGACTCTGCCTCTGCCTCCCGAGTGTTTGGATGAAAGGCATGCGCCACCACTGCCCGGCACATTTTACAGATCTTAAGAATCCTGTTTTTTTTTTTTTGTTTGTTTGTTTGTTTGTTTGTTTGTTTGTTTGTTTGTTCTGAGAGTGTCTGGTGTAGGCCAGGCTGGCCTGGAATTCACTGTGAAGCTGAGGGTGGCCTTGAACTCCTGGCCCTTCTGCTTCTATTCTCCAAGTGCTGGGATGACAGGTACATGCTCAGCTTATCTGAAGACAGCTTATTGTGATAGACAGGGTGGCACATGCCTGAAATCCTAGTACTTGGGAGGCCAGAGACAGGAGGATGGCAAGTTCAGGACTAATCTGGCTACCTAATGAGACTTAGTCTCAAAAACAAAGACAAAGGCAAAATATTCTATTGATTGATTTAGTCTAAAAATGGTGTCTAAAATTTTGGTGTCTCAGATTGCTTTCATTGTCAACGTTCTTTGGGCTGGCAGCACCAACCCGAAGGCTCGATTCCTTGCTTCTTGGTGTGAGCTTGGGGTGAGGGGAGGTGGCTTGTGTGGATCTGGGGGTACGGTCTGGGTGGGACTGCCTGCCGTCCTGAGGGCTCCTCAGGTTTGTGCCGAGAGCTTCGCAGATGACGGGATCACTTGACGCTGTCTGTGCTTATTAAATGGGAGCAAAGGAGACCGGAGAGGAAGGATGAGGTGGCAGGAAACGGAAGGGAGTCCTCCCTCACCTGAGACAGAGGCAACCCAGCCTGCGGTGGTCTGGGCCCTCCCTCACCTGAGACAGAGGCGACCCAGCCTGCAGTGGCCGGGGTCCCTTTGTGTCGCTGTATTCTGCGTCGCCCCCAGCTCAGGCCTCCTCCTGGCTATCCCTGGATGCTCCTCTTCAGGGTGTTCGCCTTCTCTGCCTTGCTCCTCTGCTGCACCCCTCTGTACAGCGAAGCTCGCCCTTCTCGAACATCTCTGCTCCGTCGCGTCTCTTCCTACAGGCGCTGATCACTGCGCTTGCCCTCCGCCGCATTTCCCGTCTGCTCTGCCCCCGTGTGTGAAGACAACCTCAGATCAGGTGCCATTACCCAGACACTGTCCACCCATTTTTTTTTGAGACAGGGTCTGGAGCTGAGACACGTCTCACTGGCCCGGACCTCTCCTGGTGGGCCGCTGACCAGCGAGCCCCAGGCACACCCCTCTCCAGCTTCCCAGCTCTGGGACTGTAAGCCCATACACATCCTTCTTCTGCGTTCTTCTGCCGGCTTTGTGGCGTGAACTCAAGGCCGTACAGCGTTGTTTCTAACTGAGGTATCCCCCAGCCTCTGCTGCTTTCCCTCCATGCTCGTGATCTTTAACAGCCTGTCTGCTTTCTCTGAGAACAGGAGTGTGTACCCGGCAGCCTCCTCAGCAGCCGGAAGAACGGCAGGTATACCATGGGTGCTCCATAAATGCATGCTGATGCTGTGTCCCTGGGGCTTTGCTGGGGCCCTCAGCTCCTAGGACTTTCATTACATCTTAGGATTTGGAAAAATATCTGCCTGTAGGAATTTTTTTTTTAATTAAGATTTTTATCGCTGCCACTCCCTTCCCCCTTCCAGTTCATTTAAGACTGTTATGAAACAAAACTCATTATGCTTCAAAATCTGACAGAGCTAAGGCCCCAGGGAGAGAGAAAGGAGGAGGAGGAGGCAGCGTCATGAGCTTCCATCCGGCCCTTGGTTTTGTCCTGAGCCTGGCTCATTTAGGATGACCTGCAGCCCGCGCTGTTGAGACGAGCAAGGACTGCCAGACCTGGTGGGGCCCGTCAGCCTGCAGGAGGGAAAGCCATGAAGGATTCCGCAGTCACGGTGCTCAGGGTGGGAGCAAAATGGAAGTGAGCTGGGAGGGAAGGGAGGAGAGAGAGATGCCAGTGTGCACCATCCTTGGAGAGATGAAGTCAGTGGAGAAATGTGGAGTGGCGTCTTTCTTAGGAATGACTTGATTCTCACTCAGAATAATGAGTGCCTTTATTCATTGGTTCAACAGCATTGATCCTGGGCCTGCTGTGTGAGATGCGTCTGTAGGCCTCGTGGGTCCGGGCCTGGAGTCAGGTCTCCAGCCACGTTTAGCTGGCAGCAGACGGAGCACTTTCAGGGGAACTGGGTGTGACTGTGTGGCTCAGTGCCAGTGCATTGGACTTCTCAGTCCTGGGTTCCTGGGAAGTGGACGGCATGCTGGGAATAGCCAGTGTTTGTGGAGGGAGGCAGGCTGAGGAGGAAGTGCAGGAGCCTCCTGGATTTCATTTCTAAACATTCCCTAAATGAATTCATCCTCAGCCTTTTGTTTTGTGTTATTGTGAGATGGGGTCCTGCGTAGCTCAGGTTAGCGTCCAACTCACCATGTAGCCTAGGGTGACTCTAAACTCCTGATCCTCAGGGTTTTACCACACTCAGCTTCTCCCCCACCCCTCCAAGACAGGGTTTCTCTGTGTAGTCCTGGCTGTCCTGGAACTTGCTTTGTAGAGCAAGCTGGCCTTGAACTCTCAGAGATCTGCCTGCCTCTGCCTCCCGAGTGCTGGGACTAAATGAGTCCACCACTGCCAGCTGGCAGCGCCTTCTTCTTCTTCTTCTTCTTCTTTTTTTTTTTTTTTTTTTTTTTTTTTTTTGTATTGGGGCAGACTCATTCTTGACTTCAGCAGGTCCATGTTTTTTATAGGCTTCAGAGCTGCAGCTCTGTTGTTGTTGTTGTTTTTGTTTTGTTTTATTTTTAGAGAAAGGGTTTCTCTGTGTAGCTTTGCACCTTTCCTGGATCTTGCTCTGTAGACCAGGTTGGCCTTGAACTCACAGAGATCCACCTGCCTCTGCCTCCCTAGTGCTGGGATTAAAAGGCGTGCGCCACCACTGCCCAACCAGAGATGTAGCTCTTACCTCCCGAGTCCTGGAACGGAGCTGGCTGACACTCCCAGACCGTTGCAGGGGTAGCCAGAGGAACACAGTCGCTGTGCATCTTTAATGCCTGGCGGTGTAAGATGTGATGGCAGAGGATGCCCGAGAGGAGCCTCTGCCCGGAAGGCTGGCGTTTCTCCCAAGCTCAGCATCTCATTGCTAATGGAGGGGCAGTACCAGCTCCTTCCTTTCCGCTCTCCTGGCTTCTGCTGCTGGGACCGTGATGAATTCCAGAAAACCAGCAGCTGAGTGAGTGGGGTCCAGTGTGCAGGAGGAGAAACAGTTATGGAATGAATGATGCTGACATTCTGAGAGATTCAGGATGATGGAGTCTGCGGTCGCCGACTGATCACTGCTCTGACCAGAAGTGGCTGGCATAGGAACTAAACTGCCATCACCTGTGGTTCTGGGCTGGCAGCTTACTTTCTCGATCAGAACAGAAGTCCCAAGCCGTGCTCCGAGGCCCACTTGAGGCTTTGTTATCATGACGACTCCTTCATCGTCTACCCAGACTCCGTCTGTGTTTCTGGTCTCAAGGGGCACGTCCAGTGCCCACCAGCTGTCTGCCACTGCAAGCCAGTGCCTGCGGGATACTGCCCAGCTCTAGAGTCTGTGTGGTCAGGTGCAATCCACCCACACTGTGGGAGCAGTTCCAGAAGGATGTCAGGAGGCTGTGTATATATTCACAGGTGTGTGCTGATGTGTGCTCACTCTGGTGGGGTGAATCTAGGCAGGCAGAGCATGAGGGATGCCCATTGGCAACCTTCTGGGTGCCACCAGCCCGGCATGCCAAGGTGAGTCTGTTGTCAGCGTGAACAGGGCCTAGGGAGCAGGGTGCCTTTGCCCTCTGAAGTTCTGCAGGAGAGCTTTTGCGGAGCAAAGCCCGGAGCCCGAGGACAGTGTGGGCCAGGCTAGGAGCAAAAGCTGGAAGAGCAGAGGCTAGGTGGTCGCGTTGCAGGCATGCGTGTGCAAAGGGCCTGGGTCTAGAGCTGGACTGAGCTGGACCTGACTGTTTGTGTGTGAGCCTAGAGGAGAGGTCGGCCTGAGGAGCATCCACCCTGGTTTTTGAGCCTCTTCTTGTTGTGGGGCTCTTGGGTGAGGCTAAGCTGGCCGGCCAGAGCTGCAGGGGTCTGCCAACCCTGCTTCCCCAGCATGTGATGACAGACTTGTGCCACCACACTCTGTGAGTCCTGGGGATTGAACTCGGGGCCTCATGCTTCTGTGACAAGTACTGCACCAACCGAGCCACCTCCCTGGCTGGGCCACCTTCCTGGCTGGGCCACCTTCCTGGCTGGGCCACCTCCCTGGCTGGGCCACCTCCCTGGCTGGGCCACCTTCCTGGCTGGGCCACCTTCCTGGCTGGGCCACCTCCCTGGCCTGGGCTCCTTGTTTTCTGTGCTACAAAGGAGGGATGTAAGGATCAGATGAACAAACAGCAAGAGAGAGGGAGAGAGGGAGAGAGAGAGAGAGAGAGCGCGCTTTGTAACCGGCGCTTGCTCTTAGCCAGCGATGTGGACAGCTCACAGTCAGAGTGTGATTCACAAACAGCGCAGCACTGCCTGCCCTGCCCGAGGCTGGGCTTTGGTGCTGTCCGCTCAGGGCCGTGCCCGCCCGCCCGCTCTTCAGCCCAGGTGTGGAGAGTCCATCTGTGTCATCAGGGAGACCTGACTCGATTCGCAAGCCGAGGCTGTGCTAAGCCCACGTCAGAACCTGAACTGGACCAGCTCATTCCTCGCCTGTATGTCCATTCTGCAGCACATGCAGAAATCCTTGGTGCCAGTGTGTGGTGTCCAGTGTGGAGGAAACATGTCGCATAGTCTGGAATCAGGTCATCCCACAGACGCTCCGTTAAGCTGGGCTGTGGCACTAGCTGGAGAGGAGACGTAGAGTTAGGAGGAGACGATTTTATTAGGAATCAGGGGTAGAATTACAAAGCTTCTGTGTGGACCCATTTGATGGGCAGATGTTAAGCAGTCCAGCGGCGGACACTGAGGGTGTGGGGAGCTGCGGTGCCCTGGGTTGTGCTGGGGGCAGGGGAGTGCTGTTGCTGTATGAAGTGGTTTGTTCACATATTGTGTGTCTTGGCTTTTCTGCTTCTTGGTATGAAACAATCTGGAGAAAGTTGTCCACGTGGGCAGGAGGAGCTGTATATTGAGAATGCTTCTGGAAAAGTACTGTCCGTAAGAGCAAAACACTGGAAACAGAGCTGCCCATCAGCTGGGGAGTCGTGGGTAGCCGGCGTCTCCTCATGGATTCTGATGGCCGCAGAACGCATAGACAACAGGCACATACACGAGGGCTTAAAGGGGCTTCGTAATTGGTTGACCCTAGGAGAGCAAGGACGATGGCTGTTCCCTGCTGCATGGGGCCTTTTTATTAAAATTTAAAAACGACTCCAAACACATCACTTGGGGACACAGATTGTATAAACAGCCAGTAATGGGTGGCAGGTGAGGTTGACTGTGGGCTCATCCCGATGGGTTTTGCAGTGAGATGAGGACATAGACAAGCCTGCTCAGGTTTTGATGACAGAGTGAAATTGTTTTTTCACTGCTTTGGAAACTTTTTTTTTTAAAACCCAAATTATAAAACGTAACCCATCCGAGTAATGATACCAGGTACGTGCGTCTGCATTTAATTTTTTTTATTACCATGAATGCATTTTTTGATAACCACAAATGCAGATAGGATATGGGAAATTGTGGCTGTATTTGATGTGTATCGCTTCCTGCCCGTACAAGGTGGTGCTGGGAGATCTCAGCTCCGAGGGCTGTGTTTGCAGCCAGGTGTGAGAGACCTAGCAGGGCTGGTGGCTTTCACTCTGGAGAGGCAGATGTGGCTGAGTGAGGAGGCAGATGTGGCTGAGCAAGGAGGCCCTCTTGATGTGGACCCAGAGTCAGCAGGCAGAGCTGGTTCAGAGATGAGTAAGAGGGGGCACCTTCTGATGATAGACTCTGGCTCGTATTTGCATAGTGAAACTGGTCCTCACTTTCACTTTTCTCCTTTGATGGGCCCTGAGACATTCTAATTTAATTGTGCAAGGACAGAGGAGGTAGACATTTTTTAAAGGAACATCCGACTTTGTAGGAGGAGTCAGGGAGGAGCCAGAGGAATCCACACGAGTTTTTCTGGGAATGGTCAGAGCATCCAAAGTGGAGGTCCAAGCCTGCTCAGGTCAGGCTGCTGGCGTAGGACTCACGAAGGAGCAGCCTGACAGCCAATGAACAAGGTCCTGGCGAGGGCCAGCGATGAAAGGAAGGCAGTTGGAGGAAGCAGGGAGTTCAGAAGAAGAGACAGTTCAAAGGCGGGGGCGGGAGGGGCGGGCGGGAGGGACGAGGATGTGGAGATGGCTCACGCAGTAAACGGCCCTGCAGTGCTAGCCTGCTGGCCTGGGTTTGGATCCCCAGAACCAACATAAGGTGGCTGCAATGTTGTGTACCTGTAACCCCCGCCCTTCTGGTGTGAGCAGAGAAGCAGAGACCAGAGCTGCTTCAAAGCGCGTGCGCCGGCTAGCCTGGACTATGTGGCAAGGCCAGAAAGACCAGAGATCCTAATCAAAGCTGGACGGTGAAAACTGACTCAAGAAAGCTGTGCTCTGAGCTTTACGCGTGCACAGACAGACGCACAGCTGCGCTCTGCTCACGAGTCACACCCAGCTACACATCCACACACCGAGATCATAAAGGGGGAACTGGGAAGCCAGTTCACATACAGCCTGAGAGGGTGGGAATGCTTCAGATGCAGGTCTAGTGTGTGGGAGAGACTGGTGTTCCTGTTCTTTTTGTTTTAGTTTTTTGCATTAATTTATTTTGTGTGTGTGTGTGTGTGTGCACATATGCATGTGTGCCACAGTGTGCGTGTGGAGACCAGAAGAGAACGTGCGGGAGCCAGTGCTCCCTTCCCATAACCTGTGTCCCGGGGATTGAACTCAGGTCGTCAGGCTTGGCTACAAGTGCCTTGGCTCACTGAGCCATCTTGACCTCCACCTGTTTTTTCTGGTCCAGAAGGTGAAGCTAAGTTTGAAAGAAGCTGTAGAAGGATTTACTATAAATCGGGGCTTTTCAAATCATGGTTTGTAATCACCCAGGAGGTGGTATAATCAGACTAGTGAGCAAATCAACAGTGAAGAAAAAATGAACTGGAACAGAAAAAAAAAAATAGACGAGGAAAACCCTGGAGCAGACCGGATACACATGGCTCGGCACTGTTCCTCCACAGCAGTTCTTTGCTTTTCTACATGTGTGTGTTTATGTAGCTGTAGGCTAGGTCATGATATAAAGGAACAGCTTTCTACAGTTTTAAAGGTTTGTTCATTATTTTATGTGTACGTGTGTTTGTTTACATGTGTGTATGTGTACAGCATGCATGCAATGCTCTGACAGGCCAAAGGTGTCAAGTCTCTTAAAACTGGAATAATAGATGGTTGGGAGCCACCATATGGGGTGGTGGGAACTGAACCTGGGTCCTGTGCAAGGCAGCTAGTGCTCTTAACTGCTGAGCCATGTCACCAGCCCCAAGAACATTTCCAGGTGGGAGCAAGTGTGGAAAACATTAGAAAGTTTTACTACATGCTACCATTCAATAATTGTATTTGCTGTTTATTGAGCACGTGGTTGGGCTCTGTCTATACATTTTCTCTATTAAATTTCATAACAAGCCAGGCATAGTGCTGTACATTTATAATTTGGGTGGCTCCTGAGGCAGGAGGATGACAAAACTGAGACTAGCCTAGGTACATGAAGTCACTCTGTCTAAAAACAAAAGCCTCGAAACGACTGTTGGGAACAAATAATTGTTCTCATCTTGGAGATGAGGAAGGTTTACGTTCCGAGAGACCAAGTGATGTTCTTAGGGTCAGGGAACATGTGAGAGACTGAGCCTGGAATTGAACCTGAGTTAAACTCACAGAAGCTTGTTTGTGAGGTTGGAGAGATTGCCCGGTGGGTAAACGTGCTCGCCCTACAAGCCTGCCACGAGGAGTTTGATCCCCAGAACCTGTATCAAAAGGCTAGATGTGGTGGCATACATCGGTAGTCCCAGTGTCCCTGCTGAGAGACGGGAGGCAGAGACCAGACTTGCCAGCTAGCCTGGAGTATGAAACTCAGTCACAGAAACGAGGGAGGCCCTCACTCAGCCGGGCACGATGCTGCTCTCTCCCGCCTGCGCGCTGTGGCGTATGCAGCACTAACAACAGCCGCAATAGCTGTAGTAATAATAATTTAAAAGCTTCGTCATATAAACCCACCCTCTGCTGCAGGGAGAACTCTTGGAGCTTGCTCTCTCTGCAAAGGCCCAGGCTACCAGAAAGATCTGGAAAGTGGGGAGGACTGGGGTGGAGGTGGGTGGCCACCTGCCAGGGACGTGGAGATAAGCCCTCTTCTATCCCAGGGAAAGACTTGACCAGGTCACTGTGGTCTCTCATGACATAGCCTAGGACTTAACCAGTGCAGTCTAGAAGGTCATTTCCAACCCACCCAGTGACTTAGGTTCTCAGTTGGAATGTGGCGTAATTAACAGAATAAGTTTAGATTTGTTTATAAGTGGGATTTTCTTTTAATAAGTTCTTGACTTCTCTGTAGCAAACAGACACTTTATGATTTAAAGAAGTTATTAAAAATAAAATGTTTTTGATTATCTGTAATGAATTCATCTTGTGACTTACGGCATTTAAAAAAGTCATTAAAAAGAAAATAATGCTGCGAAGCAACAGAAAACTTCGATGGAGATTTCTTCCTGGCAAGCGTTCGAGGGACAGCTGGGCGCTGGTGTTCCTCCTCCTGTGTGGGCCGGCGAAGCGCAGGCCGTCCGTGCAGGCGATTGGTGGGCGTCTGGGACTGCAGCTTCTTATCTGTTTCCTGGCCAGGCCCATCCTCCCCGTGCAGTGCAGGACGAGGCAGGGGCCGTGGCTGGGGAGCTTTTCTCTCCAACTGCAGAGGGAAATGTCTACTGATTGTATTTCAAGGTGGAGCGGGTCTTAGAGACATTGCACTCACCACTCCTGGCTTGTAAGCTGAGTCCTGAAGAGGGCACATGACATGCCTTTGGTCCGTTTTCTGCAGCGTAGACCTGGGGCCTGCTTTCAAGTGGGCTAATGTGCTTTTTTGTCAAAGAAGGAGGGGCCTGCACGTTGGATGAAGTGGTGGTTGTTGGGGAATAAAGAACAAAGAAGGGCTACTTTCTTCTTATTGTTAGTGAGACAGTGTCTCATGTAGCCCAGGCCAGCCTTAAGCTCCCTGTGTGGTCAAGGATGACTTTGAACCCGGGATCTTTCTGCCTCCATGCACAAACCCAACAAGCCAGCCTCATGTGGTGCTGGGGACTGAACCTAGGGCTTTCTGCGTGCTAGGCAGACTCCTACCAGCTGAGCCACGCCCGCTGCGCTGAAGCGTCAGTGTTCAGTTCTGATCTCATAGGGGGCTCCAAAGTGAGCTGAAGGGTTAGTGATTTAGTTAAAATAGCTTCTGATTGGTTAGTGCAGGGGCCTGAACTCCGCCCCCCCCAGCCCGGCTTCTGGAGGACAGATTAATTCTTTCTTTACTATTGCTTAGTCAGCCCCCCTGCGGGAGTACCTAACAGAGCCTCAGCCTTCTGTCCATTTAGAGCCAATGGCCCGCTGTCCATTGAAGAGCTGTCATTAGTTAATGGCTGTGGGAGATTCTCTATCCTGCTGAGTACCAGTCATCAGGGAACTGAACATCTGGAACATCTGGTTGCTATGTGAGCACGAATGACACCTCATTTTCTTCCGACCCCTCGAGTTCAGGGAGGCTGCTGGGGTTCTGCACACATTAGCCACTCAGTGTGTGTTGATCTGCTGCCACGCATGGCGTAATTCTGTGGGTCATGTGAGTGTGGCGTCTGGTCTGTTTGGGGACATGCACCATGACGGTTACCTCTGTAGACCCATCATTTGCATAATTTATCACCATGGCGATAGATGAGAGGCTCGAAACACAAGCCATCTGATTCAGAGTCCACCACTGTCTAGGCAAGGAACTCGAGGGATCGGGGGCCTGTGCAGAAGTGGGGAGAAGAAGCCTTTTCCATCTTCCCCAAACTCTCGGAGATGAGACAGGGAAGAAGCTGCTGGAGGAGCAGGCCTGGAGAGATGGCCGGCGGTGAAGAGCACATGCTGCCCCTGCCTGTGACCCAAGCTAGGTTCCCAGCATCATCGCAGGCATCGCAACTGCCTGTCTCTCCATCTCCAGGGGCTCTGACACCCTCTTCTGGCCTCCATGGGCACTGCACTCGTGTGCACATACCTGCTTCTCCCTCATTTAAAGAGAGAGACCATGGCAGGTCTTATCAGTTTCCAGCATCTTCTTGGACCTTCAGATAGATTTCTCTGGACTGGCCCATCCCTAACGACACATTCTCTACTTAAGAGTGTTTTCCTTTGAACCTGAACTTCAGCGTGACCCTGGGTGGAAAGGCAGGTGGATGGCTGTTCAAGGTTTGTTTTTCTTCCTTATCAAGGCTAATTGAGGTGACACTTTAGGGCTTTATGATTTAATCCTGGCATCAGCTTTTGAAGGATCTGGCTTAGGGCTGCTTGGATGGTTCTGTGAAAGCAATTAGATGGTAGTTGTGAAATCTAGGGGGTGGTTCCTCCTCACTCATGACTCCAGGCTGTCCTGTCTGTTAGTGACTGGCCTCCCAGTAAACACAAGAGTGTGTGGATCCATTTGTGTGTTCTGCTCTAGGATCTCTCCTTAATTCCCCCTGCCTTGTATGCCCCACGGCCTCTAGTTTTCTCTCAGCTCAGGTCTTGTGAGCCCACCACAGTCTCAGAATCATCTAGTCCTTTGCCATCCCGAGGTAGGTGCTTAGAAAGAAATACAGAGGCTGGGGCCACACCCACAATAGTGCACTCAGAATTTTCCTCTGTGTGTGTGCCTGTGTGCACACACGTGTGGAGGCCAGAGGTCAGTCAGTGCTGGTGGTGTCTTCAGCCACTCTCCACCTTAACTTTTGAGACATGGTCTCTTCCCGGATCTGGAGCTCACCAACTCCTGTAGACTGAGCCCAGGGAGTCTCATGACAGGGCTTCCCCATCGCTGAGATTTGCCAGTGAGTGCCATGGCCCCAGACATTTTTATATGGGCTTTGGAGAATTGAAATCAGGTCCTCGTGTGCTTATAGGCTGTGGGCGGTTTACGGACTGAGCCGTCGCCCCAGCCAGAACCTGCCTTTGACGGGGTGGTCAGGAACACTTCACTATGGAGAAGTTCGGACCTAGCACAGATGGCCCCTGAAGTTAACAGGATGGGTGACGGTGTGGTTTTGACGGTGTAGTACAAAAACAACTGTGTGATTCCTGTCTGCAGCCTGTCATTAAAGCTTGGAGTGTGTGTGTGTGTGTGTGTGCGCGCACGCGCGCGTCTATGTGGTGTGTGTGCGCGAGTGCGCGCGCATGGTGTGTGTTTGCAGTTCACTCGTGGCAACAGCCCAGGGCTGTGGTTTTACGCACCCCTAGCTCACCCAGGTTCTTGGCACAGCTAGTCATTTCTTTGAAGACAAGCCTGGCATCATAGAGTGTAGGGAGTGTGACCAAATTACCACTTTCTTCCTGCTCCCTTCCTGCACCGGAGCCCTCAGTGGTTCCCATGGCCGGCTCTGTGTGGCTCCGAGCCCGCACGTAAACAGGCGTATCTGGAACCTTACCTTCTCCAGCCAGGCAGATGCAGCCTTCGGTGTTGGCCGTGTCCCCCTGCCAGAAGGGCCTCTGGAGCACTCCCCGACTGTGGGCACTTTGGCCTCACAGTGCTTCCACAGCGCAGGGCCTTCTGGGATTGTTTTCTGGTGTTTGTTCTCGTGGACAGGCTCTCACTCTTCGTTCTGTTGACCGAGTCCATGTGTACCAAGCATTTCACCTCGGGAAGGGGTGTGGTGAGTGAACACTTGTAGGTCCCCTGTCCTGGAGGCTGCTGGTGTCAGAGAGGTGGGGGGTGGGGAAACACACCTTATAACGTGAGTGTGATCACCAGAAACTACAGTGGGGGAGAGGGCCGACCCCTGAGAGTTGTTCTCTGACCTTGCGTGCTCACAGTCACAGTCTCTCTCTCTGTCTCTGTCTCTGTCTCTGTCTCTGTCTCTCTCTCTCTCTCTCTCTCTCTCTCTCACACACACACACACACACACACACACACACACACACATATTTTAAATTTTTCAAAAGAGAGGTGAAAGGAGCCTGGAAGCAACTGAAGGGCCGCCCTGGAGTTAATGACAGGAGGGAAAGTGAGTGGTTGTGCAGCCCTTCCTGAGGCAGGCTTGTTTGCTTATTGGCGACACTCTGTCATGAAGGGAAGTCGGGGCGGGAACTCAAGGCAGGAACCTGGAGCCAGGAACTGATGCAGAACCACGGAGAAATCCGACCTCTTGGCTTGCTCCTCATGGCCTGCTCAGCCTGCTTTCTTACAGCACCCAGGACCACAGCCCAGGGGTGACTACCCACAGTGAGCTGGCCCCTCCCACAGCAGTCATCCATCAAGAAAGTGCACCCCAGGGGTGCCATAGGCCAGTCTGGTGGAGACATGTCTCAGCTGAGGTTCTCTCTTCCAAAATGGCTCTGGCTTGTGTCAAGTGGACGTGAAAACTGGCCAGCACGGTCAGGACGGCAGTGCCGGGACCCATGCTTCTCTGGAGGATGGTCCTGGCTTGTTACAGATCTTCCCTCCTCAAGCGTGGTGGGGAACAGGGATGCAGGATTCAGGAGCCGGGCTGATCTGGCATTGTCTGAGTAAGGCCTGGGGTGCAGGCTGTAATTTACTTCTTCAAGTGAGTCTGGAGGAATCTTGCTGTGTTTAGAAATCATTTATGAATTATGAAAGTACGTGTTCTTTAATTTTAAAAATCATACCAAAATAGAACACAGTGTAAACAGGCCAATTACTGTGGAAGATGTGGGTAAACTAACAAAACCAAGAGCTGTCCCTTAAAATAGTTGCAGAACGTTGAAGGTGCAGGTGATTTTGACACCATTCAAATGGTCCTGGAGCAGAGCGGGAACACTTGGATTCCTCGTATGAAGGCACGGCACCACTATATGACAGAAGAGTGTGCGTGCTCCACTGCAGAGGGATTTCCGTTTTGCAAGCTGAGACTCAAAGCCCCAACAACACAGTGAGCAGACAGAATCCAGCTGCCCAGGGAGGGAGCTGTGTAGTCATGTGGGCTTCTGAATGGGAATTTGAGGATAGGGCAGTCAGTGTTCAGGTCTCTAGAAATAAGCATTTGTCATATTACAGTATCTGAGGAGAAAATAAGATATGGAAAGAGTTGATAAAAAATTAAACATCTGTTTCCAATAAAAACTCTTATGGGAATAATTAGGTGCTTCCTCACCAGGGAAAGGTAGATTTTTGTCAAGCCAGTGGCCAGTTTTGCTGGTGTTGAGGCGGCAGGCAGGAGGTGCCGTATTAAAGTCCCATGAGGAGACTGGGGATGTATCTCAGGCGGCAGAATGCTGGCCTCCCCACACTGCATAAACCCGGTGTGGTGACTCAAGCCTACGATCTCAGCCCCGGGGGTGGGAGGGCAGGATCTGAACTTCCTAGAGCATCCTTGGCTATATAGCAACTTCGAGACCAGGCCAACCTGAGCTACATAAGACTTTGTCTTAAAAAAAAAAAAAAATCAGAAAAATGTTCTATCATCTTAGAAATTCCTTCCTAAATTTGACACTGGAGTATAAGCCATAGAATACAACATCGATAGGATTTTTTTTTATTGTGGAAAAAAACAAACAGACCAAATGACATCAAAAGATGACAATCTGAGAAGAAATTGCCATCTGTCTAGGAGTCCATTTTCTTAGCATACAAAGCTCTGGGGAGTAAAGGGGTCACTGATCTTACCAAAAAATATATGAAGGGCATGAGCATAAATCTGCGTGGAAAACAGTGTAAAGTTTCCTCGGGATTTGGAGATGCATAGACTGTCACGTGATGCCATGTGTCAGAACCTCAATAGGAGGTTGTAACCTATCAGATCAAAAAAGATGGATGTGTCTGATAACACACTGATTTGGTAAAAAGCCGTTTCCCACATTGCCGGTGAGAGCGAATGGATGTCCTTGGGTGGAGAGGTGGAAACCGTGCTATTTATCCAGATCTGAAAAGCCCGTATCCCAGCACCTAACCATTCCAGACTTAGGTGCCTGCCCTGGAGGAAAATTCTCCTGCATGTGCAGTGTTCAGGAGATGTTGCTGTGATAGTGTAAAGTGAAAGACAGCGATATAAATATCCATCCCTAAGAGAAAGGCTAATAAGAGCTGGACCTGTGGACCATTAGAGGGTCAGTACATCAACCTAGTGGACTGGACACATAGTGAAGTAAGGAATGAAAATAGTGGTGTCCTTTGCACACGTGAGGGCAAATATTTGGTGGCAGTTTTTTAATAGTTGTATGAACTGGATCATAGTATACATTTAGTTAATTAAGATTTTGTATATGTGTGTGTGTGTGTGTGTGTGTGTGTAGTGTGTGTGTGTATGGGTGTTCCCATGAGTGAGAAGGTATGTGCCTGTATGTGGAGGCCGAAGGTTGGCCCCGAGTGTCTCCCTCAATTGCTGTTCACCTTATATACCAAGGCAGTGTCTCTCACTTGGACCCGGAGCTCATGGATCTGCCTGGGGTAGCTGCTTGGCTTGCTCGAGGCAATCAATCCCTTGCTTCTGTCTTCTGAGCACTGGGATTACAAGCAGGCCACCATGCCCACAAGGCATTTAGGCATTTGTGTGATGCTGGGGAGCTTGACTTCTGGTCCTTATTCATGCATAGCAAGGGGGCATCTCCCTGGCCCTAAATTGCTTTTCTTGGGATGATACCGTGGTGGTGCATGCCCGTAATCCCAGCACCTGGGAGATGGAGGCAGAAGGATCAAGAATTAAAACTCACCCTCGGCTACGTGGCCCGTGGAGCCAGTTTAAGACCAGTCTGGGCTACGTAGCGTCCTGATTCAGATAACTGAAATCAGTCAGCTGAACAAACAGAGAATCAAATTAAAAAGGGATATGTTAGGTTGATACCTGCCCAAGACTAGCTCTCAGAAAAGTGACGAGGGGAGGAAGCAAGGCATGAAATGAACACATATGTACGTGTGCATGTATGTATGTGGCCTGTCGACCACAGAACCCTTCACTTAAATTGTGCTTTTAGGGTTTATGGACAGAATCCACAGTGCCTGTAGCAGCCATCTGGTGCATCCCCTGTTCATTAGCTGGTAAGGAAATCCCAGGCTGAGATTTCCCATGCATCGAGGCCATGTTCCACTCCTGAGTGTGGGTGGAGATGCCCACGGCCGTGAGAAGCCTGCTTGCCTGCACAGATCTCCCTTAGGGTCCGTGGATCTGAGAGGCCTACCCACCCAGACCCAGCCTGTGACATCTTGGGTGTGGACAGCTCCGCAATTGCTTCCTGTAGCTCAGCCCCGGCAGACTGGTCTGAGGAAGTGGAGACTGCGATTCTTTCCGGCTGGGATCCTGGCCGAGACGCTGCCGCTCTGCTCTGTGTCCTATTTCCTCCTCTAAGTTCTGGTTCCACTCAGAGGGCCCTGTGTGGCTTCCTGTTCTGCTCGGTGCTGGGTACCCAGATCCTGGCCCTGCCTACCCTCCGTCAGGGATGCAGGTGTGCGGTGAGAGGGCACTGGTTTCAGTGCTAGTCCATCCGCTTGCCGGCCCTGTGACTCTTGGGTTAATTATTTACCCCAGCTGGACCTCAGGCTACCCTGTGGTTGCACAGAGCCCTGCTCTGCCGTGGCCGTGGTGTCGTCTTGATAGATGGTTCCTTTACCTCTGTGTTGCTGCGAGCCACTTGGGCTGGTTTGGGGGCACTTACTGGGACCATTCCTAGCTCTATCCTGTGTTGTCCCCTTTTCCTAAAACCGCTGTGAAACAAGCGTCCTATCTAGAGATTGCCAGTCCCGTCCCGTGGCGGGAGGTCTGCCTGCCACCACTCAGCTCCTCTGCTCAGGCGTAGACCTGAGTCAGAAGCAAATCACAGACTGAGTTCATGTGTGGACGCAGGCTGGCCAGGGAAAGTGGCCCGTGAACAGTCTCAGAACCCAGGGTGGGAGGCAGCCGGTTAGAAAAGCAAGGGCCACGGCCGCCTCATCACATGTTCCAGACCAGCCTGAGCTACACGAGACCTTGCCAGACAGAGAGCCCAGAACAAAACACAGCCTCAAAAAGTCATCTATGAACTAAAGGAGTGCACAAATGGGTGGCCCGACAGCTTCGGGAAACGTTAGCTGAGTAACGACCACGCTGGCCATGCTGCTCCTCAGGGCACTGAGGGAGTTTTGAGGGGGACTCAGGTACCTGGTCATTTGGTTATTTTAAAGTCCTCGTGAAGGAACTTCACTACTTCAGAAAGGTGGGGGTCGGGAGGCCGTCACAGAGGAGGTAACATTTGAGGTGCATCCAGAAGGTTCATGCCTCAATAGCTTTTCTATGTAAATTTTAAAGTCACCTAACAAATTTAAGTTCTTTTTTTTGTTTGTTTGTTTTTGGGTTTTTGTTTTTTGAGACAAGGTTTCTCAGTGTAACAGCTCTGGCTGCCCTGGAACTTACTCTGTAGACCAGACTGACCTCAAACTCTCAGAGATCGGCCTGCCTCTGCCTCCTGAGTGCTGGGATCCCAGGCGTATATCGCCACTGCCAGGTCAGATTTAAGTTCTTATAAAAAAGTAAAAATCAATCCAGACAAGTCTTCCATGTCTTCTCGGCCTTTTGGCTAAGATCAAGTTTGAAAGTCAGTCTTGAAGCTGGGTGTGATGTTTAACACCTGTAATCCAAGCACATGAATGGTGGAGACGGATCAGTTCTAGGCCAGCCTGGGCTACATGCGGTTCTGTATCACACTCCTCTCCCAAGTGAAAGATAAGGCTGGGAACGTAACTCACTTGGTAGTATTTGCCTAGCATTCATGAAACCTTGGGTTCTAGCCCCAGTACTGCATAAACCAGGCATGGTGGACCCTGCCTGTGATCCTAGCACTTGGAGGGCGTAGGGAGAAGAATCCAAAGTTCAAGGCATCCTCAACCAATTGTGCAGTTTAGACACTATCCCAAAACCAAACAACAAAGTGAAGTTAGATTAAAAAAATTTGAAGTCTTGAGACATTACTAAATAAGGCTTATCCCAGGAAGTTAAGTCCAGCTCAACACAGACTAGCGTTAGCAGAAAGAACCCGTGGAAGTTGGAGACCCAGATGTCAGGATGGAACCCGATATGTACCCGAGACTCAGCAAGAGTTTGATGCATGAAGGAATTCGGTCTCACTGAATGCAGAAAAGTACTGAAAACCCATGATGTCTGCAGTATTAAGTATCATAACATTAAAACAGGCATGTCAGAGAATCTGCCCTACACCGAGGAAGGGTCTGTGTGTGATCTGGGCACAGCCTTCCATAGAGGCTGCTTCTGAAGGAGAGAAACAGGAAGTAACCCCAGAGCCCTTATCTCAGCTCTTCTTTAACAGAGACTTGTCATGACAATATAGGAACAAAACAGAAAGAAAAAAAATACTAGAGGGATTGGCATGGGGAAGGAAGAGATAAAAATACGGTTGTTTACGAATGACACAATTTCTATTCAAAGAAGATGGCAGACGGCCCTGTGGCTGCTTGTACATAGAAGTTACAGGGTTAAAGCGGATGCTTCGAGCCCATGGCCGACAGTGGAGCTCCAGGGAGAGCCATGCAGCCTGAAAGGCTGTGGTAATGTGAGCCAGGGACAGCTGGTGTCCCTGATTTTCCCAAAAGACCCCAGAGGGTCTTTTGAAAGCACCAGGGTCCCGAAGCTGACGAGACGGGCGAGTGGGAGGCACTGGAGCTGTACCATATTAGGACAGAGCTGACCAATGGGAAGTGAATATTTGGTGTAAAAAGCAGCTGTGTTTGAAAATCTTTAATACCGGGCATGGTGGCACTCGCCTTTGATCCCAGCAACTGGGAGGCCGAGGCAGCCAGATCTCTGAGTTTGAGGCCAGCTGAGTAAAAGAATAAGTTTTCTTAAAAATGATAAAATCAAAACGAGGTAAGGTGGGGCATGCCTGTAGTCCTAGCACTCAGCAGGTGAAGATCAGGAGGTCAAGGTGACATTTGGAGTTTAGGCCAGCCTGAGCTACATGAGACCATGTTTCAAAAATAAATAATAATAAAATTAAAATAAGTAGAATTGTGTAAAGGGGGAAAGGAATGAAGAGAATGAAGAAGAGATGTAAGGTAAAATTGCTAACTGCAAAAGATGGAGCTTCAACCGACTCAGTGGTAGTGTTTCATTGGGCTTGGAACAAGAGTTGTAATTGGGTGGTTGTTGTTATTATTGTTGATACAGGGTCTTGATATATAGCCTTGGCTGTCCTGGAACTTGATATCTAGGCAAGACTGGTCTTGAACTCAAAGAGATCTGCCTGCTTAAGCCTCTGGAATGCTGGGAATAAAGGTAACTTGGCTTGGGTCAATTTTACGAAACCTACCCTTGAGGCCAGTAGGAAAGAAAATTGGGTACCTCCTCCTTCAAGGTGGAAGAGTGGAGCCAGCTTTTCAGGAGAATGTCATGACCACAAGAATCACGGCAGCCTTTGAACCGCAGCCTTTGAACTGCTTGACCAGTATTTCTGCTTTTGGGGGAGTAAGCCCCCCAGAGACAACCCCGAAGAGGAAGAAGCTAACTTATCCCTGATGGAAAAACCAAAGGGAAGCAGCGTCAGTGTGAGGAATCAGGCATGTTAGGACGACTGACGGCAGATCCGTAGATCCCCACCCTCTTCTCTAGATGGCTTGTCCTGTCCGGTTCTTTCCTAGGTAGACACACTCGTGAGAACCTGGGAAAGCCCAGAGCCTGTGGCCATATCAACTGTAACTCAGCGTTCATTGAGTTAGAGACTTTGGGTCTGGCTGATACAGCTGCATAATGCTGGCTTTTTCAAGTTCTTTACAATGAAGTTTTAATTTAAAAGTCATTTAATTAATATCCTCTGCAGTAAAATTGTGATTGTTACACATTGCAGTTGGTTTAATTTAATAATTTTATTTTAAAATTATTTATTGTTTTGCATGTGTATGGAATAAGCACATACAATAACATTCTATAACAGTCAGAGGACAACGTCTGTCTGCCTAGCATGTGGGTCTCAGGGACGGATTTCAGGTGGTCGCGCTCGTCAGCAAGGCTTTTTACCCACTGGGCCATCTCGGTGACCCATATTGAGGTTTTAACAGAAAGGCGGGGAAAATCCTGGCAGTGAAGGGAACGTTGGGCACCAGGCATCCACAAAAAGCTGGATTTGAGTCACTGCATTGCCGTGTGGTTTTGGGCGAATCACGTATCTCTTCTTTAGCCTGTCTCCACCTTAGAAGAGGTCGCAGTGATACCCACATGAGAGATCAGAGGGCTCTGGGCTTGCGTTAAGGCAGTTAGTGCTCCAGGCAGAGTAAGTCCTCACTTTCTCATTCTGTCCCCATTGCCACAATGTCTGGGGTTCCAAGCGGGGCCAGCTACATCTGTGTGGCAACAGAGAGGAGGAGGTAGACACCCCCTGAAAAAGACAGCCTGCAGAACCACTGGGAACCCCCCCCCCCGCCCCACCCCGAGAGGGCTGCAACCTAGGAAGGGTAAGCAAAGTCTGTGCCCATTCATTTCAGACCTGCAGTCAGGACTCAGGAGGACAAGACCTGTTGGGCTGGTATGGTAGCTCAGTGGTAGAGCCCTTGCCTGGCCCATGAGGGGCCTTGGGTTCATTTCCCAGCAAAAAAAGACATTCACGGGCAGAGTCAGAACACCGTGTGTTCATTCATCGTTTTATCTCTTCCTGATACAACTCTTCTTAGGCAGGACCAATTTCCCTTTTTTATTTTTCAGACGAGGACATGAGTGAGAGGCTTAGAGAGTCCCACAGGAGGGGATCCAAGCTACCTTCACCCCGGACACACATTGATGAGACACTGTGTCCGGGCCTTGTGTCTCAGGGCTGAGTTAACCATGTTCTCTGTCCCTATTTTTCTTAGTTATTACTTTTCTATTGCAATGACAGAAATGTCGGGACCAAGGCAACTTATGAAAGGAAACATTTCATTTGGGGGCTCGAGGTTCCTGAGGGTTAGAGTCCATGGCTGTCGGGAGTGAAGCATGCAGGCAGGCTGGCAGGCAGGCATGGCAGGCAGGCAGGCAGGCAGGCAGGCAGGCAGGCAGGCATGGCGCTGAGTCAGTAGCTGAGAGCTTACATCCGATCTGCGGGCGTAAGCGGGAGGAGGGCATGGCCTGGGAATGGTGTGGGATTTTGAAAGCTCACAGCCCCACCCACACCCCAGGGACACAGCCCCTCCTCAAGAGGTTCCTAATCCTTTCCAAACAGTTCCACCAACTTTGAACCAAGCACTCAAATATATGAGCCTTTGGGGGCCATTCTGTTCAAGCCTCCACAGAGACGTGGCTTGGGTGGTCCTTGATTCCTGCCCTTTCCAAGAAAGAAGACTGAGTTACTAATCCCGGCCCCCAGAGTCTCACTCTTCCTTCCCTGACACGGTGCTGATGGCGGACCCCGGAAGGTGACACTGGGGGCTCTGAGCACAGCTGTAAGAGTGTCTGCCCTTCACTCGAGTCTGCAGCTGGGGTGGTCCACCTCAAGGAATGGCTCTGTTTGCTGGCGTTCATTGGGAACATTGAAAATACCCCCAGTGCTCCTGTCTGCAGGCTGAAGCGTCTCAATTTGAGGCAGGGTCTCTTGTAACCTAGGCTGGCCTTGAGCCCACTATATAGATGAAGATGACCTTCAACTTCTGATCCTTTTCCCTCCATCTTCCATGCGCTGGGGTTACAGGCGTGTGCCACCACACTTACTTTATATAGTACTGGTGAGCCACTTCAGGGATTCACACACACTAGGAAGATGCTCTACCACCTCAGTCACATCCCCCACACTACTTAAGAAAAAGATTTATTTGTGATATATTTGTATGTATGTATATAAAACTTGTGTGTGTGTAAGTATGAATGCCACATGTGAGGTGCCCCCAAAGAGAGTGTCAGGTTCCTTGGAGCTGGAGTTCCAGCCAGTTGTGAGCCACCTGCTGTGCCCAGCACTTCATTCTTGACTGAGCGGTGATCTCCCAGATGGGAAAGCGTCAGTCCTACGGTGGTTAATGCCTTGGATTTTGGGTGCTTACCTGGGACAGGGAGGTGGGATCAGGTCAGGGAACAGGGAGAAGGCAGGATCTGCGTGGCTGAGGAGATGTCTTGAGTAGGAAGGACCGAGAAAGGAGGTTGGGTGGGGCTCTTGCCTGACCAAACACTGTGAGTCCCCAGAGGTCCCCAGACTGGGGTGGTGTCTCTGGATGTGTGCCTCTGAAAGCTGTGTTTCTGACTATGGCTGAACGAGGTGGTGGTGGTGGTGTGTGTGTGTGGGGGGGGGAGGGCATGAAAACCCAGGGTGGGTCTCAATAGTAACCCTGGGTGGAAAATAACTAGAATGGGCCATGTACAGAATACAAGATGTATGTGTGTATGGGGGTGGTGGAGAGAGTATGGGGCGATTTCCCAAGCCTTTGGCGAGGTGACTAGATATTCAGGGCACAACCGGCGAAGATCGGGAGAGCCCGGAGGGAGTGAGGTGTGTGAGGATGTTGAGCTGAGCTTACTTTGGACACGTGGAGTTCGAGCAGCCCGTGTGGTAGGTGGGAGCGTCTAGTGAGAAGAATGTCCCCTGCTGAAGTCAGCCACTGTCTGCAAACAGATGTTCCGTTTAGTGCTTGCAGCCCTAAGCGGGGATGTGCCAACAAGGAGGATGTGGGCGGGCAAAGACAGTTACAGGAGTGGACTGTGCGGATTTGAAGGATGCTCCAATTATAAAACACACTGAAAACTGGAATGCACTCCTTTCTGCTGCTCACGCGCTGGCCAGCAGCCCGCAGGGTGGAGTCCCAGCTCAACTGGACATCTGTTGGGCACTTACCTTCTCTTAGCTTCCTAAGGCTATCCCAGCAGAGCGCCTCAGGCCGGATGAGCCTTTCACAGTTTTGGATGCTTGAAATCAAGGCCTGGGCAGGAAAAGGTCTGTCTACACCTCGCTTTCAGTTCCTGTAGTCCTTGGTACTCTTCAGCTTGTAGAAACACGAGTTGCCTGCCCCGTGTGTGTGTGTGTGTGTGTGTATGCACTCCTATGTGTTTCTGTTTTCTCTTAAGTTCAGCAGCTGTGGCTCGCCTCAGCAGCTCATACGATAAAATTGGAATGATGCAGAGATTAGCACGGCCCCTGTGCAAGGAGGACCTGCAAATTCCTGAGGCGGTCCTTATGTTCGATACCCTGCCTCGGTGACTAAATGGAGAGTGATTGACAGAGACACCTGCTGTCAACCTCTGCTGAGCACAGCACGCGTGTGTCCACACACATTTGGAGCATCCGTACATACTGCTTGCACACCATATTTCTATGCACGAACAACATTAGAAAAGAACGAGCTCAAGAGGAGTTATATACCAGTTCCCTTTGCCGAGACCCTGTTTCTAAGTAAGATCACATTGTGAGACTCCATTCCACGTGATCGTGAACTTGGGGTGGGTACCAGGCATTTCTAACTGTTCCTGGCATCCCCTCCACCCGACTGCCATGCTCTTCCTTCAGGAAGATGTCCGTATATTACCCCAGCCGCCGTTTACCATCTGCAGCTCACGAGCACTCCCTCTCTGAGAGGACCCCAGAACATTCCCTCTCTGAGAGGACCCCAGTACTGTCCGTGCCCCCACTAGGCCCTGGACTCCTTGATACCTGAGTCCGCCTGCCTCTGTGTCTTTGCACTGAGTGGTAGAGGCAGCCCCCCGCTTCAGGAGAGTGGCTGTGGGTGCTAGCTTCTGAGCTTGGGTGACTTTCCTAATTTCTCTTTGCCTCAGTTTCCCTTTTTGTAAGATGGCGCTGTTAAATGAGAACTTACTGGGTCATGAGGAAGTATACGGAGAGCAGCTGGTCAGGGACTCCCATCTCCAGGAGGGAAGAACCTTGTTTGTTCTTTGGTATTTGGGGCGGCGGCTGACATGCCAGGGGACCGTAAGGACTTGTGGAACTTACAGAGACTTAGCATGAGGAGAACTGACGGCATTTGTGTGTTTGTGAATTTGAGCCTTCCTTAGAGGCCCCCCCCCTCCCTCTGCCCGAGTCCCCAGCGGTAGATAACTTCACGGCTGGATGCTGAGGACTGTGGTGGTACACAGGGGTCTCAGTTTGACTCAAACGCTCAGCCCTGTGCTCGGCGCTTCTCTTTCATGTGGATGGAACAAATTTCGGCTTATTACATAGTGGTATCTACAGTGGCTTCCATAGATGAGTCACCACTTACTGTAAAGTTTTCAGATGCCCGGCAGACACACCCATCGGCGGAGATCGGGCCCTCTGCAAGACCTGCAGCCCGGGCGGCCTCGGGCGTCTAGCAAGAGACAGAAATCTTGTGGCCCCCTTCGACATGAAGGTCACAGGTGAAGGTCGGCCTGCAGCTTCCACCTTCTTGCTGGAACTTTGGTTTGATCTTTCCTGAGGTAGCCACACGCCAACCGTCAGGCGGCACTGTGCACATTCGTGCTTGGGCTGCTTCTGGACGACAGATTTATTCTTGGGCCTCATTTTGTTTTTGTGTGAACTGTTTAAAAAAGTAAAAACAAAGGTGGGCTGGGTAAAGTGTTTGCTGTACAAGCGCCAGGACCTGAGTCGAATCCCCAGAGCCCGCGTGAAAGGCTGGGCAGAGTGGCCCGTGCTTGTCACTTCAGAGTTGGGAGGCGGAGAGCAGGGATCCTTGGGGCTCACGGGACAGCCAGGCAGCCTGTTCGGTGAACCTCTGGTCCCGGTGAGAGACCCTGTCTCCAGACACAAGGCGGCTGCCGGAGAGACTGCCTGATGGGTACAAGTGTTTGCTACGGAGTGCAGTGATCTGCATGGTGGAGTGAACTGACTCCTGACACATGTGCCGTTGTGCGACTCGTATGTGTTCGTTTTGTTTAAATCTGTTTGTTTGTTGTTTTTGATTTTTTGAGACAGGGTTTCTCAGTGTAACAGTCCTGGCTGTCCTGGTACTCGCTTTGTAGACCAGGCTGGCCTCGAACTCACTGAGATCTGCCTGCTTCTGCCTCCCAAGTGCTGGGACTGAAGGCGTGTGCCACCACCACTGGCTTATGTATTTGTTTTGTGTGAATGTGTGTGTGTGTGTGAGTGTGCGCACGCATGTGCTGGCCTGAGAGTGGACACTGGAGCGTGTCATTCTTCAGGCACACTCCACCTCCACTGTTTTTTGTCTTTTTTTCCATGCAGGGCATCTCATGGCCTGGAACGGTCAAGTAGGCCAGGCCAGGCCCCAGTGGGTCCCAGGGGTCCACTGTCTTTGTTCCCGAGGGTGTGGTCCCTCCTGGGGCCCCGTGAACCCACAGGCACCCCACAGTAGGTCAGCGCAGAGTGAGAACTCACATATGAAGCCCCTCATGATGAAGCGGGGTGGAGCTGCTCCCCCCTGCACCCCACAGGGAAGAGGGGTCCCTGCCTGCTACCCAGCTGCTGTATTCATGTGCTGGGTGTGCATCTGCCATGAGTCCTGCACGCTGAGCCGCACACAGTCCTTTTTGCCTGGTTCTTCCTAGTGAAGGGACGGTGCAGTGTTCAGGGTGTGGCTGGCTGGGGTGAATGGTACAGCCGGTCACTGGACCAGGGATATTTTGGGCCACACAAAAGATGTGGGTCCCGTGACTTCTGTTTTTAAAGGGAACTGGACCCAGTGTGGAGGAGAGTGTGGGCGGAGTCTGCCCATGGTAGCTGGCTCCACTGAGCGATCAATCGGGGCTCTAAGGCAGGTCTGCTAGAGTTGATGCTCCTCTCGCTGCGTCCCAGCTGCTCCTAGGATTCTAGAATGTTCTAATCCCGAGACTCCATTCATTGTGGGGCCTTTGGCCCCTTTTTTAATTTATTGTTTTTTAAAAATTTATTTTATGCACACGTATTTGCCTGTATGTACATATATGTGCCACATGTGTGCCTGGTGTCTGGGCACGCTTCGGAAGAGGGTGTTGGATCTTCTGGAACTGGAGTTGGAGACAGTTGTGAGCTGCCATGTGGGTGCTGGGAATCGAACCCCAGGCCTCTCTGTTCAGACCTGGTTCTCTTAACTGCGGAGCCGTCTCTCCAGCGCCTTCAATGTCCAGCGGGCTGGGTTGAGGGATGGAAAGGGTTCCCATCAGTGGTCACCGTCATATCTGATGACAGGGACCGGGTGAGCATCAGATGTCAGGATGGGGAAGTGGCCTCTGTCTCCAAATCCCCGTCACTACCTGACATGTCTGCAGAGCCCTAATCCTAGTCTCGGTGAGCCGGAGTTCTCCCTTCCTCCGTGTTCTCCTTCATTCCTTCACGTTCCGGGAAGTTCTTTTCAGTTCACACCATCGTTAGGCCTGGCAAGGCCGCACCAGCCTGAACCGTGGTCTGGCTACCAGAACTGAGGCGAGATCTCAAGTGCAAGGCCTGTTTGGGTTAAGGAGCGAGCTCAAGGCCAGGGTGACTTAGCCGCTCTCCCATCCGCCATGTGGCTGGGGATGTAGTTCAGGGGTAGGAAGGAGGCTTGCCTTTTATACTGGAGGCCCTGGGTTCAATTCCCAGTAGAAAAGAAAAACCTCTCAAAAACTGAGGGTCCCTGTGGTTTATGTGTGCAATTGCATGTTTTGCTTATGTATGTGTATGTTGTATGTGTGTGTGCACATGTGTACATGTGTGTGGAGGCCCAAGGTGAGTGTCAGGTGACTTCCTCCATCACTCTCCACTGGATACACTGGAGGAGGGGTGCTCTTGCTGAACCCTGAGCTCCCAGTGCCAGCTAGTGTGGCTAGCCAGATTGCTCTGGGCACTCCCTGTCGGCCTCCTGCATCGCATGCTGGGCCGTAACACCCACCCAGCTTTTTATGTGGGTTCTGGGGATCAGAACTCCAGTCCTCACACTTGCTCAGCACACTCTACCCACATGTCCACATTTTGTGTGTATTTTTGAGACAGTGTCTTACCATATAGTCCTAGCTGGTCTGGAACTTGTGGCGATTCTCCTGCCCCAGGCTCTTAGAGTTGTCTACCACTGTGTCCCAGTGTGTTAGCCAAGAACCTTGATGCCATGGCCGTTCAGAAGGTGTGGTTCCTTCCTGGTGATGGGCTGACACCCGCCTCGTCTGGTCTCAATCCGTGGGATTAGGCCCCTGGGCGCGCGTGCGCGCGCGCGCACGCGCACACACACACACACACACACACACACACACACACACACACACACGTTTTGGTAGTGAGGAGAGGTCAGGCCTTGTTAGCTGCGGTGAGCCATGTGCTTTCTCTGATTGTCTGGGGATGGATACCTCAGTGAACGCTGGTTACTAAAATCTAACCGTTGGCTTAACGAGAAACCTTTGAGAGGGACCCGCTTCCTCTTCATTCTCATTTTATTTTAAAAATTCTACACATTCCGTTTCATTTCTCTTCCTCTGGATTGAAAAAAAGAAAGAAAAAGGACAACCTCCCATAAACAGCAGAACCACCCGAAAGCGACTGGCTTTGGAAAACAGCACTTCTCTGTGAGGAGCCTTTCTTCCCAGCTGGGTGGTGAGTCTGACAGGTCAGACTCTGAGGCTCACAGGACTGGGGTGGGACCGGGACTGGGGTGGGACGACTGATGGCCACGCTGGAGGGGGTGGGGCCGCCACTCACACTTCTTCCACTTCCTGTTCTCGCTGAGGCCCTCTTCCTCCTTCCTCCTCCTCCACTTCCTCCTTCCGCCTGCCCCTCTTCCTCCTTTCTCTTCCTCCTTTCTCTTCCTCCTCTTCCTTCTCTCCTCTTTCTCCAAGGTCTTCATTCATTTGTTAAGTGAAATTATTTTTCTCTATGTGACTTTATGGTTTCCCTGTTGTGCGTCCTTGGCGTCTTTGGGGAAGATCAGCTGACGGTGGATGCCGGCTTTATTTCTGTTCTTCCTGTGGTCATTAGGCAGTGTGTCCATTGAACCTGGGTCCTCTGGAAGAGCAGCCAGTGCTCCTAACCACTGTCTCTCCAGCCCACTGTACAGAGATTTTAACAATATTAATTCTTTGTTTTGGTTTTCAAGACAGGGTTTCTCTGTGTAGTTTTGGAGCCTTTCCTGGATCTCGCTCTGTAGCCCAGGCTGGCCTCGAACTCACAGAGATCTGCCTGCCTCTGCCTCCTGAGTGCTGGGATTAAAGGCGTGTACCACCACTGCCCAGCCATCAATATTAATTCTTATAAAAAATTTATTGGGGCTGGAGAGATGGCTCAGAGGTTAAGAGCACTGGCTGTTCTTCCGGAGATCCTGAGTTCAATTCCCAGCACCCACATGGTGGCTCACAGCCATCTGTAATGAGATCTGGTGCCCTCTTCAGGCCTGCAGGATACACACCAGCAGGATAATGCATGCACAATAAACAAACAAATCTATCTTTTAAAAAAAAGAATAAGAAGAAAAAAATCGTTGTCACCTATCATTTATTCACTTTGTGGGGTGAGGGGCGGCACATGTGAAGGCTGGAGGACGTGTTGGAGTCCTGGGGGTCAAACTCAGGTTGTCAGGCTTGGCACCTTTCCCCCCGAGACATCTCACTGGCCCCAGCAGTAATTCTTCTAATCCATGAACATGGGATATCTTTCTATTTGTTTATATTTTCAATTTTTTTTATCTATGTTTTATAGTTTACAGTATATAAATCTTTCATGTGTGTGGTTACATTTATTCCCAAGAATTTTTTAAATACCACTTAAAATGGGGTTGTTTTCTGGTTTCTCTTTTCACGCAGTCTTGTTGGTTTGTAGAAACTCTACTGATTTCCACATGTGGACCTTGTATCCTGTGAACTCACTGAATTGATCTGCTCTGACAGGTAGCTGAGGAATCTTCAGGATTCTGTCGTCAGCGGGTGCTTTGATTTTATCCCGTGAGCCTTTTGCTTGCTTAGTGGCTGTATCTAGGGGCTGAGGTTTAGAGATGAAATAGAATTTAGTGCTGGGAAAGCTGTGAATTGGCATTGGGGAGATAGGGACCAGGAGCACATTATGGCCATACTCCAGATTCCTTAGTCCTAGGTGGGTGTCTTTAACCAAAAACCAGAGATCGAAGCATCGCAAAACCCCAAACCTTCTCAGTGATGATGAAGGCTTGGAGGTCAGAATATTTTGGATATTAGGGTTCTTTGGGAGTTAGGGATCTGACATTGCTTAAGACTGTGAAGTTCCAGCATCTGAAGAGCTTGGAGAACTCAGACGTATCTTGTCCTCACCGTTTCTCTGAGGTGAGGGATGCTCAGTCTGCAGTTCACTGTACAAACAGGTGATTCCGACCTGGATTTGAGTGGCATTCCATCAGTTTGCAAAATGCTTGGTCCTGTTTCCTGTGAGGGTTAGGGCTGGAGCAGAAGAGTGGGATTCGGAGGGGCTGGAACTTGTGGAGCGCTGTGCACATTTATCCAATCGGCAGGCTTGGCCTAACCGGAGGCAGGCAGCTAGCTAGTGCTGAGCCGGGATTTGAATTCAGGACCCGAGGGGAGGGTTCTTGTTCTTCCTGCTGTGAACATCCCTTCTCCTGGGGAGTTGGGAATGCGAAGCGTTCGCTTCAATAATAGATTCCAGGTGCAGAGGGGAGCTGGCTTCTGACTGGAGGGCTTGCAGGTGATGTCCTGTGCTGCTGTAGGTTGCTCCAGCTTTCTTCAGTGCGTGAAGGCAGGTTACCATTTTTGTTACTCTTTCTGGGGGACCCTCCAGATGCCAACGCTGGCATGGTGCTTGTTGTCTGAGCTGTCGGAGAAACGGGTATCTTCTGATCCTTGGCCTGCACGAACTGGTAAGCGGCAGGCTTTGCTTGATTGGTGGTTAATGCCTTTCTAATGGAGACTAAGCTCTTGGGGAACTGGCTGGGTTGCTATCTCTTGAGTGCAGTGGAGTTTTCTATTGGACAAGGGAACGCTGTTGACCTGGAGGTCTAGCTCAGGGATAGAGAGCTTCCCTAGCTCACACCAGGCCCTAGGTGTGATTCCCAGCACGAAGGAAGGAAGGAAGGAAGGAAGGAAGGAAGGAAGGAAGGAAGGAAGGAAGGAAGGAAGGAAGGAAGGAAGGGGAGCCAGTCCGTGGAGTCTAAGGAGTGAGAGGAGGGTGGTGTTCCTGTGGGAAGCCATGCTTCCTCATCCCAGGCTGAAGGCTGCACCTCCAGAGCTTTGGGCCTGGGGCCTGAATCAGGTGGGTAAAGCGGCAGTGTGTGTGTTTGAATCTCCCAAGCATTTGATAGTTACGGCACAGTAGTTATATATCTATGTATCTATCTATAGTCCAACTGCACGGTGCCTCTGACGAGGACCGTCCTGTGGAACCTGGTCCCAGCCTATCAGCTTTGTCACTACAGTGAAGCGTCATCCCATGCGGTCCTAGCCTGTTATGTATCTAATTTCTTGTCATCATTCTCCCCCAGCGATGCCCTCCGCCTCCTCCTTTTCCCTCCCCCTTCATTGTGGTGTAAATTTGGTGTGGGGCTTCTTCTGCAGTTTGGTTAATCTTAGACGCCAAGAGCCAAGAACATCGAGTCTTTTATCTGTTCGCTAGATTGGGGCCTGTGATTCTAGCACAAAAAAACAACCCTCCCCCCCACAAAAAAAACCACACACAAACATAAAGCCAGTGCCTGGAGCTTTTCAGTAGCTCTTGCTGTCTGCAAGGTGGCCTGAGGGGCTCCAGGGCCACACTCCGGCCACAGGGGGCCCGGAGAAGAACAAGGACCCACGTGTTTGTGCCTCTGCTGTTGCTGGAATCTTCTTCCAAGATCTGGGTCTTTCCAGTTCTTGGAGGACTTAAAATTCTCCTCCTGTCATCCCTGGCTTATGAGGAAATCAATTTGTGGGTTTCATGATGCAGAGTAATGAGTGGATTTCAAATTATATACCCTCGGATGACACTCACTGGCAAATGAGGAGACGCAGAGGGGCTGAGGTCACTTAGCTGTTAAGGGACAGGACCCAGTGTTCATTATTTTCGTTACTGTATATGCTAGCTGTCCTTTGGCCTTCCGTCAGAAGTATTTATTCTTTCCTGGGCTGGAGAGATGGCTCTGTCGGTCAAGTGTTTGCCATGCAAGCACACGGCCTTGAGTTCGAGACCCAGCACCCGTCTGAAAAGCGGGGCATGGTGTGCATGCTTTAATACGAGCACCAAGGAAGTGGAGACAGAAGGATCCTGGGGTGGTCAGCCAGCTTAGCCTAACCGACCAGTGAGAGCACCCATCTCAGAAATCAAGGTGGATAGCTCCCGAGGAGCCATATCTGAGGTTGCCCTTTGGGCTACACACAGCATGCACATGCAAATACATGGGAATACACATCAATAAGCAGTACATTTAGTATTTTCTATCATTTTCTCCTCTTGGGGATGTAGCCTGGGTAATTTAGTGTAGTGTTTGTGTCTCTTTCTGTTTTGTTTTGTTTTTCAAGACAGGAGTTCTCTGTGTAGCCATAGCTGTCTTGGATCTCGCTCTGTAGACCAGACTGGCCTTGAACTCACAGAGATCTGCCTGCCTCTGCCTCCCGAGTGCTGGTACTAAAGATGTGTCACCACCACCCGGCTTGTATCTAATTTTTATTTGCTTTGAACATTCTGCTTTTGGAGGGTCAACATTTGGGGCTTTGATGGCCATGTGTGTAGAGTATGAGTGTGTGTGAGCCTGTGTGTGTTCTCAGGTTCTAGTTATCCAGTTAGAGTCAGCGTGAGGGAAGTCTGGGTGGTCTAGCATCCAGCACCTGGTTGTTTTCTTCTGTCCCTAAAACCTTGCTTTCCTTGGCTCTTTGTGGCTTTCTGTTGGATTCTTGTGGAGTCCTTAGAGCACAGTTCTGGGAGCAATCTGCTTGGAAGGTGGGAAGGGGACAAGGTCCATTGGCCTCAGAGGTTGGAACCGCACACTGGCTGAGCAGCGCAGTCAGGCTTGGGGTCTCGGGGAGCATCGAGTAGCTTCCTGGCCCTCGCCTTTGAAGCTGGGGTTCTCTGTGAGTTTTGCAGATTCATTTTATTCTCTTCCGCCGGGGTGTTCTATGCTGCTGTGTGAGCGGTTGGGTACTGACCTGCCTGACAGGAAGGGGACTCCACATGGGGGCTGGGAAGTCCAGCTAGACCTCAACATCTGCCATGCCTCAGCTTTGTCCAGGTGACTGGGGAGGTTGTTACTGCCCCTTCTGTCAGATGGGGTCACACTAAAACATCAGGGTGGGAGCTGAGTGGGGTGGGTACGTAGCTGTAACTACAGCGCTTTAGAGGCAGGGAGATCAGGAGTTCAAGGCCAGCCTTGGCTACACAGTGAATTCAAGGCTATCCTGGGCTACACCAGACTGTCCCAAACAAAATAAAAAACCAAATAAACAACTAAAAGAGGTGCAGGGAGGCAGAGACAGGAGGATTGTGAGTTTGAGTCCAGCCTGCACCAAGACTTTGGTCTAAAGAAAAAAAATAATCAAAGGCTGTACTGAATTGTTAAGCCCACATCCCCAAGAGGGAAGAATGACAGAAAACAATCAATATATGTATGAACGTGCGTGTGCTCATGTGTTTGTGTGTGCTTACGTGTGTGGAGGCCAGAAGACAGCCCCGGGTGTCATTGCTCAGCAGGAGGGGACCTAGCTGTGAACCTTCTGTAAGCTGCATGCCTGCCTTAACCCGGTCTCCCTCAGACTGTCAGCCAGGCAGACTGCAGAGCTGAGGGCAGACAGCCCGTGGTCTCGCCATCTCGTGCAGCCGCAGCGACCCAGCTCTTGGGCTGCTGTCCTTCCGTACCACTGAGTGAGGTTGTCACCCAGTCAGGCTGCTGGAGGCCTAGGTGCCCTTGAGCTGTGCATTTTGAAGGACTTGTCCATCCCTGTGATAGAGGGGTGGTGGAGACCCAGAGGGGGAAAGTTGGCTGTGACAAGGTCACACAGCTCCACACGGCTGAACCTGGTCACAGAGCTGACTGTGCCCACCCCCAAAAAAGTCTTCCCTTTAGCCCCAGGAGGCTGGCCCCGAGTGCCCGGCCTGCCCCGGTTTCCTTCACACAGGTGTGGGCGCACCAGCTGAGGACTTCATGACTTCATCTGAGAGAATGCGGTTGGGTACAGTGTGCCTGGTGGTTGCCTAAATTTAAACGAAGTGGGCTGGGGTGGGTGGGAGTGAAGATCGGCTTGGTGCTTTCATTAAAGCGCCGTGTGTTGGGGGAGGTTCACTTTTCATTTCTCCTTCACTGAATGAGGGCTGAGCTGAGGGTTTCTCTCCCTCCCCCTTTCCCTTTCCTTACTTTTTTTTTTTAGTGATTAAATATTCATATTTATATATTCTCAAATTGGGACTGGCGGTGCATTTCACTTTCAGCCTAAATCTAAGTGAAAGGCTGACAGGAACTTATTATTCTGCATTATTACTCATGTCCTGGATGCAGTTGGTGAGGGGCAGGTCCGTCTCTGGGCAAGGCACCTGTGCAGACAGTGGGGCTGCATTCTCAACTCGAGGCCCCCGCTGGCTGGGTGACCCTGAACTTCAGTTTCCTCCCTGGAAAGGGGTGTTAGCTGGTTGTGTGAGGTGCTGTTGGTGAAGATCCTGGCGAGCTGTGGACATGTGGAGGGGAGCCAGGCCTCCTGGGCTGACCTCACTTGCTCTGTGCCCCAGGGGCTGGGGCAGAGTGGGAGATGAGGCTGAAATGGATAGCCTGCTGAAGGAGGGGGAGGGGATGGCGTGGAGGCATGCATCGTTGTGTGTGTTGCACACGTGTATCCTTATACATGTGTGTAGAGGGATTGTGTGGCCCGGGGGACACACTTGACTACCAGCTTTGGGGACATGGAGGTGGTAGACACCTGAGCTTCTAGATTGCACACCCCAGGGGGTGTCTTTCCAAGGTTTCACCTCACTGAGTCTTTCTTCCTACTTAGTCTCCTCAGCCATTAAATACCCAGATTAATCCCAGCCCCCGGAAGGCAGAGGCAGGCAGATCTCTGAGAGTCTAAGGACAGCCTGGTCTACAGTGTGAGTTCCAGGCCAGCCAGGGCCACAGCGTGAGACCCAGCGAGATGGCTCCATGGGTAAAGGTTCTTGTCACCAAACCTGACCGCCTGAGTTTAAGCCCTGGAATGCACGGTGAAAAAGTGGCCCATGCACGTTGTCCTCTGACCTCCACATGAGTGCTGTGCAAATAAATACATAAATAAGTAAATATCTGGCTTAGGGCTGTAAGTAACATGTGCAAGGCCTTGGGTTTGATTCTCAGCACCGCAAAACAAACAAACTCTTTACTGTTTTATAGCAATACAAATGTTATAGAAAAGTTGGGGCATATCAAAGACACAGAGGAGGAAGTGGAGATCCTCCCCTCCAGACCCAAAATTTTTGCCCCCGGTGATTTTCCCATGCACACACATGTTTATCGGTGGGCTTGCCTGCATGCTGGTTTGTTTTTATAGAAGCAAGCCAGACCGTGTATCTTGTTATGTAACATGCTTCTGGAATTCTGTGCCGTGTGGCTCTGTTTTGAGTCAGGACATCCTCCAGTGGTTTGGTGTGCTTTGCCTGTCTAAGCAGCTCTTCTGGTCAGGCGGCTCAGCGGCTTTCCTTTCCTGTTACCTCCTTCAGTGAGTGCTGCTGTGGAGCTGGTCAGGAGCGCTGGCTCATCTTCCAGGGGACCGGGGTTTGAGTCCCAGCACCTACACGGCAGCTCACCAGTTCCAGGGACTCCTCAGTCCTTCTTTGACCTCCACGGGCAGCAGATACACCCATGGTGTACAGACATATATGTAGGCAACACACACACACACACACACACACACACACACACACACGCAAACTGTAAAGGAGAGTCTCTAGCAGGGTCTTCTGAACTAAATGGTTCGTAGGTTTCAGAGTTTATCATACCCTCCCTGTGCCCTAGACCTTCATGTTCTGCAGTTATTTGGGGTTAGCCTCTTCTGCTTCCTCTCTGTTCACTGTGTCCCTCCCATCAGGAAAGGTCACGGTGGCCCTCTGAAGAGTGTAGTTTGAGTCCCGATGTTGAAGAATGACAATAAACACATTTTGCTCTGTCAACAGCCGGTCCCCCTAGTGCCAGAACCGCCGATGGCCACGAGATGAGGCACAGCTGTGGCCTCGCGCACTGTAACCAGATGTGGAGGCATCACTTGGTAGCACACGGGCTCAGGCCTTCAACCTTTGGGGAAGTGTTGGTTACCAATCCTATGCTGGTGGTGTTGGGGAGCTGGCTCACGCCGGGAAATCGACAGTGTGCCTCTCTTCCCCACACTGTGTCTGGTGGCCCTCTCACTGGCCCAGAAATCGCTCACCGGGGCATAGTGTGGAGGTCAGGGGACCGTCTAGGGTCTCTGACCTCACACCTCTTGTGAGGTGAGGTCTTTTTGGTGTTCACTTTGCAGATAATCAGGGTTCCTTGTATCTCACTGTAGGAATCCTGACACTACAGAGGCGTGCTCCTGAGCTGGGCCTCCTTCACACTCGTGTGGCAAACACGTTGCCCACAGTCATGGCTCCAGCCCTGACCTTACTTGTTTCGAGTTTGAATTTGTAGTTCTTTTTTCATCTATTAATACCTCATTTTCCCCAACTGGACAGTAAGCTCTCAGGGCAGGCCTAGGTATTTGGAGAATTAATTGCTTCTATGATGGCTGTGTTGGAGGCCCACAAATCAACACTTACATGAATGAGCTCAAGATTTCACATGGAAACCGCACCAAGACAAGTCAGCTGCTGCCCAGGCCGCTACCATACCCCCTGACAGAAGCTCTCACACACACTGAGTTCTGCTGATCAGCACGAGACTGCCTAGGGTATAATCGAGGAATCTTAGGTCCCTACGTTTCTGTCAGGGACTGTAATAATGATTGTAAGCTAGCAGTTATTTCCTGCTTGGCCTAGATACATTCTGAGTACTTAAAAAAAAATTTATCCTTTACTTATTTGTGTGTGAATGAGAGTGTGCTTAGGTGTGGTATATGTCTATGTGGGTACATGTGTGACCCAGCAGGCCTGGGGAGGTCAGAGGATGATTTAAGGGAGTTGGTTCTCTCCTTCCACCGGGAGGATTATGGGGACTGAACTCAGGTTGTCAGCCTTGGCAGCAAGCGCCTTGGACCACAGAGTCAGCTCATCAGCCTCCCAAATGTTTTCCAGTGATTTCCTTGTTTACTCTGGCTGTAGAAAGATGCATTATCAGCAAGCCCCCACCCTTCTGTTTTGTTTTTTGAGACAGGGTTTCTCTCTGTAACCGTCCTGACTGTTCTAGAACTCGCTCTGTAGCCCAGGCTGGCCTCAAACTCACAAATACCTGCCTGCCTCTGCCTCTCCAGTGCTGGGATTAAAGGCGTGCACCATCACGCCTGGCTGCCCCCCCCCCCTTTTTTTTAAATAAATGAAGAATATGTGAGGCAGAGATCTAATTTAGTGACTTTATCTTAAGGGACATCAGAATTGATTGCTCACTTGTTGATTCATTGACTCATTTGTTTACTTGTTCACTGATCCATTCAGGCATTAGTTCATTGATTCCTTCCTTCCTTCATTTGTTCAGTAGACGCCAAACCTTACCTTGTGCTGTTGTTGCTCTGGCTGCGGCACATCCTGGTCCTCATGGAGCATCCCTTCCAGGGAGCAGGACCATAACGGCTAACAGACACTGGTGCCTAGCAGACGTGCTGGGCAGCTGCAGCAGGAGAAGGCAGAGAGAGGGGGGGCTTTGTGGGGGTCAGGGGGGGCGAGGAGGAGGACCAGGCTTAGAACCAGAGACCTGCAGGGCCAGCACAGTCTTGGAGATGATGTTTTGGGGGTACTCATGGGTGCAGGAAGGCACGGAGGACTCACAGAGGCCTCCTGCTGATGCGGCTCACAGAAGGGTGGGGCTCAGTGTTCTCTTCTCAGGCCTGCACCTTGCATACCCTACCTCTCAGGTTTGCTGTTCATGGAAGGGAATAGTGGCAGATGTCGGTCACATGCTAGGTTGGACATGTGGAAAGGACACCTAAGTAGTCAGGAACCAGAGTGGATTGCCAGGCAGGTGACTTCTTCCCACCAAAACGTACATCTAGAGGTGTCTGGCAAATAGCTATGTGCTCTATGAACTGGGCAATGTCCAGTGTGGCTCAGTCAGTATTTGTGTGTGTGTGTGTGTGTGTGTGTGTGTGTGTGTGTGTGTGTGTGTGCGCGCGTGCGCGCGTGTGCGCGCATTTGTGTGTACATGCTTGTGGAGGCCAGAGGTTGACATCTGGTATCTTCCTCAATTGCATCTCCACTTTATATTTTGGAGACAGACAAGGTCTCGCTGCACCTGGAGCTCCCTAGTCCGGCTGGACAGGCTGCCCAGCGGGCCCCAGGGACCCTGCTGCCTCCGCCTTCCCAGTGCAGGATTGCAGGAATGCCACTCACTGTACCTGGCCTTTGTGTGGGTGCCGAGGACTGGACTCAGGTCCTTGTGTTCGCAAGGGTCCAAATCCTCTGCACTGAGGCGTCCCCCAGCCCCCTGGGCTGATATTATTAAAGCATCTGCTTCTTGTCAATTTGATAAGATCTTAAGAAGCCCCGCCCTGACAGACAGGAGAGCTGGGGCCCAGGACTGTCTGGCTACAACCAGCTCTGTGACAGCTCCATCTCAGTGGCCTCCCGGCGGAGGGGGGGCAGTCAGATGATATCCGCTCTGTTGTCCCTTTTTGCTCCTCCCTTTATTTTAAGATGGAGATTAGGTGGGGGTACACTCATGGAGCTTTTCAGGGGCTCCCTGGAGAGCAGGGCTTGAGGAAGGGTTCAGGAAGGTCCCCACCTAGGGGTGCCGAATGAGGCTGCCAGTCCCAAACCACCTGGTATTAGTTAGTGGTTAAGAGGCATTGCCCCCACACAGCATGCTCCCCACAAAATCAGCCTTACCCACAAGTAAGGTTTTCCTAGAACCCCCGCTGTTGATGGGAGGCCCTGAAATTTCGGGTGTACTTTCCTGGCGGTTGGGCCGTAGTGATTTCGGTCTTTTGTACAGCCCGGTGTCTCAGAACGGTATCCAGCTCCAACCCACTCCCTCCGACAGCCTGCCACTGAAACCTACGGCGAAGCCTGGGTGAACACACAGCCTTCAAAAACACAACGTTGTGGGGTGAGGACACAACAGGAAGTGGGGGCGCAGCAGAACAAAGCGCCTGCGTGCTCGGAGCACAGATGACCTTTCTCAAATTTTCTTCTTCTCTTTAAAAATCACGCTGCTTTCTCAGATTGTTGAGGTAGACGCTTTTGCTTGTTTCCAATGGGTTCGTTCTCTTCTGAGGCCTGTGGGAAGATGGGAAGTGAGGGTGAGCTGGCTTCAGGGAAGCCTTAAACACCCACCCACCCCTGCAAAGGTTATGCAAATTCCTGTGAGCAGGATCCCCCCTCCCTCCCTCCCTCCCTCCCTCCCTCCCTCCCTCCCTCCCTCCCTCCCTCCCTCCGCTTTTCTTATCTGAGGACCATGGGAGCGTTAGTTCAGTTGAGCTGCTCACATGCCTTCCTGGGTAGAATTGCAGTGGGTTTAGTCATGGAAGCAGGTGGGGAAGTGGAATTCTGCCTCCGACACTTTCTTGGTCTCTGCCTCAGTTTCTCATTTCCTACTGACTATTGGAACACTTTAAGACTCCCACCAAGCTTTGTGAAAACCGTTTATGGCTCCCTCACAGGCCACTTATGACCAGAGAGGAACAGCTGCCTGGCCAGCTAGAAGGAGCAATTAGTGGAGAAATTAAGCATGTAATTTGAATATGGATTAGCTTCGGGTGAGCTGGGTGTACGGGGCTGTGAGTGGGTCTGCCCCGCGGTAAGAACCACGGTAACGCTAAGTGCAGGCTCACCTGCACTGTCTCAGCCCAGGGTCCCTTTGGAGCTGTTTGATGTGTGTGTTGGGGGAGGTAGGTGTTTAAGCCATGGCTGGATAATATTAACACAAAATCATGTGAATGGGAGAGCCAGTGTCGCTGGGCCCAGTGGCCCAAGGCCAAGTCACAGGTGTGACAGGTAAAGCAATGAGACACACGGGCAGTGTAGCTCAGTGAAGCCTGGAGCTCAGTGATGTGGAGTGTGGAGTGGCCGTCCGTCCGGATTGTGCGTTCTGGTCACAGTCCCTCCTTTCCATGTGGCCTTCCGTGTCCACTGGCGTCTGTTCCTGAGGTGCTCTGATTTGGGGTGTGTCTGGCTCCCGGTGACCTTGACTCATTCATTTTAGTCCCGGGTGGGGATTCTGTCCCCCACCTTCCCCTCACTGGGCCACAGCTTCCAGATGTGTTAACTACTGTGTTGTATTGAAATGTTCCTGGGCAGGCTATTTTAAAGAAGAGTTTAAGTTTTATACTAAAACCGAAAACCATTCTGCCTCCCAGCTCTGTTGTGTGTCTACCTGACGTGGTCTCTGTCCTCAGACTGTGTACCAGGCTTGCCCTGAGCACTGGGTCGGTTCCTACCTGAGCCACTGGGCTGGGTACTGTGACGCACAGCCTAGCACCTTCCAGTCTCTGCCTTCATTCCTATTTTGTTTTAGTATTTTTTCCTCTAACTTTGTTCAGTGGTGGTATGGAGGGCTGAGGCGATACTCTGAGGCTTCGGTTGGTCAACCCGTGAACATGTGAAAACTACAAGACAATTTTAAAAATCAAGCCAGAGGGCTGAAGCCACAGCTCATTTGGTGTAGTCCTTGCCTAGTAGGTACAGATCTTGGGGTTCAGTGCCCAGTGCTGAACACAACCAAGAATGCTCCCAGCTGCTATTTAGTGCCCAGAGCTAATCTGAGGGGCCCTACGCACCTTTCCAGCAGAGTCCCTACCCCCTGGGGGTTCCAAGCCGTAAGTGACTCTTACTGTGGCAATGTCACCACTGTTCAGAAGTGTACCGGTGGTGGCGATGACTGCCATGCTTTCTCATACCACAGTCCGGCTGTCTAAGAACTCACTGTGTAGCTCAGGCTGACCTTGAACTCACGGCAATCCTCTTGCCTCATGAGTCCTGGGAATACAGACATGAGCCTCCCTGCCTGTTTTTGGCATTCTTGAAGTGAATGGAACTCAGGGGAGGGTAGGTAGGACTTTGAGGTAAAGCCCGCAGAATCTAATTTTCAAGCCTTGTTTTGTTTCAGTGAACGGAGGATCCAGAGAGGCTGGGTTGCGTGACTGGAAGCTGGGCTCGGCTGTGGTCAGTGGTCAGTGTGTGCGCTTGTAAAAGACCGGCCAGTGCTGCAGTGAGGCCGCACAGGTGGCCGAGGGGCAGACTCTCTGCTCCTCTGTTTTGGGGTTTGGGCGCCGCCTAACCACTTGATGGACAAGTAGGTACAGATGGGAAGTAACTCGAGCCCTGCTTCGTTCATTGTTCCCCATCTTGTTCTGATACTGTCTCAATAAAATCATCTGCTCATGCCTTTTCTAAATCCACAGTGTGGGCTGGGGAGATGGCTTTGCATGTAAAGGCACTTGACCACCAAGCATGGTGACCTGAGTTCCAGCCACAGGACCCACAGAGTGGAGGGAGAGAACTGACTCCCCTTCTGACCCCCATGTGAACTCTCTGGTGCGCGCGCGCGCACACACACACACACACACACACACACACACACACACACACACACACACACGGCATTCTTGCACGCCCCCACACGTATATGCACACGTGAATAAATAAGTGTAATAATCATAATGTTTAAAACTCCACAATGAAACCAAAGCCCCAACTTTGAACTACATCCGAGTCTAGCCTACGACCTGTTATCCTCCAGCAGTTTGTTTTTGTTTTTTGTTTTGAGACTGGGTCTCACATAGTCCAGACTGGCCTTGACCTCCCTATGAATCCAAGGATGACCTTGAACTTCTGATCTTCCTGCCTCGACATCCCAAGTGCTTGGATGACAAGTATGCCTGGTTGGTGCCATGGTGGGGTTTGAACCCAGAGCTTTATAGATGCCAGGAAGCACTCTTATCAGCTGGGCTCCATCCCCTGTTGGCTTTAATACCTAGTAACTAACAGTTTCCCGATGGACACTTACGAGTACATGTCCGATAGCAGCTTGATCTTTTGATTGTAAAAATTCTCGTGAGAAATTCAGCACCAAGTGTGAACATGTAACCCTGGCGCCCCCACGCCCCTTATTTTTATTAAAAAGACGTTCCCTCTTTGTTTAATTATTTAAGTAACGGCTTCAGTGTTTGGTATTGGGGAGGGGTTTCCTCCCTTGCTCGCCCACGAATAAGGAGCGTGCATTTGAACGTGAAATTAATAGTATGTGCGGCTTAGAAACCCACCTGTTGCTAACCACCAGTGGACGCCGGCCCCAAGCACGCTCTTGGGTCGGATCGAGCTGCACAGTTGTGGAAAAATGCAGAGGAAGTGGGATGGGGGTGACTTCATAGTAAAAGGTGAAGCCTGGTGGGCGGAGGGCGGGCGTAAGGGAGCTGCTGCCAGGAGAAAGGAGGGAGGGGGCAGAGGCCATCCCTCCGCAGACGCCTAGTGATGCTCAGCAGCCAGCAGCCACACTCCGGGCTGAATTTCTGCCTCTCCTTAGACGGGCATTTGGAAGCTTCAGAGAAAGGCGCACAAGGGGAAGTTTGTGCCTGTTGAGGACGGACTTACCCTCAACTAGACTTGTCCTTCCCAGAGCAGAGCTTTCCACTCCCCTGTGGTGGCCCCACGGGGAGTCCTGTAGCTGAATGCGGGAGGCGCTGTGAAAACTTCCGCTACTGTGAAAGGTTCTCAGTGTGGAACAACCAAGAATTAATTACGAATCAGTTGTTGGTTATAACATTAATCTGTCAGTTCTGGTTCCCATTGTTTTAGGCGGCTTCACTGTAGCTTTGGTCTGGTCAGGCTTTGACAGCAAGCGTCTTCACTGGCTGAGCCAGATTCTCCATCCTTTCCTGTTGCTCCAGGGACCTGTCCCCCCATGTGCATCCTGTCACTCCCTGCTTTTGCACCTGCCACACCTGCTCTGGTTATCGTCTTTCTTACCTCTCCATTTTTTCCCCATTGGAGGAGTCTTTGCGTCTCTCAGAGATTCAGCTTTTCTCAGTCCCCAACTTGGTGTTTAATGAGCGTTCGAATTGCTAGCCTGGGTAGGACGTGTTCTCCGTCCCACCCCCTCCCCCGCACAGAGAACTGAACATAGGAACCATGACTGTAGACCCACCACTACCCGACCGCTCGGTCCATGCCTCTTCCAGGCCACTTTTTGACAAGGCTTCAGGTAAGAGTGATGGCATATTAAATTACGAAGCAGATTTATGATGGTGCCGGGAAGATTTACTCTTTGATGAATAAATATTGCCTTGGCCCAATTTAGAGCTTGACAAATGCTGATTTACAGCTTAAAATGTAAGGGTTATTTTATGACGGAGCGGCAGGGGCGGTGGGGTGGGATTGAAAGCCCCGTCGGTGGCACCCTTGAGTAATAAGCCATTAAAATGTTGCCGCAGGCTGCGCCGCAGGGCGCTTCCTTGGGTGACGACTGCTCTGGGTTCTTGCCGCTCCTGAGAAGTTCCGTGGTCCAGGCCGTTCTGTGATGCACAGTCCTGGCTGACAATGCTTTGAGGCATTATTAAGAGCGCAGGTATCCCTAAGTCCCTGGTAGTTGATCCTGAGGAATACCTTCTAAAGGATTCTGCCTGCCGGTCCTTGTCGCTCCAGGGTGATGGTGGCCGGCCATCTCCTTGACTGCACCCTTTCAGGATGAAGAGAAGTAGTGTTGAGGATGAATGCCTTTAAAATACTGTTACAGAAGGCAGCTGGTGAGTTTCTTTTGTGCTTTGGATGTGACAAGTACTATATACTTTTGGATTAAAAAAAAAATGAAGAATGGGGATATTAGGGTTTGGGGAGATATCTCAGTTGGTAAAAGGACCTGTGTTTGATCCCCAGAACCCACATAAAAATGCAGGGCTTGGTAGGACATACTTGTAATCCCAATGCTGGGGAGCCAGAGGCAGGAGGATCCCTGAGGCTCACTGGCCAGCTGGCCGAGCCTTCTGGGCAAGCTCTAGGCCAGTGAGAGACACTGTCTAAATCAAACAAAAACAACAAACTGGTGGCTGGCGCCTGAGTGCACACACCCGTGTTTACACATATGCACTTGGACACACGAGAAGACTGGAACATTTGAGCTCGGACAGGTGTGGAGACTCACGGGAATGACCCGTAGCATCGGCTTGGGCCCGCCACAGCTGGTGTTAAGAGCACAAGACTGGAGAGAGCCCTTTTCTCCAAACTTGCTTGTTATTGACTGACTGTTTACCTAGCGATGGTTGGTGGCATGGAGTGTGCATGCATCTTAAGTGGGGGAAAGAATTCCTGCTGCCCGGCCCTTTTCTCAAGAAGCAGCTGTTACTATGAATCTTTTTGTGTGTCACTGGAGTGGTAACCTATGGGTGTACATGAAGTATGAATACAGAGGGGTTTTCGATTAATTGCCCCCTGTCTACAGTGTACCTTGAAGATTATTCCCTCTGGTTGAGAGAGCGTCCTCTTCCTCTTCAGAGCTGTGTAGCATTCCCTCGTAGACTAAGAACAATTGATCGAAGCAGTCCCCAGTGATGAGCACGGAGCTTGTTTCCTGCCTTCGGTCCTCATCAAGACTTGTGGCCTTGCATGTGCGCCATTTTGCAGATTTGGGGCTGTTTCTGTAGGGTAAGTTTCTAGATGTGGACTCACTTGCAGACGCACATCCACATTTGTGATGCCGGCAGACGGGGGAAAGAGCCTTTCAAGAAGAGCAGTGAGCTCCATCCGTGAGTGAGGCAGCCCTGCCAGCTCGGCTTTGTCATACCCTCTGATCTTGGCCGCTCTGCTGGATGAGCACTGGTATCTGTTCGTCCTAGGTTGCGTTTCTTTCATGAGGGAGGTGGAGCATCTTTTCACAAGTTCGGGGTCCATCTGTGTTTCCCTCCTTGCCTCCTCCTTCTGCTGGGCTCTGGGTCTTTCCAAGCCTTTGAGACTCAGTATCTCTGACCTTTTCCTGTGTTTGGCACACTTCATTCTGAGAAATGCTGTGGAATGTGTAACGGCTCCACCGTGCTGGTAATGAAATGGGTCTGCGTTCTGGGTGTGGCCATTGCTGCCTGGGAGACCCCCCACCCCCACCCCTACTCCCACCCCTACCCCCCGAGTCCTGGAACATTCTAGTTCCCATCTTAGTGCTTCTTCGGAGCTGGAAGCCCTCTACTCGGCGGGTGTACTGAGCATGCGCAGATAAGCAGGTCGGAGGGCAGGCAACCGTGAGACTAGGAAAGTGCGGGGGGGGGGGGGGGGGGGGACGACTGCCCGCCCCAGGCAGTGATGCACAGGCTGAAGTGTGGCAGCCACACACTGAGCTTTCAAAATCGGTCAGGAAAAAGTAGATGCATATTTTGTTGTCATTGTCTTGTTTTGTTTTTCGAGACAGGGTTTTTCTGTGTAACAGCCCTGGCTGCCCTGGATCTCGCTCGCTCTGTAGACCAGGCTGGCCTCGAACTCACAGAGATCCGCCTGGCTCTGCCTCCCGAGTGCTGGGATTAAAGGCGTGCGCCACCACCGCCCCGCTGGATGCACATATTTTTAGTATGTTACTGTTCTCCACATGTCTCCTCAGAAAGCTAAACTTCAAGCAGTGGTTCCATTGGGCTCTGTCAGCTCGCCCCTTGACTGTCGCCTCTTGGGGAGAGGGGGAAGGAAATGCTGCTGGCTTGGAAAGGGTGGAGGCTGGGTGCTGCTAAATACTCCTGAGTTCAGCGGTGGGACTGAAGCGCCGGAACCCCCCCAGATCCCCTGAGCTCCGTAAACCTCCTGCTCATTGCTCTGCGTTTTCAGATGTTCTGGACACTCATTCTTCGGTGTCCACTGCAGCCGGTGACTTACCCGATGTCACCCGGTGAGGTGTGCAGGTCGAAGCCGTGGGAAGGTTGAAAAGCAACCCACTGTTTAAGGAGTAGTCTGCACTCTGTGTCCTCACTTCGAGGACGGTGACAGCTGAACCATGTCATCGGCTCTTTGCTCTTCTTTTTCCTCTCTTTTCAGTTTTGTTTTTGGTTTCTAATCTTTGGTCGGAGTTTTAGTAAGAGGGTCGGCCTGCCCCTAAGGAGATCCCACACCCGGGAGGGTAACTTTTAAAGTTTATTTTTATTGAATGTGTATGGTTATTTTGCCCATCACATGCATGTATGGTGCTCTCGGAGGCCAGATGAGGGTGTTGGATCCCCTGGAACTGGAGTTATAGAAAGTTGTGAGCTGCCATGAGGGTGCTGGGAGTCAAACCTGGGTTTTCTGCAAGAACAGCCAATACTCTTAACCACTGAGCCATCTCCTCAGTCCACAGTGGTGTTTTCAGTGTGCCCAAGCTCCAGGTGCAATGGGACCCTGCTCTGATCTCCCGAGGCCCCCAGATGCCGAGGCAGGGTCACTTTCCTCATTCAACCTGGGCTGTTCTTAGGAAGCAACAGAAGTTTCCAAGGCTTCCCCCAGCCTTGGACCGAAAGTGAATGTTTAAAAGACCTACTCCTTCCTTCCTTCCTTCCTTCCTTCCTTCCTTCCTTCCTTCCTTCCTTCCTTCCTTCCTTCCTTTTCTTTTTCTTCTCTCTCTCTCTCTCTCCCCCCTCCATCTTTTTCTTTCTCCTTTTTTTAAAGCAAGAGAAATAATGTAAAATTGAGTGGAGTCAGGGTTGGGGGTCTTGGAAGGGGGTGGATGGGAAAGACAAATTTAGAAAAAAAAAAGACCTGCTCTTGGCTGAAATGGTCACGGCTGCCTGTGTGGGCTATGGAGAGGCTTTGCTGTCCCATCTGAAGGCTACCATCGCTGTGATGCGTACTCAGGTGTGTGGAAGTACTTGGAACATCGTTAGAGTGGTGATGAAGACGCCGTCCGATGCCAGACACTAGAAACCCCGCCCTTTTGCCCTCCGCAGTTCTGTGGGACAAGCTGGCTCCATAAGATCGGGCTTGCTCGGATGCCCTCTCCGTGTCCAGGGTAAGCTTTGTAGCCCACCTGAGGCACCAGGTGTATGCTGAGCCAGCCTCAAGCCCTAGCCCCCCCATCTCTGCTCCTACCCTCACCTCACAAGCAGCCCAGCTCCCTCAGGTAAGCCCTCTCCTCAGTATAGACGCCAACAACATGGCGGTGCCTGGGCCTGCATAGCATCTACTGTGACCAGGCTCTCTGTTCCCAGTCCTTTGGTGCATCTCAGCTTCCTTCAGGCCCTGGTCCAGTGAGGACTGTGTATAAAGTGATGGCGGCCTTTGGGCTGGACCTCTAAACAGTCTCTCCGAAGACGCTAGGCAAAGCTGGCTTCTGACTTTCCTTTCATTCAGCGTAAAGATGCAGGGTTTTCATGGCTGATTCAGGGGCTGGGATGACAGGGCCTTGTGCCTGGGTGGGCTGTTCAATCTGAGCGTTTCACTCCGCCCTGCTTAAAGAAACTGTTTAAAGAACGTGCTAAAAATAGAAGAGGCGGTGGGGAGCAGGGAGTGGGGCAGATAGAACCCCTCTTCAGGGTGCTTCTAGGCCAAAGGAGGGTCTGTAACACCGCAGTCTGTCTCAGGGTGCTCCCCAGCTGAGTGGTCGACCCAGTTCTTCTCCTGAGAGAGGTGCTGTCAGACGGCAGAGGCCTAGGAAGAGACGCTGATGCTCTTGGGAGCTGATGCTCTTGGGAGCTGATGGGTGATCAGTCCATATTCTCGGGAGCTCCCAGGACTGGGGGCGGGGGAGGGGGGACAACCTGTTCTTGCATCTGGATGGAGGAGTGTTGAGCCTTCCTTCCCATGCCGTTTGATGATAAGTAACACAGCAGGGCCTCAAGGAAGCAGGTGGAATGGAACAATTCTTAAGGCCATTAAAGGGCCAGGCATGGTGGCGCACACCTTTAATCCCAGCACTTGGGAGGCAGAAGCAGGCGGATCTCTGTGAGTTCAAGACCAGCCTGGTCTACATAGTGAGTTCCAGGTCAGTCAGGGCTACACAGTGAGATCTTGTCTTTAAAAAAAAAAAAAAAAATACAAAGGAAAAGAAAAAAGCAGCCATTGAGGGAAGTAAGGAGCTATGGGAGAGCGGCAGATGCGGCCTCTGCAGGCTGCCCTCCATCCGGCTCCTGTGTGGAATTTGTGCGTGCTTGCGTGTGTGTGTGTGTGTGTGTGTGTGTGTGTGTGTGTGTGTGTGTGTGTGTAGCCATGTGCGTGCCATGGCGGTGAGAGGCATCTTGTGGGAGTCAGGTCTCAGAGTGAGATGATCAGCCATGGCAGCGAGCAGGGCCGTTTTACCAGCCTGCCCTTCATCACATTTAGAGCATGTAACTGACGGATGAGGCTGTTTCTCCGGCTGGACTTTTCAGCCTAGAGACCTGTGAGCAGGTGGTTTGGAGTTGGGTAAGCGTCGGAGAATGGTCAGGGGCTTCATAAATGTGGCTGCTGTTCCTCGCCTTTCCTTATATCCAAGGATGAGGTTTAGTTTTAGCTCCTTCGGGGCTATCATTGTCCAGGTGAGAATGTCTGAATCTTGCAGAAAGGACATTAGACACCACCTGGCTTGATGTTCCCATTTCACAGAGGAGACCTGTGGGGGTGAGAGGCAGAGAATGGAAGGGTTTTTCTCAGTATGGCTGTGAGGCTGTGCTGGATTCAGGCCTGGCTCCTGGACCCGGCTCCCCCCACTGCCCAGCACAGGCTATCTGATGATGACACTGGCCCTGGAAGTCATGTGACTGACTACACCAGAGCAGTTACTCCCCTGCACACTCCATGCTTGGAATACAGGCCAAACACTTGCTGTGACCTCAGGACCCACCGACTCTGGCTCCCACCTCCTCCTCATCTCCTCTCAGCATCCATAGCTAGCCATGTCCCTCACTCAGACCACACTGGATTCTGTTAGTTTTGACTTTTCCTGCTTCAGGGCCTTTGCACTTGCTACTCTTTGTCTAGAATATCCCCCCCCCCCCCATCCCCTGATGTCCCTCACCTCCTTCAGAGACACCTTCCTTGACCCTCCAGGACTAAGTGCCTTCTTCTGGACCATTCTCTGCTCTTCCTACCCTGTGCTCTCTTTCTCCAGAGTGTTTATCAGCGTATGGCACACCGTGTGTTCATTTATCCAATGTGCTTCCTCCCTTTAGAAATTAGAAACTCCAAAGTGCGTTCACTGCTGCACGTCCAGCAGCTGGATCATTCCTGACACACAGAAGATGCTTGGTTTATATTTTTGTTCAAAGAAAAAAGAGAAAGGGAGAGGGGTGGGGAGGGAAGAAATGGAAGGCAGGAGAGAAAGAAGGGAACGATAAACACACGTCGAGCCGCAAGGAGTCCTGGCATGGGTGTGAAGGAGGTGGTGGGGTGCACAGCTCAGTAGTTAGAGCCCTTTCTAGAATGCTCTGAAGCCCTGGGTTTGATCCCCAGTACCACACAAGCCAGGTGTGATGGCTCACAGTCTGTAATCCTAGGGCTCAGACTATCTCGTTGGTGTGGGCTGCAGAGATGCCCTTAAGAGCACTGGCTACTCTTCCAGAGGACCTAGGTTCGATTCCCATCATCCACCCACATGACAGGTTACAACTGTCTACACCTCCATTTCCAGGAGATCTGAATCCCCTTCTTGCCTTCCAGGGCACAGACCTAAATACACACCAAATCAAATAAATAAATCTTCAAGAAAGAAAGAAGAGGCAATGTTTGCAAATGTCAGGGCCTTTCAAAGGTCCACACCTTGACCTTTGTTTTGGTTCGGCCACCTTGCCAAATGGTGGAGTAGAGAGTAAATCTGCTGGGATCTTTGTGTGTCCTGTCTCAGGTTCATTGCTTTAAAAGCCACCCACGCAACCAGAGTTCATTTTCTGGAAGATAAAGAAAGGACCAGAGACTCATACAAGGAGGCCGGGAAACCATAATGTCTGTGTGTGGCAGGGCTGGTGTTGTATAGTGAATACCTGAATTTCGTTTTTTTCGTGAAATTGAGAGGTCAGAGGGGAAACTCAAAGTTTCCGCATTCTGACCCTGCCCCCTCTTTGGTGGCCCTGACCAGTTACTTCCCTGTCACAGCCTCAGCTTCCTCGTTTGTGAAATGAGAATTGGACCAGGTCAGGCCGTGGGCTGGGGAGTTGACAAGGTTCTTCGGAAGTCATATTAATAGTTTTAGGAGGACCTTCCCCAAAGGGACAAGAGTTGAGAGGTGGTTCCTAAGATCCTTTCTGGCCCCTGGAGAAGGCAGCACTTGAGAATCATGGCTCTCTGGATGGCACATCAGGGTTTGGGTGAGATAAGAATGTCCTCGATGGGCTGGAAATAAAGGTGACGGCTTGATCAGATGGTAAAGGTTGACCAGTAGTCTCAGTGCAGATGACTTTAGTTAATGGGTTTCTCCCTTTCCCTCTCCCTCCCTCCCCGCCCCTCTTCTTGATCTGAACCTATAAACAGTTGTAAGATCGAGAGTTTCAGTTTGACGCCCCCCACCCCCCCTCCTCCCACTCCTCCCCCCGAAGCCCCCACCTCCAGTCTGAGTCTGTCTCCTCGGCTATTCACCCCGACTCTCAGCTTGTCTGCCTGTTTCAGGGATGCACGGTTGGCCAACTCTTCAACCCTGGGGGTGAGGGGATTCGGTCTAGGTCAGTTTGGATTTGGTTTTGAGCATCACGGGTGGTGCCCACCCCCATCCCAACCCTGGCCTAGTCCAGTGAGGGGGAGCCACACGCCCACCAGCTTTAGGAAGTTTCCCCCTCTTCCCACACCCTTGCCTCTTGTTCAGAATCAGCTTTGAAGTTTGTGGGGCCCAATGCGGATGCAAATGTGGGGCCCCAGTTTTAAAAATAAGAACACTGACTTTGAAGACAGTGACAGTCAAGTCCCATGGGACCACACAGGTACATGTCTGTGATGCTGGCTGTCCCTTACTGTTGCTGTCTCGTGCTAGCAAGACACTGGAGACATTGGACATGCTTTTCAGCCATCACAGGCTCCCTCAGAAGGGCTTTGAGCTGCGTCTCTCACCATCTGTTTGACTCAGGGTTGCTACACTGAGCCATTGTGTGTTTGGAAATGTGGAATAGCGTGGGCAGGGTGTGGACCATGCCCATGGCTTTGGTGGAAGGATGGTGGTAGGAAGGGTGTGGACTATGCCGGTGGCTTCGGTGGAAGGATGGTGGTACTGTCTCAGCTGCCGCAAGGACATTGAAGGAACTTCTGTTTGGAACATTATTTGGTTTGCCCTTTACAGAAAGTCTCCTGGGAGCAGCCATCTCTCTAGGTGGCTCATTGGTTAAGGTACTGGCTGCTCTTACAGAAGACCCTGGTTTGGTTCCCTAACACCCACATGGTGGCTCACAACCACCCTCCAGTTTCTAGGCATCTCACATTCTCAATTGGCCTCCTGCACATGCAAGGTACACACACACTCACAAAGGCTCACACATATATACATAATAAATAAAGGGGCTGGGCAGTGGTGGCGCACACCTTTAATCCCAGCACTTGGGAGGCAGAAGCAGGCCGATCTCTGAGTTCAAGGCCAGCCTGGTCTACAGAGCGAGTTCCAGGACAGCCAGGAACTTAGGAACCAACGGTTTCAAACAAACAAACAAATAACTGACAAGAAATGAAAAATAAAAATAATAAAGGAAGAGAGATAAACTCACAAAGGTTCACACACATATACATACTAAATAAGTAACGGAAGGAATTAATAAATCCTTTTTTAAGTCTTTCAACAAGTAGAACAGATGTCCCACCCTTCAAAAGCCTGTGCAGAGACTGAGTATTTGCCTAGTGCTCACTGGCCTCTGAGGACACTGTACTCATATGCACAAAACCATATGAAGACACACGTGCACATATAAGTTCCTTATTTTATTTTAATTTATTAATTAATTTTGGTTCTTTTGAGACAAGGTTTCTCTGTGTAGCCCTGGCTGTCCTAGAACTCACTCTGTAGACCAGGCTGGCTTCAAACTCACAGAGATCTGCCTCCTTCTGCCTCCCAAGTGCTTGTATTAAAGGCATGCGGTCACTGCCTGGCAAGTTTTTATTTTTAAAGACTTATTTATTTTGTTTTGTGTGTATGAATGCTTTGCCTGCATGTATGCATGTATTCTACTTGTGTACTAGGGCCCTTGAAGGCCAGAAGAAGGTTTGGTTCTCAGCACCTAGGAGCTGGAGGCAAGAAGACCAGCAATTCAGGGGCATCCTTAGCTCAAGGCCAGCATGAGATAATATGACTCTTAAATTAAACACAAGTAAACCACCACCATCAGCACCATTACCAATAACAGATCTAATGTAGTTCAAGCTTCACTTTTCTCCGAGAGTCCTTGGGTCCTATTTAATCTTCCTTCTTCATGTTCTCTGTGGTTCCCAGTTCTGGGTTCTTGATTGGTATTTCTAGTCTGGCAGGGCTCTTGCACACAGTAAGGACTTAATGGCTTGTTTGCCGTGTTGGGGCACGAACCCAGGACCTCTTGATTGCTAGTCCTATAAATGCTCTTGCATTGCATCAAACCAAAACTGGCCCCGTGAGGGCTAGGCAGGCTCAAGGAGACTGGGACAAAAGGACTTCCAGGCTGGGGTTTGACCGAGAGGAGGAAGGAGCTTCGATGCAGGGAGGCTGATATCAGTCTGCTTCAGCGAGGACCCTGTCTCCCTGTCAGTCACCAGGAGGGCGAGAAGGCTTCTCAGCAGCTGCTGCTTTCCTGGAAGAGCTGTGAGATTTAAGGCTGAGGTCCTCAGAGAGAAGGACCTCCAAGAGGAAGTGTTCAGTGAGCGCCTAGCAGGCACAGCTCTGGAGTCTGCGGCTCTGCTGGTTCTGTAGAGGAGCTGTCCTGGGATGGACTGAAAGCTTAGACGCAGGCCCCTTTGCACTCCCTGGGGGGCATGGATGGGGGCAGGGCGGGTGCTTGAGTCCTGCCTTTTGATACGTGGGCGTGTATGTATGTGTGGAGGACAGAGGACAACTTTATGTTTGGTTCCTCGCTGCCTATCTGCTCATATTGATTTGCTTTTATTGAAGACAAAGTCTCTCTTTGACCTGGAGCTGCTGAGTAGGCTTAGGCTAGCTGGCCTTGGAGCCCTGGATCTGCCAGCCTGTCTTCATTTTACCAATGCCGTGATAAAAGCATTCCCCACTGATGGGAGCAGATGCAGAAACACAGAGCTAAACATCAGGCAGAGCTCAGGGAATCCCCTATAAGAGGGGAAGGAAGGACTGGAGGAGCCAGAGGGGTCGAGGACACCAGGAGAATCCAGCCCGCAGAGTCAGCTAAGCAGGCCCGCCCGGGGCTCACAGGGTGAACTGCCAGTCACGGAGCCTGCATGGTCTGACCCACGTCCTCCGCATGCACGTGATGGCTGTGTAGCCTGGTGCTCTTTGCGGGGCTCCTTACAGGGAGCAAGGGCTGTCTCTGACTCTTTTGCCTCCTTTTGGGACCCTTTTCCTCCTCCTGGGTTTCCTTGTCCAACCTTAATGTGAGAGGATGTGTCTGGTCTGACTGTAACTTGTTATGCCAAGTTTATATCCGGGGGAGGCCTGCTCTTTTCTGAAGGGAAGCGGAGGAGGGGGTGGATCTGGGGGAGAGGGGAGGTTGTGGGGGGTGGGACTTGGCGGGAGGGGGGAGGGAGGGCAAACTTCAGTCAGGATGTGATGTGTGAGAGAAGAATAGATAATGATAATAATAAAAGCATGTGCCACCACACCCAGCTTAGGGATCAGACTCAGGTTCTAAGACTTGCAAGGCAAACACTGGAGTGACACTGTCTCCCCAGTCCCCACCTCTGTTAGCCCAGGCTGGCCTCTTCCTCTACCGTGTTGGGATGGCAGATGTGTACCACTCTGCCCATTTGGACGCTTGAGTGTCGATTGTGGCCATTTGTTGTTATTGTTGTTTTGCCGCTGAGCAGTTGAGGGTAAACAGGACTGTGATGTCAGCCATGTCTGTCTGGTAGACGGCTGCCAGTCAGGAAGTGCTGGGTGCAGACCGTGTGCCCAGCTCAGGAGACTGCAGTGAAGGGTACTGATTATAGAGCTGGAGAATCATCACAGGATGGGGGTACCCCCACGTTGGCAGCAGGGGAGGCCGTCCCCTCCTCCAGATCAGACGGGGGAGAAGAGGCCCAGACAACAGCTGTCATAGTGAAGGGGTGTGTTTACCCTCAGGCCGTGGAGGAAGGAGGGGAAACAGCCGCTCCTTGGGCTCAGCTTAGCCAGAGGCCCAGGGAGACAGTCAGTGGTTGAAGAATGTTCTAGATCAGAGTATGGGAACAGCAAGTTAAGGTGCCCACCCCTGGCTACCTGAGTATTCCACCACACAGCTGGCTCTCTCTCCGGCTACTCAGGATGTGTGACCAAGCAGCCAATACTCACTTCTCCTTAGCATCAGGCTGTTAGAAAGAAGAAAAGGGTGTGCCGGGCATTGTGGGGCCTGCCTATAATCCCAGCACTAGGTGGAGGCAGGGGAATAGTGAGTTTGGGGCCAGTGTGGACTTCCAAGCAAGCTTGAAGCCACCCTGGGCTATATAGTAAGACCTTGACAGAAGGAGGAGGAGAAGGAGAAGAGGAGGAGGAGGAAGAGGAGGACCTGGCCCAGGTGATAGGGTGCTTGTCTAGCACGTAAGAAGCCCTGGGTTGGATTCCCAGGAACACGTAAGCAGGCATGGTGGTGCACACTTAAAATCGCAGCACTTGGGAAGTAGGGAGGCAAGAGGATAATGAAATACAAGGTCATCTTCAACCACATTGAGACCCTGCCTCAAAAAAAAAAAAGGGACTCTGGAGATGGCTCAGTCAATCATGCTTGCCACACAGGTATGAGGACCAGAGTTCAGATCCCCAGCACCTACATAAAAAGCCAGGAAGGGCAGCATGTGACTGTAACCCCAGACTTGGGGAGACAGAGACAGGAGGATTTCTGAAGCTCACTGGGCAGCTGAAACTGGAAGCTCAGTTTCAGTGAGAAGCTGCCTCAAAAACCAAAAGTTGAAGAAGACACCTGATGCTGACCAACGTATGCAGAAATGTACGCATACCTCACACACATGATCACAGACACACAAAGAAAATATAAAGTAAAGGCAAAGATATTAACAAAGGAAAGAAAGAAAAGGAGAAGAAAAATTCTAGCTGCATCTTAAGGGTGGGCATTGGGTAGCTTCTGTGGCATAAGAATAACGCATTTGGGTATCAGGTAACAAATATCACAAGCATTTCAGGAGCATCTTCTCTTTACAGCATCCCTAGAGGGTGGGTACCATTATTCTTGTCTTCAACGTCTTTTACTGATGGAGGATGTGGGTCTGAGAAGCAGGTGGGCTTAGACCAACCACGTGACTCCTAACCAGTTGCACTCCCCACCTTCAGGGCTCATCCCTCCATCATGGTCCCCACCCGTTCTGTGGCCATGGCTCATACATGCCAGCCCACTGCTTGGGGTAGTCTTCCCACTTCCTTTCCCTTTGACCTAGTTGAACCTCGTTTTTTGAGGTCCAAGTCAGATCTCACTTCCTCCATGAGACCTTCTCCAACCACGCCCACCTCCCACATCTCTTCCTGGGCACTCAGTGGCAGGTGACACTTCACTGTGCCCCAGGATGTCACCTGAATTGTGGACACAGGCGTTCTGAATACCGAGCAAGACTCCAGTGTGCTTGAAGTGTAGGTCTTAAGTGTTCTTTGAACTCACTGTTCACTCCAAGGTTTCACTGAGGTGACTCGAAGGAAGTAATTGTTTATGGGGCTAAAGGCAGGGCTGAGGAACGTCTCTAGGATGGTACAACACACGGGGACCAGTGGGGAAAACCATCCACCACACAAGGTCTGAGAGAGGTGTCCCTGGAGCCTCAGAAGGGCCAACAGTGTGAGAAAGGGACCCCACCATGGTAGCCGATATATTTGAGAACTTTGAAAAAGTATGTGTAGTGTGTGTGTGAGAGAGAGAGAGAGAGAGACAGAGACAGAGACAGAGACAGAGACAGAGAGAGCCCAGGCCTGTTGTGTATGGGTTCATTCACACATGGGACGTTTGTCTGATTGGTTCTCTCCTTCCATCATGAGTCCTGGGCTCAAACTCAGGTGGTCAGGGTTGTTTACAGGCAGCCTTCCTCACGGAGCCACTTGGCCAGCCTGAGAACCGTACTGAAAAGTCAACAGTGGTGTTTTCCGAAAGAAAGCAAGCCTTTCTTCTCAGGCACTACATGCGTGGCCCGTGGCCCTCACGAGGGCTTTCCAGAAAGCCTTGCACTGAAGATGTAGCTCCATGATAGCACACTGCCTAGCAGGCCTGAGATGCAGGGTCCCATCCGAAGTGCCACAAAAACAAATGAGCAGAACCACAGATATCTTCGTGGGGGTCATGAATGGCTAGTCCCTGCGCTGGCTCTTTTGACCTTTCCAAGTTCAGGGTCCCAGCGGTTTGGATAATTGGCAGATGGTCTGTTTTGGGAGCTCGCGTCTCCCAGAGTCACCCAGCTCACTTGCTTTTACACAGGGAGGACTTGGCCTGTCTCCATGTCATGTTGCTTAATTTCGTTTCTTTTTTCTCTATTCCTATTTCTTCCACCCACCCCGTTGGCTTAGATCCTCTTTAGACACTGGAAGGACCCATGGAGCTGCAGGGAAGTGGTCACTGCCAGTCATGGGCTGAGCTCCTCACTCGGGCCCTCCTGGCCCAGGTGGGGTTGCCCTGCCTGAGTGTCTCAGGGTTCTCTCTGCCTGGGCATGTGACCCAAGTGCCCCGTCCTCCCTGGCAGAGCGCCGTACTCTGTGATCCCCCGGCCTGAGCTCTCAGCGAATATTCCCTCACTTCTCTTCTTCCAGAGGCATTAGGGAGTGATGGGGGTGGGGCGGGAACCCTGTGGTCTGCCTCTTGGGATCTGAGGACGAGTTTCTAGACTGCCGGTGTGTAAGTTGCCTGTTAATTGGAGTGTGTGTGGCTGTGGGTCAGCAGAGACTCAGTGGTGGTAAGAGATAGCCCCTGAGGAAGACAGAGGTGGGGGTCCGGGGAGACACACAGGAGAGGACATGGCTTGTGTGGCTGTAGATGGACCCTGTGCAGGGCTCCTTACTTATGCTAAGACTCTTCTTCCACATCTGCTCTTGGGGACCCACCATGGCTCAGGGGTGCTTGGGTTCCAAGGCAGGGTACAGAAGCTTGGAGGGCCTAATGAAGAAATTGTCCATTTGTTAAGGAGGATGTGGTTCTGCAGTGCATGCTGGGACCTGGCCTAGAGTCCGATGCTTATTGTGTGTGCTTTCTGGGTGGGCTCTGGTGCTTGTCCTTGGGTCTGAACTCTTCACTCCAGAAGTCAGAAGTAATAAAGATCACATGGAGAAAGGGGCAGGACAATGCATGTCACCTGTAATCCACTCATTTACACTTTGAACTTGGGTACGTAAGCTTCCTGGATAGATTTTCTGCATTTACAGTGCTGTACATTTAATTTTTAACCTGTGCCTCTATGTCTGTGGATTTTAAAATTTATTTGTTTATTTATTGTGTTTGTGTGTGCATGCATACACATGCCGCAGTACCTGTGTGAAGATCTAACAGCTTGCAGGAGTTGGTTCTCTCCTACCGTGTGGGTCCCAGGGATCGAACTCAGGTTGTCCGGCCTTGCAGTTCAAGCTCTACCAGCTGAGTCATCTCACTGGCCCCTGGTTTTTAATTCATTAAAAAAGATACTTGGCTGGGCGGTGGTGGCGCACGCCTTTAATCCCAGCACTCGGGAGGCAGAGCCAGGCGGATCTCTGTGAGTTCGAGGCTAGCCTGGACTACCAAGTGAGTTCCAGGAAAGGCGCAAAGCTACACAGAGAAACCCTGTCTCGAAAAAAAAAAAAAAAAGAAAAAAAAAAAAAAAAAAAAGATACTTGTTTGCTCCCAATTCACACTGAAAGGTAAAGAAACACACCTCCTTGTGCCTGCCTCTGCCCTCCACCCCATGATACTGTGTCTGCCTCAGAGCTGGTTCCCCGTTTACAGCTGCTGGGATGCCCTTGAGTAGGGAGACAGAGAGGCCAGCTAAAACACTTAGGAGGAGGATCGAGAGGGAGTCTTGGCTGTTGTAGCTTCCAAAGATGTCAGTGCAGCCCATGAGGAGGGGTTGGAGGGACTGGGAAGCAGTGTGTGGTGGAGGAGGAACTTCAGAAAGGCTGTGTGTGAAGGTAGGGAAGGAGGGCGTGGAGACTGTCTGAGGCCTGGGTTTGGATTGGCGTTGATATATGAGAAGCAGGGAGGGTGAAGGTGAGCAAGACAGTCTGATGAAGGTCAGAGCGTCGTGGTCAGGGTTTACCCCTTGGGCGGGGGTTGGGGGTGGGTTGGGAGTAGAAATGCCAGGAAGTGGTTGTAGTAATTGGTAGATATTTGTAAAATGCTCCACAAATAAAAATCAGCATCTCTGTGTTAACCTAATATTATTATTATTATTATTATTATTATTATTATTATTATTATTATTATTTTAATCAAGTCTGTGAATGTCAGAACCCTGGGCAGAGCTGGCCTGGGAGCTGTTGATATCAAATTTGGTTTTGATTTTGTTTCTGGTATCACTTTGGACTGTTTCTTAGTTTTTAACATTTGTGATTTTTGTTTTATGAACATATGTATGTATGTATGTATGTATGTATTTTTATGGTTCTGGGCATGGAACCCAGGGCCTTGTGCATGCTAGACAAGTGCCCTAAACCTGGTCTACATCCCTAGTTTTCCTTACTTTTTTAGATCTGTTTTATTTATTTAGTTTTAAAGGTTTGTTTTATTTTCTGTGTATCAGTACTTTGCCTGAGTGTATGTCTGCGCCACGTGCATGTCTGGTGCCTTTGGAGGCCAAAAGAGGGGAAGAGGTTCCTTGCAACTGGAGTTAAGGATGGTTTGGAACTGTAATTGTGCTGGGTAGGTGCTGGGAACCAAATCTCAAGCCTCTGTAAGAGTAGCAAGTGCTGAATCATCTCTCCAGCCCCTCGATCCCAGTTTTTAAATTTATTTTTAATTTTTTTATATATGTGCATGTATGTCGGTGTGTGTGTATGTTCATGCATGTTTATGTGCATGTAGAAATCAGAGGAAAACCTTGGGTTTTGGTACCCAGGCTCCTCCCACTTTTTTTTTTTTTTTTTTTTTGAGATAGTGTCTCTGATTAGTCTGGAGTTTCACTACATGGACCAGACTAGCTGGCCCTTGGGTATCCAGGGATCCCATCTTCACCTCCACCCTGCCATTCCTGGGACTGTGAGTGTCCGCTGCCACGCCCAGCTTTCTGCCCAGGTTCTGCTGAGCTTAGGTTCTCATGCCTACAAGACTGAACCGCCTCCCATCCCACTTAAAAAAATCTGTACATGAATAATTTTTAATCTTAATCACACATCAAAATCACAGAAAACTAGAAGAAAAATAAACAACAAAAAACTGTGATGCTCACCCAGTCTTCCACCCCAAAACAAATGTATCATAGATTCTGGGGCGTGGGATCTAGGAACTTAGAAAAGACAACATGTAGCCGATGTTGAGAACCCTGATTGGACCATCTTAATGGTTCATTTTATCCTAAGACTCAGTAGCTCATGTGGTAATCTGAAGTGTTATGTAATTTTGTTCCCTTTGAATACTGTGAGCAAATGTAAATCTTAATGCCCAGAGGTCTTCTTTGTTAAAAGATTTATTTTAATTTTAATTACATGTACTTGTGTGCAATGGGTGGGTAGGTGTATACAAGTACCTATGGAGGCCAGAAGAGGGTGTCAGATTCCCTGGTGCGGGGGAGTTCTAGGCCACCTGACCAGGGTGCTTAGAACTGAATTCTGGTCCTCCTTGAGAACAGCAGTAACTCATCTCTCCATCCCCTTCGATCCATCTTTTTACGTGAGAAACCCATTGCCGTGCTCAGTAGGCTGCTGGCATAATGCCAAAGGCCTGGGTTAATAACTCAGAATCATCTCGGGTCCATCAGATGAGATTTTTGACCCTGTTGAAAGCATGGACTTGAATCTTTACTTTCTTTTTTTTCTTAAAATGATTTATTTATTTATTTTATATGCATTGGTGTTATGGCTGTGTGAGGGTGTCAGAGCCCCTGGAACTAGATTAGACAGCTATGAGCTGTCATGTGGATGCTGGGAATTGAACCCTGGGTTCTCTGGAAGAGCAGCCAGTGCTCTTAAACCACTGAACCATCTCTCCAGCCCAAATCTTTAATTTCTTATTACTGTTTTGCAAAAGCTAATGGGCTGGAGGCCTGAGGCCGTCTTTATCTGTAATGAAACCCCCGAGACAGCGAGAGTGGAGAGATTACTGGAAGTGTTTTTGCTAGAAGAATTGTGTATACCGGCAGTTACAGACTAGCCTGGCCAGTGCGGGGAGACTGATCCGCTATCAAGTCTGCAGGAGTGGGAGGTGTTTAAAGAGCTGGGTGCTTTTTTATCTTTACCATTGAAGTTTCTGGTTTTTGCCTCTTCCTAAATGAGTCATTATTTTTTTTTTTTTAAAAGAAGGAACCTCTCTTGGGGAGGGAGTAGGGAAACCACTGCCTGCTGAAGGTGGTGGAGGCCTCGGTGGAGCCGGCAGTCAGGTGACTGAGTTTACAACTGGACCACCCCGCCTCTGCTGCTGGTTCTGGAGTCCTGGCATTACAGGCGTGTGCCACCATACCCAGTTTCCTTTTTGCTGGGGATCGAACCCAGGCCTTTGTGGGTCCCAGTCAGGCACTCTCCTGACTAAGCCACGCCCCTGGCCCCTGTGAGCATTCTTTCTATGTTTCTCATAAACTTCCTGTTGGGGCATGTGTGCGAGCCCAGCATGGAGCATGTACCTCACCAAGGTCGGCAGCCTCTCCAGCACCTGTCCTGGGCTGGTCCGTCTGTCCCCCTCGCTGCCTCTGCCATCCTCTGCAGATGTCTCCGGGAAGCCCTCTGCGGCTTCTGCGCTTGCTTTCCTGAGTGCCGAGGGAGGACTGTTGTGGAAAGAGGGGGGGACAACACGAAGTGGGTCCCTTATGTAAGGCCAGGCACCGTGAAGGATGTATTTATATACTTCTTGTTTTATTTAGGCCTTACATTAACTCATGCGGGACCAGAATCAAAGAGGCGAGGCCAGCTACCGAAGGCCGGAGAGCTGCTGGGTGCCAAGGCCTGCCGCGCTTCCACCCCAGGCTTGACTCCTGAGTTCCTGTGACTTCAGCCAAGTCAGGAGGAGCATGCCTCCCCTTCGTAGGGTTAGGTTAGGGTAGATCTTGGTTTCTTTCCAGGCGTCTTAGCAGACCACCATCAGATTCTCTCAGGTTTGTGTTGTTCAGGGCCGCCCTTCTTGATGTGGGAGGGGTGATGATCCTCGGCATTCTCCCCTCGCCGCTCCTGGGATCCCGGCTTGGTTCCCTGTGGCCCATGCAGACTAAAGTGACGCTGAATGAATCTGATTTCCAGGATGTAGTGCGTTCCTCTTCCAGCACGTGGGCACCCAGCACTGACTATCCCGGTGCCCACCAGCTCCTCCACTCAGCTAGCCTGCTCACGTGGAAAGTGCTTCCTTTGAAGAACGCAGGAGGCAGGGCATTGGTGTGTCTTTGAGTGAATAGGAAGCTAAGGAAGAATACTGGGGCTTTGAATCCGGAGTGAACAGGACGAGGAAGAGGGGGGCAGCCAAGGCCCCCCTCTGCCTTCTCCCCTTCCCCATTGGTTTAGCAAGTGCCGGGCTGCACAGGAAAATAGACGTGCCTGCAGAAGGCCAGTGTCCTCCTGCCTGCATCCATCCCAGTTCTGCTTTCTGAAAGTCCTTTGAAATTACACCTCACGATCATCACAGCTGCTCTGTGGAACCATTCCACACCGTTCAGCAGTGGGCAGTGCTGGCTTGTGTGTGTGTGTGTGTGTGTGTGTGTGTGTGTGTGTAGATGTTTTGCCTGTATGCATGTCTGTGCATCTTGTGCCCTTGGGGCCAGAAGAGGATGTCATATCTCCTGGAACTGAAGTTACAGATGGTTGTGAGCACCATGTGGGTGCTGGGAGCTGAACCCAGGTCCTCTGGAAGAGCAGCCAGTGCTCTGAGCTGCTGAGCCATCTCTCCAGCCCTCAAAAGTGTTTCTTAATAAAGCTGCAGTTGCCCTGGTGGAGGTGTGTGCATGTATGGAGGGTGTTGTAGTCTATATGAGCAGATAGAACATTTACCCAGAAAAGCTAAATGCAATACACTCAAAGGAGGTGGTGAGCGGGCTGTGTGAGGCCCTGGGGAGACCAGAGAAGGCTCAGTAAACCGATGAATTGTAGGGCTTGCTCAGCAGGGCCTCAGGAGAGGGCCAGGAAGGACAGAACTTCAGGAGAGCAAAGTACTTATCACTGGGACTTGAAAGAGGTGCTGAGGGGGGCTGGGAGGGTGAAGGTAAGGATTGGTGATGCAGAAGTGCCTCCCAGAAACAAGGTCTAAGAAAGGCCTGGGTGCCGTTTGCGGAGAAGGGATGGCTGTGGAGTTTGGAATTTTGCTGTAATGGTGAGCCAACCAAAGCAGTTGGATAATGAGATTGGTTAAAATAATACCTGGTGGAGTTTTACCTGGGTGTGTGTATAGTAAAAGGGAAGGCTGGGAGGTGAGCTCAGAGACACGGATCGTGTTGGACTCTTTCTCCTGTATATGCGGTGTACATGTGTGCTAGGGTCTCCAGAACCCACTTCCTTGCAGCGGACAAGGCAGTGCACACCTGAAATCCCAGCACTCACAGCGAGGTGAGAGGTGGAGACTGGCGGATCCTCAGAGGCTGCCGGCCCAGCTAGCCTGGCCTTCTGTCTACGAGGTGGAAGCTGAGGGCTGACAGCCGAGGTTGTCCCTGACCTACGTGTGTTCTGGTCCACCCAGCTCTTAGTAGGTGCTTTTAAAAATGTGTGTTGCCCCTTAAGATTAGAGCCATGGTTTTTGTGAGCAGGTGGAATCGGGCAATGGAATGTAAAGCATGCCTGTGGGAATCCTGGGGGAAATAACGCTTCACAGACTGTGTGGCCCCCCAATAGAGTTTTAGAAGCATCGTAGACCCAAGCTGTTGAGAACCCCATGGTCATGCAGGTTGTTTCCCTGCCGAAGCAAAACCACCACCTCTAGCCGAAACTGTGTCTCAGGGTAGCAGGCTGCAGAGACTATAACGAGAGTCCTGCTTTTGGGGTGTGCTGTAGAATATTATTTTAAGTTGTATCACTTTTGCTTATGTCGCATTTGTTTAACTCTGTGAAGCTGTGTTGCTGTGCCTGTCTAAAACACCTGATGGTCTAATAAAGAACTGAACGGTCAATAGTGAGGCAGGCAGAGAGGATAAACAAGGAGAAATCTTGGAAGAAAAAGAGGTAGCCAGAGAAGGAGGAGGACTCCACTGAGTAAGAGTAAGATTTACAGAAGGAAGAGAACGGGAATGACCCAGAGGAAAAAGGGAGATGGGATCATTTAAGTTAAGGAAAGTGGCTAGAAACAAGCCAAGCTAAGGCCAGGCATTCATAAGTAAGACTAAGCCTCCATGTGTGGTTTATTTGGGAGCTGGGTAGCGGGGCCCCCCAAAAGACCAAAAACAACCAACAATGGGGGGGCTGTGCTTATGGGATACCAGGCTAAGAAGTGTGCCACACCCCCTCCTGCAGTGAACCCCCTCCCTGTCTGCTAACCTCCCTCTAGACAGAGCCCAGCTACATTCACTCATTGGGAAGCCTCCCAGCCAGCGGCTCCTTGGACCTGCCACACTGCCCCCATCTGCAGCCCAGCCTCCTCCCCTGGGAAGAAATGGCCCTCTTCCTACACAGACTCCTTCCCATGCTCCAGTCCCTGGGCCTGCACTGGACTGGGACCTTACCCTTGTGTCTCACAGTGGCCCTCGTTTGGACAGACAGACCAGTAGTGTCTTCCAGCTTTATTCCTTTGCTGTTGCCTGTGAGCGATGAGTCTGGCCCACAACAGGCTCCGGGTAGAGCGTGCAGCAGATGGCTCCCGCCTTCTGTAGAAGCTGTCCCTCCGAGGCCTCCCTGGGGCCCGCGTTGCCACACCGATAGAGCATCAGCCCTTATCGTTCTGAACTCAACTATTTTTGACACTGGGACAACTTCCTCCTTCACAGCCCTCTTCTCTTTGTTTCTTTGACCCACAATAAATCTCGCAGCTGTTCCACAGCACCTACTGGGCGCCCCACTCTGGAACGGTACAAGGCTGGGTCCAGGGAGACAGTGACTGCACTGACTGTGTGCCGCCAGCTGCTGGGGTCAGAGCGGCAGGCAGCAGGGTGCTGAGAAATGACCCAGCTTCAGGCGTGTTTTGAAGTTAACAGTGACATCATTCACTGGTGGGTTAAACATGGAACTGGAAGGCCAGAGGCTGGGCTGAGTACTCGGGGTTGCAGCTTGGCTAAGCCAGAGTGGAGTTTACGTTTGCTTCTAAGTGCTGCCCTGCCCCAGGGGCCTTCCTCGGCAGCGAGGTGGGTCGTCCTCTAGAGCGGCCCGTCTGCTGTGAGTTCTCCAGAGCTTACCCCTGCCTCCCCCGCCCCCAGCCTCACCCTCATGGTTGCTACCATGCCCAGATCTCCTGAACGTGTTGTTTGGGTTCCTTCCGCAGGCCCTGGCTCCGGAGGATGCTGAGGGAGGCAGACACGGGAGCAAGGCGACCCTGAAGCAGTCACCAGCCGTCGTAATCCTGAAACAGGTATTTTCTCTCAGACTCTGCGTCAGATCATGAGATGGCAAGGGACCCGTGGGACCTGTGTTTGACTCCTGTTGTGGACACTGCCCAGGAAAGGCAGAAGGCTGCTGTGGCCCTGGACTCCCACAGGGTTTTGGAAAACTGTCTCTAGGACATGGTCAGTGGACGCACACATGGGTTTTTAATGTCTGAAGTAGAGTAGTGGGTGTCCTGCCTTGCCTGTTTTTTCAGAGTTTTAAACAGCCAAGGGTGAAAGGATGTCTGTGGACTGAGCGCCTGGGGCTCTCAGAAGTCACTGTGGTGACTGGGTATGTGTTAATGTAGTTCTGATGGGTCATCTTAAAGGCTTTATTTTATTTGTGATTATGTGTAAACTTGTGTATCTATGTGTGGATTTGTGCGCATGATTGTAGTGCCCATGGTGGCCAGAAGAGGGTGTGGTATCCTCTAGAGCTGGAGTTAGGGCATCCGGGGTGTAGTGCTGAGAGCCGAACTCTGGTCTTCGGCAAGAGCAGTGTGTGCTCTTCCCGGCTGAGCCACCTCGGTGCCCGGGGGGTTCATGAATGTCAGCTCAGTGCCACGTGGAGTGAGCTTGGAGACACACCTCTGTGAACGCCTCTGAGCCAGTTCCCGGAGAAGTGTAACTGAGGAGAGAGTCTTCTTGAATATGGACGCTGCCGTCCCATGAGCCGTGGTACCAGGCTGAATCCAAAGAAGAAAGAGAGGGACATGACATCCCCATCTTGATACTTGGGTGGTAGAGGCAGGAGGATCAGGAGCTCAGGGCCATCCTCAAGGTCATCTTGAGTTCAAGGCCAGCCTGGACTATGTGAGACCCTTTCTGAGTTGGGGAAATGGGGAGGAAGAGAGAAACATCAGAATTTGTTGGGTTCTGCTTCCTGGCTGGGCCCACAAATGTGCCCACCACCTCCTGTCTCCTGACCCAGGAGTCGCAGCAGGCCTGAACATCTCCAGCGTTTGTCAGCTCTGGCCTGGGAGCAGGTCTCATCCCTTTCTCCCTCTAGAAAATAGGCACATGGCCACAGTTCTTTGCCAGGCCTCCCACAGGAGCTGCCAGCAGGGGCCTCGGGCCTGTGTGTAAACAGAGCCTTCAACTCTGGAGGATTCTTTACTTTCTGTGTATGGGTATTTTGCCTGCTTGAATGTGTGCGCCACATGCGTACCTAGTGCCTGCGGAGGTCAGACGAGGGCGTTAGATCCCCCGGAACTGGAGTTACAGATAGGTGTGAGCCGTCATGTGTGTGATGGGAACCAAACCCAGGTCCTCTTCAGGAGCAGCCGGTGCTCTTAACCTCCAGCTCCGCCTTCAACTTTTAGAGAAAAGCCTGGTGTAGCAAGGGACAGTTCTTTACCACATCCTCACTGACAGGTTTTTGTTTGGTTGTTTGTTTGAAACAAGGTCCTTGTGGCCCAAGCTGGCTTCAAACTCCCCATGGAGCTGAGGGTGCCCCTAAACTTCCAATCTTCCTTCCTCTACCCCCCAAGTGCCGGGGTCACAGGCATGGACCATGCCAGCACACCTAGTTTTTATGGTACTGGGGGTCAAGCCAGGGATTTGCGCCTGTTAGGTGATTATCCTTCTCTACCAGCTGAGAGCCCATAGATGGTCCTTTTGTGGACTCAGTTAATGATTATTTCTTTTTTACTGTGCCTGATTTTGATTGAATTTTCAAGCCATTATGTCCAGGGGTTCTATCCTGTAGCAAGTAGGCAATGGCAATAGAGGAGAATGTACTAGATGGTCTACTATAATGGTGTACAGGCAGGGCAAGGAAAACCCAGTAAGGGAGGCTTGAGGCATCCCTGGCAGCTGGGCTTGGAGCTGTTCCCATACCTGCTCCCAAAGGAAGACAGGGCAGCGGGTCTGAATGGGAAATCATCTGGATAGATGGGCTCCAGGAGAGGGAGGCAGACAGCCTACATGAAGTTGGCTGGAAAGAACCAGGAAAATGACATCAGGAATGGGTCCCTCTCCCTGTCACCATCTGTCTCCCATCATCCAGTCATCCCCAAGGCTAGGAGCCTGGTCGGGCTGTTCACAAAGACCAGAGAGCCTACAGGTTAGAGCCAAGTCACTGGTGGAGTGTGACCTCAGGAGCAGGTGGGAACGGCCTGACAGGTCTGGAGGGTGCTCATCTCCTGGGCTGTTTCTGTTTTAGTGTCAAAACAGTATGTGCGCTCAGGAGGTAGCAGTAGAGGCTTGCCTTGCATGCTCGAGGCCCAGGCTTCCACCCCAGCACCAGTGCAGAAGAAGGTTTTTTATGTTTGAGTGAGTGGAACAGTATCGTTAGGTCAGCAATGTGAACTATTGACTGGAAGGTCTGGAAAAAACAATAAAAATCTTGTTCTTTTTCAGAGTTTAAAAAAAAAAAAAAAAGACTCAGGCAAGCCAGGTGCAATGGCGCACACCTTTAATCCCAGCACTCAGGAGGCAGAGGCAGGGGTATCTCTGTGAGTTCCAGCCCAGCCTGGTCTACAGAGTGAGTTCCAGGTCAGCCAGGGCTACAAACTGAGACCTTGTCTCAAAAAAGCAAAAAGCAATGCAAAACCAAACAACAAAGGACTCTGGGAAGTCAGGTGGCCCGCACAAGGCTGCCCGTCCCTTCTCTGAAGCAGCCTGTTGTGTATTTCTCCATTGGAACCAGTTTAGAAACAGTGAGAGCAAAAATCTGAGCGGGTGCAGGGGTGGGGTGGGCTGGCAGACCCCCACGCCCTCCTGCCTGCAGGGCAAGCACAGGCCCCGCCCCCTGGCCAGAAAGTGTTTTAACAGCCTGGTTGTGGACAGAGTGCTCCTGGGAAGTTCCCATTGGCAGCAGGTAACAGCTGCGTCCCGCAGGTCTCAGGATGTAGCTCGTCAATCTAGTGAACTAACTATTCCGCCTTCAGTCCCCTTTAATTTCTAATTTGCTAATTCAACCTTTTTATAGCCGGAGTAAACACTGAACTCAGAATTCTGGGTTGGCGAAGATGAAATGGCTGTAATGAAGCCTCTCATTTATAACCGCATCTATAAAATGGGCATAAGAATAGCAACAGCTTTACGGAGGTAATCCAATCAAGTGCTCAGCCCTGTGGCTGGCCCAATAAATGTTACTTTTATTAGTGCCGTATATCTCAGAGTGTGTCACCTTCCTGCGTGTCTGTGCATCTTTAATCCAGCAAATTAACTCTCTTCACTGCGAATAAATTGTCTGCCCTGTTTAGTTAGCTCTCTTAGGGATAAGGTAAATAAGTGTACTGAAATATTTAGTGTCTGTGGATTTTTTTAAGTTGAAGTATTTTTATTAGAATTTATTTGGGAGGGACATTAATATAGAGTTTAAGTGGCGTATATTTTAAGTTAAAAAATAGATGTTATCCCCAGAAAAATAAGGGTTAGTAAGCTTCATAGCAATGAGTCTGTGTGTTCCACTGAGAACCCTTGAGGTACTCATGGCTCCAGGTCACCTACCCCAGCAGATTTCTCTTTGTTCTGAGGATCCTGAGGGATGAGTGACCTTTCTTAGCTTTTGTTTTCCAGAGTAGCCGGACAGCAGGGTTTTCCTGATTGGTCAGATTTTGGGACTACCTGGAGTGAGTGATGTCTTAGTTTTCTAGTTGCTGTGATAATAGACCAGACACAACCAATGTAAAAGAGAAAAGATTTATTTTGGCTCCCAGGGAAGGTGTGGCACAACTCATGGCGTAGGAACATTTGGTGGTAGGCTAGGAAGCAGGCTGGAACCAGGGGCAGCTACAACCTTCAAGGCTCACATCTAGTGACCTACTTCCTCCCACTAGGTCCACCTCCTAAATATTCCACAGCTTGCAAAGTACTGCCACAAACCAAGTCCTCAGAATGTGAGCCTTGGCCTACATCCAGCACTGGCATCAGCAGAATTCAGCCGTGGGATGCTGTTGGTCCTATGGGATGCTGTTGGTCCTATGGGATGCTGTTGGTCCTATGGGATGCTGTTGGTCGTATGGGATGCTGTTGGTCATATGGGATGCTGTTGGTCCTATGGGATGCTGTTGGTCATATGGGATGCTGTTGGTCCTATGGGATGCTGTTGGTCATATGGGATGCTGTTGGTCCTATAGGATGCTGTTGGTCATATGGGATGCTGTTGGTCATACGGGATGCTGTCCTCATTTTCCAAGCTAAGACTTTAGTCTTCAGGGCTGATGTCAGAATCCTGGAGAGTTAAGGTGCCTTGATTTGTGATTTCCAGATGAATCAAGAAGCAGATAGAGCACAGGGCTTCTCCTTAACTTCACCCCATCAGTTTCGGAATCAAGAAGGGGTCATTTGATGCTGGAGACGGTGGGCTCTCTGGGGACAGTGCAAGGATGAGGGTGACCAAGAGTCCCCTTCAGAACTATTTACTACACTGTTCTTCATCTCTGGGCCCCAGCTCTTCAGGTTACGCTAGGGATGGGTGCGGCCTGGCGGTGGTGGCGGGGAAGCACCTGGAGACGGGGAGTTACCTGGGCAGTGCAGAAGGGAAAATATGATGCTTTTTGAAACCTTGCTTAGAAACCAGTTCTCTCTCGTCAGGTCTCGATTGAATTTAAAGGTTAAAGCTGTGGGGAAAATTCACTCCTCACACTTGTTTTTGATAAATCCAATTCGTTTTCGAGAGAAGGAGGCATTCTCTCTCCAGACATTAACTTAGAATGCTTGGTTTATGGTGCTGTCGGGGAAGGAAGAACCCTGAAATGACTAAGTGGTCAAATGAAAAGACATGCCAACAGCTTTTCCTTTTCCATTATTTCATCCTTAATGTGATTTAAAAAAGGAAAACTCCCCCTTCAGATTGTTTTGGCCTTCAGTTTTATGGTATGGCACTGTGGATGGGAAAGTGTGTGCGTGTGTGTGTACACGTGTGCGTGTGTGTGTGTGCGTGTGTGTGTGTGTGTGTGTACACGTGCGTGTGTGTGTGTGTGTGTGTGTGTGTGTGTGTGTGTGTGTGTGTGTACACGTGTGCGTGCACATGTGGACACTCAGATGAGTTTTAGTTGAAGAGCCCCAGGAAGGAAGGGACTCACCTACAGTAAGCAGCGGCGTCCAGCAGGCAGTTGCTGGTCAATGTGAGTTCCTACAGCTAAGAACTCTTGGATGGCCTGGGAGACCGCTCAGTGGGTAAGGCGCTCACCAGGCAAGCCTGAGGAACCGAGTTTGACTTCCCAGCACCCATGTGTAGAAGCCAGGTGCTGTCGTGCCTGTCTATGACCCCAGTGCTCCTAAGGCCTCCAGGGAGGGAGAGGCAAGATTCTCCTCAGAAGCGCACAGACCCGGTAGCCTGGCATATACAGCATCTTTGAGGCCCAGTCTCGAATATGTGAAAAGTAAGGCGCAATCCCTGAAGATGTGCTCTGACCTCTACATGTGCCCCAGGGCATGCACAAGTTTGCATTCACCAAAAAACCAGTACTTATCACATACACACACACACACAGAGAGAGAGAGAGAGAGAGAGAGAGAGACAGAGACAGAGACAGAGACAGAGAGACAGAGACAGAGAGACAGAAAGAGGCAGAGACAGAGAAAGACTGTACTATCTTGGTAGCTTCAAAGGGGTAACTTAAGAAAGAAACCTGTGTGTATGTTCGTGTGTGTACATAGGTGTGGGCCAGAGGTTAACGTCAAGCGTCTCCCATATTGCTCTGCACCTTGTTCTTTGAAACAGGATCTGTCACTGAGCCTGGAACACACAGATTCGGCAAGACTGGCTGGCCAGTGAGCTGAGGGCGCCCCTGTCTCCACCGCCCCAGTTCTGGGGTGGCAGCACAGCCATGCCCTGCTTCTCACTTGGGTGCCAGGGATTTGAACCTGCACAGCTACGCCCTGCTTCTCACTTGGGTGCCGGGGATTTGAACTCAGGTCCCTATGATTGTGCCACCTGAGCCGTCTCCAGCCCTGGATGACTTTTAGGAAAGCAGGGGCCAGCAAGATGGTTTAGTAGGTGCTTGACACCGAGACTGATGATCTGAATTCAATCTCTGGGACCTGTGTGGTAGACAGAGAGGACTGGCTACCTGAGCTCTGCTCTCTGATTTAGAGGGCTGCCAGGCACTCTCCTTCTCTACCTAAATCTTAGGTCCCCTAGTTCCTGAAGGTGTGTTTGACAAACTCAGTCAGCCTCCATGAAATCTGGGTGGTATATTGCCCCCTCCGGTGGCCTCCTTTGTGTCCCCCTAAAAGGGAAGCTTTTGGGAACCAAACCTAGGAATGTGATTTCGTCTTAACACTGCTTCTTTTTGGCCATTTACTCTTGGTTGTTGGGAGAAGAGAAAGTAGTGAGTTAAAACCAGTTCACTAAGAACTGGTATCTTACATGTCTTTTTTCTCCTTTTAAAGGTGTGTGTGTGTGTGTGTGTGTGTGTGTGTGTGTGTGTGTGTGTACATAGTCATATCTACAAGGACCCATACCACACACATGCATCATATAACACACATGTGCATGCACACACCAGTGCCAGGCAGAATACCTTACAACTTGAAAAGGCCTTTGAAAACCTTTCAGACTCCCAAGGAACAGGTAATTCCTATATTATGTAAGCTGTTCTGGGTTAATGGGAAAAAATGGAAAACTTCCAGGTTTCCCCTCCTCAAGCAAACATGACCTTGATATCAAAGCTAGCAAGTCCCTAGGAGGAACGGTTATACCATCTCACTTTAGAGCGTATCTTGGATAAAATTCTAGCAAGTAGATTTCAACAGTGAAAAAATATGTGTGTGCTCTGCCGTAACCTAGTGAGACTGTATCCCTGAAATGCTGGCCTGTTGTTGTGTGTATTTATTTCCATGGTTTTCACGTAAATTCATTAGATAAAAGGTAGAGTAAGTTCATCAATCTAATAGCATTTTATTTTTTATTATGTTTGTATATTCATGTGTGTATTTGGGGGTGGGGCACATTCCTGCCAAAGGATATGTGTGGAGGTCAGAGGGCAACCTGCAGGAGTCAGTTCCCTCCTGAGAGACCGTGTGGCTCTCAGGGACTGCACTCAGTTCATCAGGCTTGGCCGCAGGTGCTTCTACCCACTGAGCCGTCTTGCCAGCCCTCTGAAAGTGTGTTTCTATATGTGGGTCTGTGCACATGAGTGCAGTGCCTGTGGAGGCCAGAAGAGGGTGTCAGATCCTTGGAGTTGAGTTACAGGCAGTTGTGAGCCACCCAACATGAATCCTCTGCAAGAGCGGTATGTGCTCCTAACCACTGAGCGGTCTCTGCAGCCTTGAACTTGTCACTTATTGTTGCTATTGCTGGGGATTGAGCCCTGGGAATGCCTGGTAGCTGCTGTGCGCTGAGCTGCATCTCCAGCTCGACGTCCAAGTTGTTGTGAACTGCTCAGAGGGCATCTGTATAAATGAGCATTCTTGGGGTAAGAAAGAGGATGGCTGCTGACATATTGTCACTGAGGAAACACTGAGGGTGCCATTGGCCAGTGGGATCAAATGGCACTGGAACTCATAAGCATTTTTCTTTACATTTTAGCAGATACAGAGTCAGAAAACTGAACCCTGGAGAATAAATATTGTGAAGTAAATGAGAGTCCATTGAGGTGCACTCAGGAGGCAGAGGCAGGAGGATCTGTGTTGAAGCCCGGCCTGTTCTACATAGTGAGTTCTGAGCCAGCCAGGGTGGCACAGTGAGACTGTGATGTCCCTCAGGTTCTCTAAAGGAACGGAACTGATAGAATGGATGTATATGGGGATTTATTGTAGCGGCTCACAGGCTGTGGTCCAGCTAATCCAATGGCTATCTCCTGACAAAGAGGCCAGGAGTCTGATTATTTAGTCCATGAGGCTGGGTGTCTCAGCTGGTCTTCCGTCTACACTGGGATCCCAAAGAAGGAGGCGATACCACTGAAGGAATGCCTCAGCAACAAGACAGATGGACTTGCCAATGAGAGTGGGGGCCGCTGGCACAAGACAAAGGCTTCCTTCTTCCACACCCAGAAAGTGTGGCCAGGATTTAAGATGAGTCTTTCGAGCTCACATGATCCAATCAAGAAAATCTCTCACAGGTGTACCCAGTGGCTTGGGTTTTAGTTGATTCCAGATGTGGTCCAGTTGACAGCCAAGATTAGCCATCACACCGTCTCAATTGCTATCCATTCTGGATTGCTTAGGTGTAGCTCAAGGAGACTTAGAAGCTCGACTGAAAACTCCATTCTAGATGGTGTGCTGAAGAGTACGGACTTGGATGTTTCAGAACCTGGTCCCCAGCCCCCTGTCATCCCTCTGAAAGTGACAGCAGGATGCTTTGTTAGACTTCCCGGGATGGTGCTAAGTCTCTTTGGGGAAGTAAGTAGCTGAGGATGTCAAGGGGGATTTTGAAGTGGTGTGGGGGATAGTTATTTAATGGCCATCAAACTCTATAGTGCTGGCAGACTTTAAAATGCAGTGTGTGGGGCTGAATGGATCAGTGGGCAGTGTGCTTCCTGCCCAGGCATGTGGAGCTGTCCAGGGAAGAGCTGGCTGTGGCCATACATCTGTGACCTGAGTGATGAGAGGCTGGGATAGGGGTTCCTAGAGACTCATGGGCTGGCCAGCCTAGCTGAAATGGCAAGCTGCAGGTTCAGTGAGAGACCCTGTCTCAAAATATAAGATGGATAGCAGGAGAGGAAGACACTCAACATCCACTTCTGGCACATACACATACACTCACACACACATGCTCACTCTCACTGTCACATACTTTTTAATTAAGAAAAAGTGGAATCCAATCTGAAACCTTTATCATTAAAATGCTACAGTACCCCTGTAACAGGGAGAATGGATGAGGCAGTTGGTTCTGAAATAGGCCCTTGTCTAAATAATTTAATAAATTACAAAACAGTCATTGAAAATCAATAGATTATTCAATAAATAATCTGGATACCTTGTTAGCAATTTGCAAGACATAATCTTGGCTTCACCACATGATTAGAGATGGAGCAGACAATGAAAGGGCAGCATGTAGCGGCATAGAAAATCTGTGGAATCGGATATTGCTCAGAGACAAAGGAAGCATGTTCTGAAGGGAGAAGAGTGGTCAGTCGGGCTACAGGGGAGGAAGCTTGGTTCCTTCATGTCCACACTGGAGATGCAGATGGGAAGCAGCATGCCAGACAGAGTTAGCCACTTCATAACGAGAAATGAGTCGTCAGTCAGGCTATAGGGGAGGACGCTTGGTTCCTTTATGTCCACACTGGAGATGCAGATGGGAAGCAGCATGCCAGACAGAGTTAACCACTTCATAACGAGAAGTGTTCCAGTTAAAAATCAAAGTACAAGGATGTTGCTAGGGCACATGGGAAGACAGACAGACAGACAACCAAATACAACACTAAGCAAGTAGATGCAGGTGCAAAATATTCAGGGTTGGTGTAATAAAAAGGTGAAAACTAAAACACCAGTAAAATAATATCTTCATATTCTACCCACAATGCCTCGTTTTAAAAAGATTTTATTATTTTGTATGTATCTGTCTGTGTGTACCTGAACGTGTGTGTGTGTGTGTGTGTACGATGTGTGTGCACATACTCTTAGGGGCCAAAAGAGGGTGTCAGATCCCTTGAACTAGAGTTACATGTGGTTGTGAGCTAGCTGATGTGGATGCTGAGAATCAAACCCAGGTCTTCTGCAAAAGCAGCAAGTGTTCTGTATTAGTCAGGGTTCCCAAGAGTAACAGAACTTATAGAATGAATCTGTCTGTCTGTCTGTCTGTCTATCTATCATCTATCTATCCATACACACACAGAGAGAGATATAGATAGATAGATAGATAGATAGATAGATAGATAGATAGATAGATAGATAGATAGATAGATAGATAGATAAAGGGGTTTTATTGGAATGACTTACAGGCTGTGGGCCAGCTAGTCCAACAGTGGCTGCCTGCCTATGTTTGGAAGGTCCAAGAATCCAGTAGTTGTTCAGTCCATAAGGCTGGATGTCTAAGCTGGTCTTCAGTAGATGCTGGAATCGCAGAGAAGTAGCTCTAATGCCAGGGAAGGTTGGGACTTGTTAGCAGGGTGAGAGCGAGCAGGGAAATTCCACAGCTTTCTTCTCCCATGTCTTTCCATAGGCCTCCAGCAGAAGGTGTGGCCCAGATTACAAGTGTGTCTTCTCACCACAAAGATCTGGATTCAAAATGTGTATTCCCACTTCAAATTAAGCAAACAATCCCTCACAGGTGTACCCCTGCATTTTGGAGTTTTAGTTAATTCTAGATAGAGTCAAGTTGACAACCAAGAAAAGCTATCACATGCTCTTGAACACTCAGCCATCTCCAGGCCTCCAAATGCTTCTTAAATGATTATCTCTGATTCTGGTGGTATTTCAGTATAGGTATTAAAAGCTATAGTATTCATCCACATTTCTTTTGATGTGTATGTGTGTGATGTTTACTCTGTGTGTGTGTGTGTGTGTGTGTGTGTGTGTGTGTGTGTGTGTGTGTGTGTGTGTGTGTGTATACATCTGTATGCACACACAGAAGCCATAACCGGATGTCAGGTGTTCTGCTCTATCACCCTCTGCTCTACTTCCTTGAGGCGGGGTCTCTCACTGAACCTGGAGCTTGGCGGGCAGCCAGTGAGCCCGGTGATCCTCCTGCCTCCACTTTCCACTGCACTGGGTTTCAGGCTTCTGTGGATACTAGGGATTTGAACCCAAGTTCTCATGCTTATGGAACAAACCTCTTACCCATGAGCCACCTCTTTCAAACATTTTCATCCCCTGATGCCACCTGTGTCAATGGGCTCCTCAGCCACCAGGAAAGACATGGTGCAGTTCAGACAAGGACACCCACATACACACAATTACTGTCCAGCAGTTGACTAATTATCAGATAGATGGTTCTCTCTGCACAATATCATTATTAATAATCACTCTGCAGTGTGACAAGATAGTTATAATTTTATGTGCAGCTGCACCGTTAAGATGGAAGTCTGATAGCTGTGTACAACATGGAGCCCTCTGGGCAAAGAAGGAAGGGTTCCAGAAGCTGTACAGTGTGGTTCTAATGACGGGAAGTGCGGTGCCACAGGGAACTGTTTATACAGTGGTTGTGGGGAACCTGGAAGAAAGTGAAGTGAGCGAACAGACTTTCAGGGTGCTGATGGGAGGGGGGAGGAGATGATCGGGGATCCCCGGACTGGGGAGAGGGCGCTACGGAGTTTGTAAGTTCTCTTCCGTATGCTGCCCCGGGTACACACGTGGGCATGTTACAGTGTTTAGTATGCCCTTTAAGTGTGATATAAATATTTGGATGTATTTAGTGTTCCCTCCGAATACTGGAACCCATATCCATTGATTCGGGCTTGCATACACAAAGTGTAATAAAGGGGTAAGAAACAGCGAGTGTCCTGGGCTGAGATTATGAATGACCTGGTCTTCCCTTTTCTCTTCCTCCCAAATGTTGTGTGTTTCTACTACAGATTTTAAAGAAAGAAAGGGAAGGAGAGGCAGGGGCAGGCTGGGAGGGATGGCTCAGCAGTTAGGAGCCCTTGCGGCTCTTCCAGTAGACCTGAGTTCGGCTCCCTGCACCCACCTTGTGTGGCTCACAAGCACCTGTAACTCCAGTTCAGAGAGATCTGACACCCTCGTGCTGCAGGCACCAGCACTCAGACAGAGACAGAGGGGGGGGGGAGGGAGGGAGGGAGGGAGGGAGGGAGGGAGGGAGGGAGGGAGGGAGGGAGAGGGAGAGAGAGAGAGAGAGAGAGAGAGAGAGAGAGAGAGAGAGAGAGAGAATGTATAAATAAATAATTTAGAGAAGAAATAAACGACAGAAAAATTGAACGATTGCCATCACAGGTGACAGGAGGTCATGTCCAGTAGAAAGGGACCATTCCTTGCTCAAGAGAATGGTAGGTTCCACCACTGAGGCAGAAGGGAAGATGGGCTTAAAAGGTAAAGAGAAAGCTGGGTGTGGCTGTGTACAGTTGTCCTCCCAGGACTTCAGAGGTGGAGGTAGAAGGATCAGGAGTAAAAGGCTAGCCTCGGCTACATAGAGTTGAAGGTTGCCTAGGACCCTGACTCGGGTCCTTGTGCTTGTACAGAGACCACTTCACCACCGAGCGGCTGCTCGTCCTCCTAAGACCCAAGACCCTGTCCAAGAAAAGAAGAAAGGAAGTGGGGAGGGGGAGGGAGGGGCACAGGAGTATGGTAGGAAGAACTCGTTAGCCCACAGATATCACTGCACCTTCCTGGTGTGAAAAGGCACAAACCAAGGCCGTTTTCAGAAACAGCTCATCGACCCTGAGTTTTCATGAACCGACAGAACAGATGAATTGGGAAGGCCGGCATCCCTAGGAACCCCCTTTCTTTGCTAGACTTGACTGGTCTGGCTATAGACTAGTAAGACTGGCCTGAGGTATCCTTAGGAACCTAAGGGAGAGCAGCTGGAGCTCACTGGACAGAATGAACTCACAGCTTAAAGGCAGAGCAGGGCGAGGGGACGTGAGTTTCTCCAGTAGGCGAAACTCGCAGGAAAGGGGGAGGAAGACGCTCTGTCTGTTGCTACCCCTCCCGCACATTTCACCCAGGCTGCCACCCAGTCGCCCTCCTAGTGTATACATGTTTCTTTATGAAATGGATTCGCTTAATTTAGTTCAAAATTTTAGCTTTGTTTCCAGTGAGTGTGTGACTTTCTCTAGATCTTTCCCTAAAACATGAGTCTTGGTGCCTGTGTGTTAGTATTGGTATGTTATAGTTCACTTAAACATTTTTCTATTGTGGTAGAGCTAGGTTTTTATTATTATGAACACTGCTTCTATAAAGGTCCTTGTGCATTAATCTTGGGGTGTGCCTCTGATTATTCCTCCCGGGTAGATTCCTGGGAGGGAACTTGTCGCATGGTAAGGGTACAGACGCTCATCACCAGCAGGCCCTTTGAGAAGGCAGGCTGATCTCATCAGTAATGGCTGAGGATTCGGATTTGAGAGTGTTCTCAGCTCTCCTGGGCGCTACAGTGTTTTCCAGTTTGTGCTGATTCTATAGTTGAAAACTGTATTACGTTGTCCAGTACTCAGACCTTACTTGCTAATGGTCCTGAGTGTTTATCCACGATGCAGTCAGGAGTGTGTGCATGTGTGTAAGGTGTGTCCTGTCTCGTTTTTATTTCGCAGTTTTATCCCCTCGCCCAACATTTATAAGGGAATTTTATCTAGCTCTGTGTATTAAGTTGATATATTGCAGATATTTTATCTAGCTTTTTTCTCTTTATAATCTAATTTTTTTTAGATCAAACTGCTTTAAGACCCTGATACATGATGTCATCCTCTGACTCTACCCATTAAGGCTAATGGCTTTTCCAAAAGTAAAGCAAACTGGGTTTTTTTGTGTGTGTTTTGTTTTGAAACCATCATGTGGTTGGAATGTGCTCAACATCAATTTTCATGATCTTAGATTTAAAAGTGACTAGAGTAGTCATTGAGAAAGTGGCCCGGGAATGGTCGGGCAGGCCTGTGGTCTCAGTATTGGAATGTAGAAGTACAAGTTCAAACTCAGTACTTACCTCCAGGCTACTTAGGCCTCTGTGGGGCTCTCGGAAAATTATGTATATAGTGGACTTGACAGAAGGATGGGGACACTCATCTTAAGTTGCCATGGAGATTGTGAGACCAACATCTTGCCATTTCTCAGAAAATTAAGGACAGAGAGATTGACAGACAGTATCAAACAGCTCTATGTCTTGGTTCAGAGGGGAGCAAGAACGTCTCCGGCCCTCTAGTTGTGAGTGTTTTGTTGAGACAGGCTGTCACGTAGCTCAGGCTGACCTTGAACTTGGTGTGTAGAAGATGACCTTGTACCTCCATCCTTCCACCTCCACTTTCTGAGTGCTGAGATTACAGATGTGCACTAACACAACACTGCTCCGTGGGAAGCAGGGCTTCATGCACACTAGGCAAGGAAGGACATCTGAGCTCCGTCCCCAGCCACCACATCTGTTCACATACAGCCTTACAATGAGCACGTATGCTAGAGACCCATGCGGGGATGGGGGACTGGGCTACAGCTATGAGATCAGAAGCAAATCACTTGTCCATTCAAGGCATCTGTTTACTCATCTGCAAAATGTTATGGGAGGTTCCCGATGATGTGTTGGGTGTGTGAATTCAAGGCTGGGCAGTCATGGTGCCCAGGAGTTCTCATTCACTGCTGGAACTGACCTGCTCGTATGAGAGATTTGTCCTTCCATCTCTCAAGTGATTAGGTAAGAAATCAGTCCCGTGTCTATCTGCTCCAGATATAATGCAGTCTAGCTATGATACTCCTCTAATCAGATTAGACGAATCTAACATGGTTTCCCTTTAAAACACAAATACTGCACCACTTTTAATTGCAGTAGCCAAATTAAATTATTCATCCCAAATTAGATTTCTGGCAAACTTAATTTGAACATGAGCTCGGTACTGAAGACCCTGAGTAATTTTTAAAGATATGAAATAAATCAGTAACTCCTGGTATTGTTGCTCGGGTCTCTTTGGTGATTTTCCATAAAAGGGAATCAGTAAACGTTTAGAGAATTTATGCAGGCATGGGACTGGGAGACACTCTCATTTTTCAGCTTATCATTAGGATCCCTCCCACCCCAACCCTATGACCCTCCCTGGTCTTAGAAGATAAGATGCAAATTGAGACAAGCCCAGTAATTAATGACTTGTTTTATTGCCCATGATTGCCTTCCTTCTTTTCGTGGCTCCGTGAGTTCCTGACCAACCCCATCTCCTTCAGGCCGATAGGTCCTTTATGGATCCACAGGGGTGCGGTGGAGAGCTGGACAGGATCATAGCATCACACTGCTGCATTTCCTCTTGTTCATGTCAGGTCTTGGATTACCTGATAACTGACCAAACCGATGCAAGCAGCAGCAGATTGGTTGGCTCCCAAGACTGAGGCATTAAGGGATGGTTTCCCAGATTAGTAACTTCTTGATGTTATGACAAAATATTGGACGGAAACAGATTTAGGAAGGAAAAGGTTTCTTTTGGCTCACAGTTTGAATGTCTAGTCCACCGTGGTGGGAGACATAGCAGCAGGAGTGTGAGGCCCCTGGTCACATTGAATCCACAGTCAGAAAGCCAAGAGAGATGAACGCTGTTGCTCATTGTTCTCTGTCCAGGTCCCCAGCCCGTGGAATGGCTCTGCCCGTATTTAAGATGGGTCTTCCCATCTCAATTAACCAGATCTAGATCATCGCTCAAAGGCAATCCCCAGAGATTTGGTTCCGTGGTTATTCTAAATCCCATTAAGTTGCCAATCAAGATTAACCATCAAAATCCTGGTATCAGGTAGGGCTTTATTTGGGGTTTTAAAAAAGGCTCCCACCCAGTTTTCTCCTTCACTATTGGTCCCTTCCTGAGATTCTCTGGCCCCTCATTCCAGGATGGTACACCATCGTGCCTGAGCCAGTGAGCTTCCTTGGCCTCAGCCCATCGGAGAAAGGAAGGTGGTGCCAGGCTAATGCCAGCTGCACCCAGTCGGTTTGACCTGGATTCTGCCAGTGCTCGAGTCAGATACGGTGCAGAGGGTATGGGTCAAGATCTCAGAGCTGCTGAGGCCAGTCAGTAACGCAGGGAGGTGATGGACAGCTCCAGCTGCCCTCCTGAGTTATGCTGAGTCCTCTGCCTTCTCAAGCAGAGGAGGTACCCATTACCTCATGTGACTGGAAATAGCCCTGCTAGGTAGCCAGTCACACTCAGGGACGAGGAAATCAAGGTCACCCTGGGATCCATGTCCTCCAAGGCTTCTCTGTCCTTTCATTGTGTCCTGACATCTTTCTCTGGTCCCTTCTCCCCGGCCCTCCACTCCTTCAGCAGAAGCCCAGGGTTGTTCATTAAATAGACAGCCAGTCGATATCTGCTGGCTTGTCATTGACCATTGACCAGGGGACCTTCAAGCCAAAGGTGGCCTTCAGCCCAGGCTTTGTGAACAGCGTTATCTAAAACCAATGTGGTCCATTTCCAGTTATTAATCTGTGGGTTGTTTCTAATAACTTGGTTTCTTGTTCCCAGAATTATAGGATTTCTTCTCACAGAAGAATGAGCTTTGTATTGCTTGATAATAGGCGTAAAAAGAGGAGTCAAGATGAGTAGGGTTTGTGTGAGTGCGTGCGTAGACATGAATATATACACATAAGTAATAAAATAACGCTTAAAAAAATAAACGGAAATCTAAAATCCAGTGCTTTGATTCTCCGCCTCCACAGTATGGACAGCAAACCGAATCCAATGCCCATCTTTCCATTGAAATGTAACTTGAACTTACATTTTTGAAGGTCACTGTGATCAAGGTCCGTATGGATTCAAACCAAAGACCTGCAAGTAGGTACGGCATTTTAATAGATCTCTGTGAGTTCAAGACCAGCCTGGTCTACAAAGTGAGTTCCAGGACAGCCAGGCTACACAGAGAAACAAACAAACAAACAAACAGATAGGAATGTTTTCGGCAGTTACGCACACATTTGCTTGTCAGATGTCTGTACAGTTGAGTGTTGTCTCAGGTGCCTCTGGAAGTTGTGGACTTTGTGCTCATTCTCTGTGTGCAGAAGGCCTGCATTCCAGCATCGGCCCCTCACCCTGGCCCTGGCTTCCCTTCCCTGTCAGGATTTTATCTGTGGGATCATTTGGTCAACTCTGAGGTCAAGGTCTTGACTCACCACTTTTTTTTTTAATGTCATCCTGAGTTTGTACAGACATGCTCAGCCTGTGACAGGGTGGGCATGCCCCACATGCTTCATGTGGCCGTTGCTGGGCTTAGCTCTTGGAGTTGCCTGGGTCTTGTCTGTACCCCTGCCCCACCTTACAGTTCCCAGTGCACATTAATGGTAAAGTAAATACGCATTAGATAATTGCGTAGTATCTGTCTTCCTCTATCACTCTCCACTTTATTTTCCCAACAGGGGAAACTGCAGCTGGAGCTCACCAGTTTGGCTCTACTGGCTGGGCAGCGAGCCAGGGACCACCTGTCCCTATGGTTGCAGGTACCTGACTTTCTACACGGGTGCTGGACAGCTGCACCCAGTCAGTCCCCATGCTCACATGGCACACACCTCCGTGACTAAGTCATCTCCCCAACCCCAGTTCTTGCATTCCACACTACCCCTTCCCCCCACCCCTTCCCCCCCATCCCTTCCACACCACCCCTTCCCCACCACCCCTTCCCCCCACCCCTTCCCCACCACCCCTTCCCCCCACCCCTTCCACACCACCCCTTCCACACCACCCCTTCCACACCACCCCTTCCCCACCACCCCTTCCCCACCACCCCTTCCCCCCACCCCTTCCCCCCACCCCTTCCCCCCACCCCTTCCCCACCCCTTCCACACCACCCCTTCCCCCCACCCCTTCCCCCCACCCCTTCTCCCCACCCCTTCCACACCACCCCTTCCACACCACCCCTTCCCCCCACCCCTTCCCCCCACCCCTTCCCCCCCACCCCTTTCCCACCACCCCTTCCCCCCCACCCCTTCCTCCACCACCCCTTCCCACCACCCCTTCCCCGCTTCTCCAACAGAGCGGTCCATTTGATGAGGTCTGTGGGGCCAGGTGCTATGGTTTCTGGGTGTTGAATGGTACCTACTGCAGTGTTCCCACACAGAAAGCTCAGTACATCCTTGTTGACTGGACCCCATTGCATGGATAGAGAGAAGCCATCTGCAGGGCCTGCCTTTGGGAGAGGCCAGGGCAACTGGGAAGGGAGGCGGAGCCTGGGTGGGGTGGGGCATGGCGGAGGACTGAGAAAGCGCTTCCCTAAGGGTGCAGGTTACGGTTTTTCTCAGCTGGGCAGCTCATGGGTTCATGTCAGAGAAACAGTCGAGTAAAGGAAAATGGCAGCGATTCTGGGTTTTATTTTAAGATCGGCTACAGTGAGTGTTCTCTTCGGCCTGCGCTCCTTTGGGACTGCAGGTTGGGATGGGAGGACCCTGGCCATGAGTCTAGAAGGAAAGACTCAGTAGTCACCTGCACGGAGGCTTCTTGTTCCTTCGTGTTGTTAATGAGCAGGGGCAGATCCGAGAAGGACAGGACAAAGGGCATCTAGAGGTCAGGCCATCTCTTAGCATCCCTGAGGAGGGTGCCGCTGCGCTGGCCCATTGTCCTGCTTTTAGGACTGAAAGTCCCCAGTTCTGGGTGGTTGTTCTCTTTAGATACCCTTGTTCTCCTGCCCCATCCCCACCCCCCACCCCCACCAATCTCCTTTTTCTTTTTCTTTTTCTTTTTTTGGTTTTTCAAGACAGGGTTTCTCTGTGTAGCTTTGGAGCCTGTCCTGGAACTCACTGTATAGACCAGGCTGGCCTTGAACTCACAGAGATCCACTGCCTCTGGCTCCCGAGTGCTGGGAATAAAGGTGTGCACCACCACCACCACCACCACCTCCTGGCTTGCCAATCTCCTTTCAATTCCCTTTCTCTACGATGTCTTTGACCTTCCCTCACCCCACCTCCACTACTTTGGGTCCTGCATGGGGTTTGAACCTCTGCCCTGAACATCCTTGCCAGAGCTTCTCATCGTTGCTGGCTAGCCCTGGTCGGTTCCTGACACCCACTGAACTGTGCACTCTGTCACACAGGGTTAGAGTTCATCTGCCCACAGGGAACCATGTCCTCTGTACAGGAGGCTGTACACACGCGTGCCCAGTGGGCGAGGGACCGTGGGGAAGGGGAGGGCAGAGGAGTGAGCAAAAACCAGGGGCATCTCTGCAGTATCACTTTGTGTGCACACCGGGCCCACCTCAGCTGCTCCCCTTTCCTCTCCTAGCGGGGTGGCCTCCTCCTCTCCAGCTGGGCTGGTGTCTGTCCGCTCTCTTCCCCGAAACCTGCCTACCCACATGTTGCTCTTCTTTCCAGACCTTCTATTTTGTGTCTAGGCCAGCCTGTGATGCTCAGTGATGGTTTTGTTAGCGCCTGCGTTTCCCAAGGCAGTCCCTCAAAGGCTGGCTTTGCCTCTGATTTTGTTTTTTCTTTCCGGTAGCCTTGTGCTGGGCCCAGACTCCACCCTCACGTGGTACACACTGTTTATTGGTGGGATTTTGGTTGTTTATGGGTGGTAGGGAACACCTAACCTCTGGGTCGGTCTCCCCTGAAGACCCTTTGGCTGGACTCATTTCATGAGGAGGAAGGCCAGATCTAGACCCGAGCCAGCCCTGGATTCTGGTAGAATTCTCTTAGCTCGAAATCTTCACTACTGGACTGGAAGAATCAGGTTATGTGCAAAGAGGATTTTTCTACTCACAAAACACCACACCATTTATTAGGTTAGTGTTATCTTTCTGGAACATTCCACAGAGGTTTAACCCCTTCTGAGTCTGCTTGGCATAGAGGCAGTAAAATGGGTTTTGAATATTCTAGAGTTTTCCTTGGGCGGGGGGTGGGGGGTGGGGGGGTGGGGGGGGGTGGGGGGTGTCCGAAGGAGGGGCTGCTGAGTCCCAGGGCCTGGAAATCCAGTGCTGTTTCTCTTTGAGTTGCCTGGCTGTGGGTGAGAACACTTAGGGGAAACTGAGGAAATGTTGTCTCTCCCAACCTCTCGACTGGGTCTTCTGTGGCCAACTACATACTTCTGTATTTACATGAGATACAATAATGCATGGCTCTCCCCACCTTCCAGGGTCTCTGATAGCACAGGCTGGCTGGAACTTATCTTGTACCTGAGGCTGACTTTGAACTTAGGATTCTCTAGCGTCTACCTCCCAGGTGCTGGGATGGCTGGTGTTCGCCACCATACCCAGTTGTATGTGCTGTTGGGGATGTAGCCCAGAGCCTTTCGTTTGTGCTGGACAAGCACTCCACCAATAGAGCCACATCTCCAACCCCAATACCTTGTCTTTGTAAAGCATTTAGAATAGATTGGAGCTAAAAATTGTCTTTGCGTCTACTTGTAAGACATAACCACAAGAAATATTCTTATGTGTATCTTTCTGGACCTTTTTTCTGTGACACATGTATGTTCAAACAATAATGTATTGTTGCAAGTGGGATTATTTTATGTGTATAATTTGGAAGCCTGACTTTTTCAGCCTGACGTCATCTTTATGGATATTTTCTCCTTGTCAGTCTAGACCAGTGGTTCTCAACCTTCCTAATGCTGCGACCCTTTAATACAGTTCCTCATGTTGTGGTGACCCCCAACCATAAAGTTATTTTTGTTGCTATTTCATAACTGTGATTTTGTTACTGTTATGAATTGTAATGTAAATATCTGTGTTTTCTGATAGTCTTATGCGACCCTAGTGGAAGGATCTCAGCCCACAGGTGTAGAGGAATTTGTTCAATCACTGTGTGGATATGTACTGAATGCCTACCCCATGTCTAACCTGGTTCTAAATGTGGAGATACAATACTAAGCTCCCCCGACTTGGTCACCTTACTCTAGCTGAGGCAGGTGGACAGTTGTCAGTGACTATGAGGAGAGGGCAGTACATGCTGTGAGAAGAAAAGCTGAAGGTGGTCGGAGCATTTTACGGTGTGCCTTGGGTGCTCAGGTGAGGCGGAGTCTAGGATTGGCTACAGCATTTAAGGAGCCACACATTTTAAGGTGACCGCTGTGGCTGCAGTTTGAGCTGGAGGAGACACATCAGAGCCTCAAGAGTGCTGGTTTGGAACCAGGGAGATGGCTTGATCGGCAAATCACCCGCTTCTTATCAAAGACACCCGAGTTAAATCCCCAGAATCTACATAAAGAAACTGGGGGATTGTAATCTCAGTGCCGGGGAGGTGGAGTCAGGTGGATCCTTGGGGACTCACTGACCAGCCAGCCTGGCCTACTTGGAGAACCACAGGAATCTCACGAGGTCCTTTGGTCTCCACCTACATGGGCACACATGTGCATGCACACCCACATGAGCACCTGCAAACAGGAACACACACACATAGTGCTGGCTAGGAGCCAGGCTTAGTGGCAGAGGCCAAGAGTCCTACTCTAGAGACTGAGTTGGAGGATCCCGGAGTCCAGGAGTGTGAGACAAGCCTGAAGTATAGGGAGAGCCTGTCTCCATTTAAAGTGAAAAGAAAAGGTAGCCTGACTTGAGCCTCAGCTCCCCACCTACGCTGGCTGTTCACTGAGACATCAGCCACCATTTATATGATCACCAGAGCGGTTTCTTACCAACCCTCCTGACTGCAACCGACGAGCCTCGTGGTTTTAGGCAAATAACCCATCTGTTCTGGGCCTCATTTTCCTCGTTTATGAGCGAGTAGGATTTGTGTCCAATTATCAGTTCATCCACACGATGTGCACAGAACAGTGCCGTGTGATGGTCCAGCTGCCACACTGCCCGCTTGCACTGATGATTGGCATCCATCAGCGCCCCAAGGAGGAGGCTCTGCGCCGTCTGGGGACTGAGAAGCCGAGGCTGGGACTTTAACAGCATTAATGAGCTGATTCAGAACAGCAGTGGGTGGCTGAGCCTCTGGCTCTGTTCCTCAGACTCCAGGCAGCTGGGCCCCTCTCACCTGCCCTCCAGCACTGCAGGCACCAGGGGAAAGTGTCTGCAGACGGAACCAGGTGTGGTGACTCTCCCATTATCCCAGCACTCAGGAGGCAGAAGCAGGAGGATCAGGAGTTCAAAGCCAGCCTGTGTGTCCCCTCAACTGCTACAGTAACTCATCATGGAACACAGAGTGCATGTCACCGTGGAAACCACTGTAGGCACGATGACGACCTATGGTTAAAACGGCACTGTTTGTGACGTGCTGCAGGTGCAGTGCCAGTTCAAGAGGCTTCCGAGGCTCGGCCTAGGCATCTCTCAAACTGTGTTTGTGGCTGCGTGCTGCAATCTAAAGAAATGGCTCCCAGGAAAACCCGTGGAGCGCGTTGTTAGCAGCTGGGAAACTGGCTGGCCGTAACTGCTGTGCTTCTCGCCATCTTGTGGGTTTCTGGTCTTGCAGGATCCAGCTGGAGTGTGAGCTCTGGGGAAGTCCTGCGGCAGATTGTGGCTCAACAGCACGTTCAGAAACGGCCCCGGGGTGTCGTTATGAGTCAGTGGGGTAGGGCTAGCAGTTCCTGCAGGGGAGCAGAGGTTCTAACATGAGCAAGACAAGCTGTGTGGGAGCCGTCCAGGAGCTCCAGCGTCTGCAGACGGCCTTCCCTGCCCTCCCATCAGGTCAGGCACCAAGGATGTTGTAAGGCCAGGATGACATTCTAGCTTTAGGTAAAACAAGGCATGTGATTGACAGTCCAAGAACTGTGGAGCAGGCTCTCTTGAACTGCCAGCCCCCAAATCACGACACAGAGACTTATTATTAACTATGAATGCTCAGCCTTAGCTTCAGGCTTGTTTCTAGCTAGCTTTTTTTTCCCCCCTTATAACTTAAATTAACCCATTTCTATTAATCTATGTGCTGCCCCAAGGCTCATTTACCTCATCTACATACTTCCACCGTGTCTGGTTGGCTGGTCTCCCTCTTCTCCCTGCCCACCAGCCCCGCCTATCCCTCCTCAGCCTAGCTATTGGCCGTTCAACTTTTTATTAGACCAATCAGGTGCCTTAGGCAGGCAAGGTGAAACAGCAACACATCTTTACATAGTTAAACAAATGTTCTTTTCCACAACAGAACTGGACCTGGAAAAATGGGGACCCAAGAAGCATTTAACAACTCTCTACTCCTTCGTGTAGGCTGGAGTTGTAGCTCAGGAGTGGAGTACTTGCCTGGCATGCACAAAACCTTGGGTTCCATCCCTCAAGGTACTTAAGCTGAGCAAGTGGTAGAAACCTGCAACCCCAGCACTTAGGGTGCGGAGGCAGGAGGATCAGTCTTCCTTGGCTACACAGCAAGTTTGAGGCCAGCTTAGGACATGAGCCCATTTCTAGAAACAAAGTTCCGTGTGCCCCCCCCCCCACCACCACCACCAAAAGAGGTCGATGAGAGAGACTTAGGAGTTTAAGAAAGAATTTTAGCAGCCAACGTTATTGAAGATAGGAGTTGCTGTGTGAGTTGGTGTGTTTCCTGGTGTACAAGGAGGATCCATTCAGCCCTTTGTGGAAGACACTGGGATTTACTCCTTGGGTGGATAGCTGGGCAAAACTTGGATAGGCTTTTCACATCTCAATCTGCTATGATTCTCAAGTACAGGCGGTAAATAGGTTCAGCCTCGCAGTCTTTCTGTTCAGGGTGGTTAGGAGTGGTGTCTTGTCAAAGGTTGAGGACGAAGGGCTCAGTCTGAATTGAGCCTTGATCTGGGTCAGCCATGTCTGCCTTGAGCAAGGCCTGGGCTGCAGGTGCCCAGGTTCTGCCGTCCCCTTTATGGTGGTGATGGGCTAGTGCTGACCATAGACCCAGGGACCCAGGTCAGACAGAGGTAGGGTGACTGGTCATCCCCGTTTGTCTAGGATCAAAGGAGCTCCTCAGACACGGCTTTTCCATTTCAAAACAAGACGGTCCCGGGGAAAGCTAGCAGGGACCGGTCGCCCCGAGGAAGAGGGGTGCCTGTCAGGGCTGCACACCGGGCTTCCATGCCCGTTCCCGATGTACCACGAGCTTCCTTTCCTCCTCAGTGCATGCGCCTCTGCCCTCAACAGACGCTCCGCAGACATTTGGGCAAAATAAATGACTTGGTTGCAGTTCCTGGGAAATGGTTGCAATATCCTTGCAATTAATTAATTTGTTTAATTAATTAAAATGACTTCACTAATTATATGTACAGGGGACTGCACATTTCATTAGGCTGAGCAGATGGTTCTACTAATGATTACTGAAGCCTGAGACTGCAGGAGGGGCGGGTCTGTGCGTGGCTTGATACTGTGTGTTCGCTCCCATTCCATCCTTCTTACAGACAGCCGAGACTCCCATCTCATCATGTCTGAACGAAGCAAGTTTTAGCTCTCTTCTAGTAGTGCCAGGAGTTACAGTCACTCGCCTTTTCTGGCTGCTGATTACTTCCTTCAGGGTTGCCCAGTGAGGGCTGTGGGAACCAACACTTTGGATGGTAAGCCACAGCAGGCATGGAGCAGGGGCCTTCACATGGTTCTGCCAGTTGGCTGGCCCTGGAATAGTGGTTGTATGCCACATCTCCGGGAAAAGAGCAGGGCCTGTCTCTGAAGGGAATGAGCATCCCCAATATGCATCGTCCAAGACTCTACCCGTGTCCACTCTCTCCAGTCCACAGACCAGAGTCTCCTAGTGAGACCCACACATTCATCTGCATAAAGAGGACAGGTCCATCCCATAATCAAAACTCTGAACAGATACAGACGTACACCACACAGCACCTGGACTTAGGGACATGCTTTACTTTCCCAGAGTGTTTCTGGAATGTTCTTTTCAGGTGGGAATGGTGATTATTGATAACAGAGTGGGACTGAGCATGCTCACTGGACCAGAACTTCCTCTTTCTGTTTCTCATCCTTGAACTACAGGCAGGTGTTAATGTGTAGGTGAGAAAGTGGAGGCTTAGAGAACAAATCAGCTTGGGGTCCCGCCAAGCAGTCTGAAGTCCAGAGGTTTCAGCCTACGAAAGGACCCCTTTTTTGTAATCCCATTCTTTGCTCTGCTGCTGCTGAAGCTCTTGGGGTGCCTGACCATGGCGTAAAGGCGTCACTCCACAGGACTGGAGCAGGAATGGAGTGTTGTGTCTCAGTCACAAACAACTGTGAGCTGCTTTTGAAATGGGGAAGCCCTAAAGATGTGAGTCATCCTGCAGCCCGTCCAGGTGGCTGCCATGCAGTTTGGAGTTTGTTCCTTTGGTTGGGGGGATGGTACCAACCTTGGCCCGGGTGCATCATGGTAGGATGTGATCACATCTGGACTCTGTCCTTGCCTTTAAACACTGAAACATGAAGGATGTAACGTTAGTTACCTTTCTCCTTGTGACAAAACTCCCCAGAGCAACCTGAGGATAGAAGGGTTAACCTTGGCTCACGGCTCCAGGGGACAGTCCTTGGTGGCAGGAGTGTGAGGTGGCCGGTCACACTTGTCCACAGTCAGGCAGCAGAAAGGAGTGGGGACTCGGTGTCCACGTTCTCCTTTTCGTCCGTCCCAGCCTAGGCCTTCCCCATGACCAGTGCTGCCCACACGGAGGGTGGCTCCTTCCCAGTCTAGAAGCTTCCTCACACCCAAAGGTGTGGCTCGTAGGTGACCCTAACTCCTGTGACGACAGTCACCTTCACCACCATCACAGAGCCAAGACATGTTACCAGTTTTAGGAAGTAGTTGGTTTGAACCAATGTCAACAGGGTCAAACTTAGACATGCTCAAGATAAAATATACTTCTAAGAATTGATCTTATTTTCACTTTTTTAAGTTGAGTAGACAGGCTCTCCCTCTGTCGCCCTGGCTGGCCTGGAACTCACTATGTAGACCAGGTTGACCTTGATCTCAGGTCCTCCTGCATCTGCCAAAGGAGGGCTGTGGTTAAAGGCGTGGGCCACCAGACCTGGCAAAATTCACCTCTTACTCCTGTATCTGATTAGATTCTGGAGGTTTCTGGGCCGACCAGGTAGTGTCCAGATGACATGAAATTGCACTGGAAAGAGCAATGGACTAATTCGTAAGCTGTGCTGTGTTTCCCCCTTCCCCGTCTGTTCTCAGGAGTAGCCGCTCATTCCAGGCCTTCTGTCTCTGTTGATGTGGCAGCCTGGAGGAGTCTGGCTGAGCCCTCACACCTGCTATGGAACTCAAGATTTGTTGAATATAAATACACTTGAGAAATATCCTTATGTGATTTTATTAGCTCATAACTGTCTTCTGGAAGTACAGACACACAATAATGGAAGTTCTTTGCTGTTTTGGGAAAACTTTGTACTACTTGGAAGTGTTCAGGGTTCAAAAGTCCCTAAGAGCTGAGAATTGGGCCCTCGGCGTTTCAGTTGGACGTGGTGGTGCCAGCCTAGAATCCTAGCTCTTAGGATGTGGAGGTGTGATATCAGGAGTTCATCCTCAGATACAGAGTCTTTGAAGCCAGCCTGGGCTGTGTGAGACCCTGCCCATAACTAACAGAAAAAGTGGCTCTTCTGAGTGGGGCAGGGGTGAGGTGGGGCGGCTTGTCTGGAAGGTACGGGTAGGGACAAAAATGGAGCAGTTAGTGGGGGACCTGGATGGGGGGCTGGGGACGGCTCATCAGGGAAGGGTCTGCTGCACAGGGACCTCAGTCTGGGTCCCCAGCACCCACGTAAAAGCTGGCTGTGGCCGCCTGTGCCTGGCGGGCACAGACGCAGGCACATCGCAGGAACGTGCTGGCCAGCCAGACCAGCCAAAACTCCAAGCTTCATTCAGGTTCAGTGGGGGACCCTGTCTCAAGGGGATAAGGTGGGGAGCCGCGGAGGGGAGCACCCAACCTCCTTCTCTGGCCACACACAGAGAGAACGGTGCCTATAGACATGTGGTTTAGAGAGACTAAGAGGGAAAGACCCCTGGCTCTGCCTTTAGAAAGAAAGAGAAAAATCTAGATGGAACAGCAAAAAGATGAGGAGATAACGCCGAAGGGGGCGGAGCTGTGGAGGAAAGGCACTGGCCTACTTTGCCCGTAAGTAACAGACTTCGAACGAACAGAGATTCGTGAGTTCCAGGCCAGCCAGGGCTACACAGCCAGGGCTACACACGGAGCCCTTGTTCTGAGAAGTGTGCGCCCTTTCTCATCAAGCAAGCTGTCTGGTGGAGGCGGTGGTTTTCTGGTGTCAATCTGCACTTCCACAGTGACATGAAGGACGGACGGGAGTGTTTTCAATCTTCGCTTTACCCTTCTTCCTGTCTTGGCTCTTTGTCCGTTGGCTTCTTGTCTCCTCAGTTCCAGGACTAATAATGTGGTCTCCCCTAGATGCCAGAGAAACTGGGGAAGGGAGTCTTAAAGGTTTGTCCAGCAGCCGTGGGGGAGGAGGGCAGAAGGGGTTAGGAAGGCTGGAAGGGCTGGGAGATGCCTCGGCAGGGAAGGCCGGTGCTGTGCAGTCATGAAGTCCAGAGTTGACATCCCCAGAATGCACGTAAATGTCCAGCAAGCATGGTGACCCACCTGTAACCCCAGTACTCAGAAAGCAGGGACAGGGAATCCCAGGGCAGGCTGGCTAACTAGCCTAGCCCAGCCAAAGAGTTCGGGGTTCGTCTGGGAGACCCCACCTCAGTGAATACGATGGAGGGTGACTGAGCAAGACAGCTGACATTGGCCTCGACACTTGGGCCTCCATGCATGATCACACACACACACACACACACACACACACACACACACACACACACACACACACACACGCTGGTAAGTGTGGGCTGTGTGTGGAGTCCCACATTAGGACGTAGGTGCTACAGTGTGAATCAACCTCTTTAACTCTGTTTGCAATGTTGTGGTTGATCATGCTCAGGTCTGTGGAGGAGACAGCGGGCTGGTAAATACCAACTCCCCCCAGGATTGGTGCCTCAGGGAGGAGGGGTCAGTCTTGTCTAGCTCCTGGCTCGTAATTCTCAGAAGCAAGGCCGCTTTCTGACTTCTCTGTAAAATCCCTTTTAACAAACACATGCATGTAATCACATACACTTTCTCGGCTTCTGATTCTGACAGTTCTTTGGAGGTTTGTTTTGTTTAGTGGTAGTTGTTGGTGGCCAGGTGGAGAGGGAGGGGTTGAGACAAGGTCGCATGTGGTCTTGACTAGATTCACAATTGGTATGTACCTAAGGATGACCTTGAACTTGTGCCCCCATGCTGCCCGATCCCAAGGGCTGAGACTGCTCGCGTGTGCCACCACACCCAGGTGGCGTGGTGCCATTTTGAAAGCTGCGCATGTACCATGTGCACCCCGCCCAGCCCGTCCTTAGGACCCAGTCACATCTTTGCATTGCTTCAGAGTCCCACACTCGCTCAGAACGCCATTGTTTGCCCAACTCCCTTCTTTTCTGCCTCCATCTTGTCCCCGCTCTACGCGGTCACTCTCCAGTCTCCACAGTGCCCGGCAGAGGCCAGCTTTCTGATGCAGGGCTAGTGCCGCTTTGTTTAATTGCACATTGGTGGGTTCACGTGTATGCAGATGCACATGCATGGGTGTGCCTGCAACATATGCACATATGTGGGCAGGCCAAAGGGCAATCTGAAGCGTTGTTCCTCAGAGACTACCCATCCATCTTTTTAACATGTGTTTTTATTTGGTGTGTGTGTGTATGTGTGTGTGTGTGAGTATGTGTGTGAGTGTGTGTGTGTGTGAGTGTGTGCGTGTATGTGTGTGTGTGTGTGTGTGAGTGTGTGTGTGTGAGTGTGCACGCACACGTGCGTGTCCTGAGGTTTATGTCTGGAACCATCCTGGGCCTTTCTTCCACCACATCCGTTGAGAAGGGTCTCAGTCAAACCCAGAGCTCCCGCTGTGTGTAGCTGGCTCGCTCTGGGGACCCCCTGTCTCTGCCTTCAAGCTGCAGTTACAGACAGGCCACCATACCCACCAGCGTGTATTCAGGTCCTGGGATCTGGAATGCCACTCCTTACACATGCAGGGCAAGAGCTTTAACCACTGGGCCATCTTCCCCAGCTCAGTGTTTGGATTTTAAGAAAGCTCAATGACGTCAGGATTTCTGTTTGACGAGGATCATGACGCAGGAGTCCATTTTCAAAGTTTCTGGGTACTGGGCCTTTGGCACCTCCACGTCTCCCGTGCTGTCCTTTCTAGTCACATCCTTGGAGTGTCTACGTGTCAGTACCGCTCTAGGTTCTGCTCAGAGGTGATATGTCCTCAGAGCCACCCTCCTTCCCATCGTCAGCTCGCTCTCCTGCTCACATGATGTTTCCAGTTAGACACTTCAGCTCACAGACAGGCCGTTTGCACGGCTCTCTCCTCCATCCGACCAGGCAGGCCTTGACAATGGAGTCCACGCCCATTCAACTAAAAGCGAGCACTCCACACAGACTTGAGTATTTTTAGGTCCGAAGACCAACAACAGGACCTCGATGCTACAGATAGTTTTCCAACTGTCCCCAAAGAATAGGAACAGAATTACAGCGTGACCGGACCTCTCTGAGAACAGAAAAGGCCCAAGTGGAAAGGGCCATTTAAAATGTGGAGAAATGTTGAGGACATTCCAGGTCTTCTCCAGCTACACATGGCTGGTCCAACCCCGCTTTACCTGTGGCTGTTCTCTGACCAGCTGCTTCCCTGCTAGGCTTTGGTCAACAACCCTGCCTCTGCGGAAATCATGGCGATCAGTGTCTGCCTGGGCTTCTCGGGGCTCACTTGTGCTCCACGGCCACCCAGGGAAATGCATCAGAAGTCAGAGCTTCTCTGGTAGCCTCCTGCGTCCTGACTTGCCCCCTCCCTCCCTAGGTGCTCACTTGCCCTGCAGTATTCATTTTTCCATTGCTGTGATGAAATATATAGGGTGGGGTACTTTATAAAGAAAAGGTTTGTGTTTGTTGTGTCTTCCCTTGGGCTTCTGTCTACAGAGTCCAGGCAGCGTGGCCCAGGCTCTGGTGCGGGCTCCCTACCCTCAGCATATCACGATGGATGGCATCTTGGAAGTAATACATGGGGTGGGGGTGGGGGCGCGGCGGTGTCACATCAGACAGGAAGGCAGAGAGAGCGGTGGGGGCACATCCTTAATGACCTAACCATCTCCCATGAACCTCTACCGTGTAAAAATCCACCGTGCCTCCCACATCTTCCACCAGGAGTTCTTGGGGGACAAACCATATCCAAGTCTCCAAACCTTCCCCCCCCATGTGTGTATTGATGTGTCAGTGCATGCGTGTGTGTGTGTGTGTGTGTGTGTGTGTGTGTGTGTGCAGGTATAGGTGTACCTATGTGTGAGGTATAGGTGTACCTGTGTGTGCAGGTATAGGTGTGCATGTGTGTGCAGGTATAGGTGTACCTGTGTGTGAGGTATAGGTGTACCTGTGTGTGAGGTATAGGTGTGCATGTGTGTGAGGTATAGGTGTACCTGTGTGTGAGGTATAGGTGTACCTGTGTGTGAGGTATAGGTGTGCGTGTGTGTGCAGGTATAGGTGTGTGTGTGTGTGTGTGTGTGTGTGTGTGTGTGTGTGCAGGTATAGGTGTGCATGTGTGTGCAGGTATAGGTGTGCATGTGTGTGCAGGTATAGGTGTGCATGTGTGTGCAGGTATAGGTGTACCTGTGTGCCCATGCCTGTAGAAGCCAGAGGTCTGATGTCTTCCTCAATCACTCCCCACCTTATTTTTTGAGATTTAATCTCTCACTGGACCTGGAGCTCACTAAATCAGCTGGATTGACTGGCTAGCAATCTCCAGGGACTGTCCTGAGTCTGGGATTACTGATGGGCACTGCCATACCTAGCTTCTACCTGAGTGCTACGGATGAAACTCAGGTCTCCATGCCTTAGCAGCAGCAAGCATGATATTGACTGAATCATCCCCAGCCCTATATCTTTTTGACTCTTGCTAAGACCAGTATTCCATTGATTAGGTCACAGTGACCTTGTCATCCACCGTAGCCCTGATGCCTTGCACATACCTGGACACAGCAGGCACTTAATAAATAAGAGCTGAGTGAACCCTGAGCATCGATATGTTCATGGTAGGACTGAAATGTGTTCCCAAGACTGCTGGCTTCCCATTCCAGGGCACTGCCAACTTGCCCTGAGCCGTTGTAAGCCACGTGCCTTCCTTTTGGATTTCTGAGCCAAGTATTGGAAGCAGGCAATTGGATAGGGCACATCTCTACATGCAGAGCTAAGGGTGGGGAAGGAGGGACCGAGTTCCCTCCCTTGGGGGAAGATTGTCCTCAGAGATGGTTGCTTGCTGTGCCCTGGTATATCTCCAGTTGGTGGAGTAAGGCAGCCTGTAGAGGACATACTTCCTGGCCAAGGTATATAAAGCACACAGATACACACATTGGTGTCTGTGTGTATTGCTCATATGTGTAGAGTTGTGTTTGGTGTCCTGTTGTTTTCTGCCCACAGCTGATGCTCACCTGAACCAGTCAAAGAGATGGGGAAGAAATCTTTGCCTTGTCCTTGAAATTCTCCATTGCTTTGTGGCCAGGAGGTGGTCCCATGTGGCCGTTGGGACTTGGTATGCCTTTGGCTGGGCATCTTAGTGTCCGTTGGTGGGTGTCTGTGGGGCAATTTCCTCTTGATGTTACGTAACCACGAGAGGGGCCGTGTGGCCCTTGGAGGCGCCTGTGTTTTCTTCCCATGGAGTCTGAAGTCCAAGTTGATACCAACTTTGGATTTGTGGTTAGTTTCCAATTCCTTTTGCCAGTTAGGGTGAGTGGGTGGTGCCTTTTAGTGGTGGGAACCCTGCATCCTTGTTCCAAGCCTGAAGGATGGTTTTTCTCTAACCAAGAAGAAACCTTTCCCAGGACGTAGTAAGGGTGCCACCGCTGCCACTGATGCTGGACAGGACACGCAGCGGGGGCGTGGTGGGTGGAGGTGCCAGGGAGTCAGCCGGGAGGGAACGGCACAGCTTGGGGAAGCAGGCAGACACGGGGTTCCCTGGTGTGTGGTCGCGTGGATCGACAGCAGTCCTGAACTCCCAGAAACATGCTGCCTCATTGGTGTCAAATCCCAGAAAATTAAAAACAAGATGTGCCAAATCAAGCTTTGGAAAACCGAGATACGTTTTCATTTACTGTTTTTTTTTTTTAAGATTTGATTTTTAATTATGTGTATATGTGTGTGCCAGTGTGTGTTTGTGAGCTGCCTGATGTAGGTGCTGGGTGAACTTGGGTCCTCTTCCAAGAGCTGTGTGTGTGTGTGTGTGTGTGTGTGTGTGTGTGTGTGTGTGTGTGTGTTTACTGCTGAGCCGTCTCTCTGGCTCCTTAACCTGAATCTTAATGATCAGGGCACAGTGCTCTGAAATTCTTAGAAAGAGCTGCAAAAGCCAATAGGAGTCATTCCTAGGCAGTCCCTGGGAGAGGTCTTTGGTTATGTGAGTAACTGAGGGTCATGGTGATGGAGACACACTGCCTAGGCAAAGAGCGAGGTTGTCCTTGCCTGTAGAGGGAACCTCCTCTTCATCAGGGAGGTGATACAGTTGCCTTCCCTCAAGATCATGACAGGTGCTCCTGCTCCCCTCCCTCATCCAGAGAGGCCCCCCCATCCCGAGAGCCCTCCCCCATCCCGAGAGCCCTCCCCCATCCCGAGAGCCCCCCCATTTCACTGTTACCTTTAGTTCAGGAGATAAGGCAGCCTCGCTTGCTTCCTTCCTGTAAGAGCTTTTGCCTTCCAAGTCCGTCTTCTAATGGCAGACTGCCGTCTGAGCCATTCTCTCTGGAGAGGCCAAAGGAACAGGTGGTGTTTCCCTGGGCCTGGTCCCACAGACTGTGCCTCACCCCAGTCCCTCAGAGACAGTCTCTCCTCTGTGTAAGGATTGTCTTAGCCCGAGTTCTGTTATAACTAAATACTAGGGGTAGGGGTACTTTATAAAGAATAACGGTTTATTCTGCTTGTTGTTCTGGGGGAGGGAGGGGGTACGTGCCGGGTTGTAACGTCCTTGATGAAATGGAGCAAGTGAGACAGGGTCAGCACACTTTGATCCCAGAGCTAATCTGTGCATGAGAGCAGACGATTTCTGATGGCCCAGCCTCCTCCCAGACGTCCCGCCCCTGCCCCTTACCACATGGTGAGGATGTTTGGAGGGGATGGTCTTTACTTCTGGAAATGGACTCGTCTGGATTCGTTGCTTTATTTCATTCTTGTGACCAAACACCTGAGAAGCTGTAAGTGGGGCGGGCTCTTCCCCGGCTTACAGGGTTTCTACTGCTTGACAGAGCACCATGGCCAGCATTAACTTGGGGAGGAGAGGGTGATTTGATCTTACGGATCTTACGGTTTTAGTCCATCATCCAGGGAAGTCATGGCAGGAGCTGATGCAGAGGCCATAGGGGAGCACTGCTTGCTGGCTTGCTCCTCTGGCTTGCTCAGCCTGCCTTTTTTTTCTTCCTCCCTCCCTCCCTCCCTCCCTCCCTCCCTCCCTCCCTCCCTCCCTCCCTCCCTCCTTCCCTCCCTCTCCCTACCTTCTCTACCACCCCACCCAAAGATAGGGTTTTTCTGTGCAGCCCTGGCTCTCCTGGAACTCACATTGTAGACCAGGCTAGCCTTGAACTCACAGAGACCTGCCTGCCTCTGCCTCCCGAGTGCTGGGATTAAAGGTGCCCCTTTTTTTAACAGCTGCAGGACCACAGCCCAGGGATGGCACCATCCACAGTGAGCTGGGCCCTCCCACATCCATCATCAATCAAGAAAATGCCTCGCAGGCCAGTCTTACAGAAGCATTTTCTGAGTTGAAGTTACCTCTTCCAAAATGGCTCTAACTTGTGTCATATTGACATAAGACACAGGCCGTCATGGTGCTAGAGATGTAGTCCTGATGCTGCCAGTTCCTTCCTTGTCTCCTTTTATTCCATCAGGGACGCCCCTCCCCCGAATTCAGTGCTGCTCTTCTGCTCTGGAAGTGTCCTCCTGGACCCTCCCAAAGATGTGCCTCGACAACGCTCCGGGCGTTTCTTGTCTAATCAAGCTGGCATCAGAATCAACTATCTCATTCTCTTTCCCAACTTTTTGCTGGGGCTCAGAGGAAGTGGCAGAGGCTGAATGCTGGGGACCTGGTGCGGACTGCTTAACTCCACTTTATAAATGCAAGGCTGATTTGCATTCCATCAGCAACCAACCCCTACCCCTCTCCGCCCCTGTCAGTCCCGGGAGTGGTGGTTTGTTGTAGTGTTGGGAGCTGAACTTAGGCCCTCATGTGGGCCGGGTGAGGGCTCCACCACTGAGCCATATTCCAGCCCTCCTGCGTGTTGTGCTGAACACTGTCTTTTGTGTTACAACATGAGCACTATGCGGGATGGATTCCCACTCTGGGGTGTGTACACATTGACATTTGATGGATGTTGATCGATGGACCAGGGTCCTTCTGGTTATCACTGCCTTCTTGCCTCCATTGCAGTAGGATTCAAAACTCATTTCCATGTGATAGGCGATTCAATCTACATCTCACCGATTTCTCCTGAGGTTGGCCAGTTCCTGTGTGTGGGCACCAGCTGTATTTCGTGTTTTGTGGCTAGCCCATAACTAATTTTTCACCATGCATATTTATCATTGCCTTAGTGATTTTTTTTTAACCTTCTTTATGTATTAAAGACATGAACATGCACCTAGAAAATAAATTTCATTTTATGGGCATTTAATTTTACCTGGGCCCTGCTGTTCGTTTGCACACAGGATTAATGGGTTTTTAACAGGTGAACTTGGCCGTTTTGGTGCCTCCACGCTTACTCCCAGGCGCACCTGAACTTCGGACTTGCGGGGGAGGGGGGTGCTGCCTGCAGATGTGCCCGGGCCTGAGCTCCAGGTTGTGGTCCTCCAAAGACAGTCGACCCATCTCCCCGGGGCTGCTTAACCACAGCCGGGGGATAGAGAGTGAGGCTGGGTCTGGAGAGACGGCCCTACCTGCATCCCCACAGTTTGGCCTGGGTGCCACTAGGCAGACTGTGTGACCCGCTGCACACTGGGGTGACGTAGAGGAAGAGGCTAAAGGTCATGGGGGTGTGGACATGAGGCGGGTGATGATGCCCATCTCAGTAAGCCCCCCCTGCCACTAATACGGGGCCTCCTCAGGAAGCATCTAGCACCATAGGGACCAAGGCAGTTGTCAAGAGGAGAGGCCAACCTGTCCTCGCCACATCTACGCACTCTGACTGAGCCCAAGAGGGAGCAAAGATGGACAAGTGGGACCATGCTTCTATAGACCACGTGACTTGGTTCAGCTCTGCCTTTCTGTGGTCACGGCCCCATGACATGCGTGGGTCAGTGTTATTCTATCAACTGCCCCATCCCCCACACACACACACTGACAGTGACTTCCCAGTGGGAGCTGCTTGGGAAGGGTGGATGCTGGCAAACTGCGCTCATTGTCACTTGCTGAGTGGAAGCTGGGGGACTTCCAGGATCAGGACCACTTGGCGCCTTGTCCTCTCAGCCAGTTCCCCATGGCTGAGAAGGTGTAAGCAGTTTTTAAGATGTGCTGACAGCCCTGGGGATGCAGCTTAGTGGTAGGCAGCTGGCCTGGCATGTGTGAGCCCTAATTTCTGTCTCGGGCCCTCAGAGTGATGATGATGTATAAGCAGTGCTACAGGAGTTTGGAGTGTGCCTGTGTTTGTGTGCTGTGTGGGGTGAGTGTGTGGATGCCTGCGTGTAAAAGCCAGGAGACAATATCACATGTCGTTCCTCAGGGTTTGCCCATCTCTTTTTTAAGGCAACATCTCTCACTGGCTCGGAACTCAGTGGAGTACTGCCTGTTTCTGACTCCCTCGCATTGGGATTACAAGCCAGTGCCACCTGCCTGGAACTCACTATGTAGACCAGGCTAGCCTTGAACTCAGAGATCCACCCACCTCCGCATTCTGAGTGCTGGGATTAGAGGCGTGGGCCACCCACTATGCCAGGTTTATTCTCGTGGGTTGGTCAGAGTTCAGGTTGTGGGGTGGTTGAGACCGGCTGAGCTGTCTCCCCAGCCTACCACAGGGATTCTGTTGTCACTTTTCAGCCAGGCAGGCCCTCTGACCAAACCCTGTGAACAGCCCTTATAAACAGCCTAGGACAAGCCTGCTGTACAGATGGATAGCCCGCATTTGCTCGTAAAAATTAGGGGTGACAATTGGATATAAAAACCAGACTGGTAGCCGGACGGTGGTGGTGCACGCCTTTAATCCCAGCACTTGGGAGGCAGAGCCAGGCGGATCTCTGTGAGTTCGAGGCCAGCCTGGTCTACAGAGCAAGCTCCAGGACAGGCACCAAAACTGCACAGAGAAACCCTGTCTGGAAAAACAAAGACAAAAAACAAAACAAAACAAAACAAAACAAAAGACCCAGACTGGTAACCACAAAGGTGTGTTCCCTTCTGGCCTGCGAGCACACTACATGCATGCCCGTCTGTCTCTAAGCTGTTGGGTCTGTGATGCCTCCACCTGCTCTTCCCTTCCCCAGCCCTTTGGGCTGCATCTTTTTTCTTCACTTGGGTCTTCTCCGTTGCACCCCCAGAAAGGCCTTCCCCACTGGCCATCAGGGCTCATGTTCTCTTACCCCATGAGTTTCACAGGAGTGTTACAACTTCAGTAATAACAATAGCAACTGTAGCTAATATTACAGAAGGCCAGGTTCAGGCCAGGCAGCGCTGTGAAGCTTGGCATGTGTGGGTGCATTTGGTCCTGGTATTAACTCCTTGAGAGGAATATTGTTTTGGTTTCTTTAGATAATATTTTTAATTTTAAATAGTAATGTTTTGTTTGCTCTCTTTAAATAATATTTCTATTTTATGTGTGTGAGTGTTTCGCTTGCATGTAAGTCTGTGCCCCACGTGAATGCCTGGTGCTCTCAGAGATGAGAAGAGGGTACCAGAGTCCCTGGAACTGGAGTTCTGAATGTTTGTGAGCTGCCACGTGGGTGTCTGGAATTGACCCAAGTCCTCTGCAAGAGCACCAAGTGCTCTTCACTGCCAAGCCTCCTCTCCAGCCTGGAGACGACTCTGCTGATGCTCAGAGTGAAACCGAGTCCTGAGTGAGGTTAACATGCTTGCTCATTCTGTCCATGCCGTAAGCTTGATTCGAGTGTTTATGGATGAGGCTTCATTATAGGATGTGGGGTACAGAAATGAGTGAATGATGGTTCCTTGCATTTAGTCACGAGAAGACCATCTCTAAGACCAGGGTGGACCAGTCACTCTCTCCTGAGATCTTGGATTTGTTGCTTACACAGGTATCTGAGTGTTAATTTTCCCATCAGTGAAAGGTAATAAAAGCACCTGCTCCTTCACTTAAATCACTCATGACATGCACAGGGCACCCAGATGTAGGGTACTACTGAGCAAGCACCCTCCCTCTGGGAACAGGTGATCGCAATTATATTCCCTCTTCTTACCTGGAGGAAGGAAAGAGAATCAGCCACCACTTTTGATCCCAGTTGTACTAAGTCTCTCAGAATCTGTCCCCTCCCTTTCTTACCAGGCATCTCATAGCATCGGGGGACTCTAAAATGTATCAGAGATTTTTGCTAGAATAAATTTTCCCGCTGTGTGTGTACACACACTGTGTTGGAATCAGAGTCTTGCTGTGTGGCCTCAGTCTTAAGATAGTCCAGAGTTCCAGAACTACAGACATATGCCACCACGCCCATCTTCTGGCTAGAATCTCTAAGTGGTTTTGTTTGCCCCATGCATTCAAGAGATGCTGTGCTGTTATACCCAGCCAATGGAATTGCAGTATTCAAGACAGGAGCCGCTTCTGGTGGGGAGTGACCAGTGACTGTGGTCTTCACCAAAGTGTCATTCCCACGTGCTCTGCACTTCCCCAGCCCCAGGCCTGCCCCACCGCTGCCTCCCGAGACCACCTCCCATCTGCTATTCGACTGTGCTCGGCGAGCGGACAGTCTGGAAACCCCTGGTCTGTAACTGCCTTCACCCCTCGATGGAGACTGTGGTTTGGCTTCCAGGCTGGCTGTCTAATCCAGCAGCTGTTATCTGGGAGCCGATGCACAGTTCTGTTTTGCTTTCTGTCATTGTTTTCCCCCAAGAGTATTCGTCACAAGCACGCCAGTGTGTGGCGTGAGACAGTCCCCACGGAAGCAGGATCGCCTCACGTCCTCTTCCTGAGATGGGCTTCCAGTCCCCTCAAATCTTACCTAAGAGGAAGTGATCGCCTCTGGTTCAGGCCCGCCCCACCCGCACGCCCTTTTCTGTCACTCATAGCTTGTTTCCCGGGTCTCATCTGCTGCTTGGTCTGTTAGAACCAAACATCCCCTCCCAGGTTGGGGGATCTTGCCCAGTGACAGGTCAGCTCTGCTGCAGGCTCCCACTTTCCAAGACAGACGCCGTCAAAGCTGATGGCTCGGGGAAGCATCCGGCCTGCCGGTCCCACTGAGGCTGGGGTTTTGCTCAGTCCGTCTCCCTGGCTCCCACCCTGCTGCAGGCCAGTGTAATGTTATTTTTGAAATTTTCATCGCATGTATTCATTGCACATGGTTCTGTGTGAACAAGCACATTTTCATCCAAGTCTGAATTGTCTTCTGTGCATAATCTCCCCGTCCCCTCTCTCCTCCCCTCTCTCCCCACCCCTGGGTCCCTTTGTCCTCTGGACAGTTGCTTCTACTTTCATGCTGTGCATCTGTACGTGATTTTACGTCTCAGTTATCTAGGAACCACACAGGATCGAAAATACAGGATGTTTGTCTTTCTGACACTGAATTTGCTGTGTGATTGTCTCCAGTTGTGTTCCTGCAAATGACACAACTTTATTATGTTATATGACTGAATAAAACCATTGTTCATACACCACACACACACACACACACACACACACACACACACACACACACACACACACACACACCTTTTTGAGATTTCTGTGTGTCTGTGTCAGGGTATGTGCACGTGAGTGCAGTTGCTCACAGAGGCCAGAAGAGGGCACCAGCTCCCCTGGAGCTGGAGTCACTGTTGTTGTGAGGTTCCTGATGTCTTGAACTGAGCTCAGGTTGTCTGCAGGAGCAGTGCACAGCTCTTAACCGCTGAGCCATCTCTCCAGCCCCATATACAACATTTTCTTTATTCACTCCTCTGTTGGTGGACACCTGCTTAGTTCCATAATTTAGCTACTGTGAATAGTTCTGCACTGAACATTGATAGAAGCACTCGCTTTTGGGTACTATCTATGGGTCTGATCTTGGGCTACGATGTAATGAGTGAGTCACCATCCTTGAATGCAGAAGACTGATGCACTAGTAGCAGGACACGTGAGTTCAGTGAAATGTCTCAAATCTGCTAACTGGGACCTCTTTGTCCCACCCCAGTGGAGGGCAGGTTGTGGCCAGGAAAGACTTCCCACAGGAGAGGACCTGGCAGCTTCCTGACAGCCCAATCTTAAAGATGAATTAGGGCCTGGCCACATCCCATCTGTTCTCATTCTTCCCCTCTCATTCAGACACCAACTTCCTGCCTCAACCTCCCCTTCTCTCTGAGTTGCCAGCCCACCCTACGCCTTCAGGACTGGTGCCGCCTTATGCCCTGGGGCAGATCTGTGTTGGTTGGTCTGGGTTCAGATGGACCGTAGACTCCGCAGGGTCCTGGAGCGTGGGAAGCGCTGGTGCCTCCTCATTTACAGCTCACTGCCTGGTGGAGGGCTGAGGGGAAAGGGGTGAGGGGTGAGGGTGAGGGGTGAGGCACCTCAGTGCAGCTGTGTCTGGCCAGTAGGGGGCGCGAATAGCAGCTAGAGGAACAGGAAGAAGGAACAGCTGGAATGCGGACTCCGCTTTACAACCCCTGGCAGTGAATGGCTGCCCCACGGCTCCATCCCTGTCTCTGGCTCCGTCCCTGCCTCTGGCTCCGCCCCTGTCTCTGGCTCCGTCCCTGCCTCTGGATGCTCTGCTGGCCTCCAGGCCTGGGGTTCAAGGGCTCCCCGTGCCCAAGTCTGTGGGGGCCGCTCTGTGTGTTGCTCATTGCTGGCCTGTTCGTTCGTTCGTTCACAGATCCTTTGGGTGCTTTCTGTAGCTTACTGCTTCACTTTTGGGGAACACCGCGTCTTTGGGGTGTGGGGTCAGGAGTTCATAAACATTCCTTTTCTTTGCGGTTCGGGCCCCCCGCTGGGGCCGTCACTTCTGACTCCCAGCTGTCCCTGTCACTCTCCTCCACGTTTGCGATAATACACGTTCATTCCCTCATACTTTAGAAATTATCGGCGTCTTTCTGTTTTGATAGATGACAGTGTCGCTCACTCACATCCCCTCTGCCGCCCTCCCTCACAGCCCCACGTCAGCGCATCCTTATTTATAGCGCCTCCATCATTTCCTTTCTGAGGAAGAGTCTTGCTGTTGCTTTTCTTTCTCCAACATCTCTTGAGTCCATGTTTGGTAAGATGACAATACCAGCCCCATACCTCAGCTGCTTTCCACGCTCCACCTGTGTGTGCGTGTGCATGTGTGTGTGCATGTGTATGTGCATATGTATGTATGTGCATTTGTGTGTATGTGTATGTGTGTTTCTGTGTGTATGTATGCGTGAATGTATGCATGGCATATATATGTATTTGTGTATGTGTATATGTTTATGTGCATGTGTGTGTGTATGTATGTGTATGTGTGTATATATGTGTATGTTTGCATATGTCATGTATGCACATGTGTGTGTGTATTTATGTATTTGAGACAGTGTCTTGCCGTGTAGCCCTGGCTGCCTGGAATTTGCCATGTAGACCATGCTGGTCTCAAAGTCACAGAGATTTGCTTCTCTGCTGAGATTACAGGTGTGCACCACAACTCCAGGCTTGTCTACTGATCTTTTAAGGTTTGTGACTAACACTGAAGGGAAGAAAATTGTCAGACTGTCATTCTGTTGCTGTTGACACCACCCTGACCACAGCAACTCAGGGGAGGGAAGGGTTTATTTAGCTTGTACTCAGGACATAGGTCATTGAGGGAGGAACTTGCAGGCTGGTCTGCCTACTGTTCCATACAGAGTTAGCTCTGGCCCAAACACTCAGCTTCACAGCCACAGATGCCCAGAGGAACCAGAGGCTTCCTACTGCAGAGCTGCTGGCTGGCTGGCAGGCGGGCTCAGCTAGCTTTCTTACGTTGTCCAAAGCCACCTGCGTACGTCCGTCCCCCCCCCCCCCCCCCCCCCCGCATGGCCCGGCCCACTACATCAGCTGACAGCCTACCATAGACATGGTCGTAGGCCCATTTGATCAGGACAGTCCTTCAATTGAGATTCTCAGGTGACTTCTAGAGCGTGTCAAGTTGATAGTTAAAGCCAGCGAGGACAGGGGAGAGGTAATAGCCAAATTATAGCAGGATGCCAGGTGTGGTGACTCACACCTGAAATCCCAGGCAGGAGGATCACCATGAGTTTGAGACCAACATGGATACATAGTAAGTTCCAGGCTACAGAGTGAGAAAACAATGACAAACCCCCACACAATCAGATGTGGTAGCACATCCCTGTGATCTTGGCACTCAGGAGGAAGAAGCAGGAAGATCAGAGGTTCAAGACTACCCTGGGCTACACAGTATGTTTGAGCCAGCCTGGGCTATGTGAAACCTTTTTTTAATCCCAGCACCTGGGAAGCAGAGGCTGTCTGATCTCTGAGTTAAGGCCATAGCACTGAAAGTCGTGGGGACAAAGGAAATCTCCTCCCCAAAGGACAGGATTGTGAATGGCTTTGCTTCCTTTTATTTTGAATTCATTTTCTAAATTTTTGCAACACGCAGGTTTTATAGGTGGGGAAGAGTAGCTTATCTTTTCAAGTGTTGAAGAGGGAGTTGGCTCCGATGAGAGGGTAAAGCAAGGCCCTGCCTCCCTCTGTGCACGCAAGCGTGGTCCCGAGAACGGCCTCAGAAATTCCGCTGGAACAAAGTCTCTACAAGGCGGCTGCTCTTTCCCACTGCCCTGGCTCACTTTGTCAGCTTGACACAAGCTGAATTCATCCGGGAGGAGGGAGCCCCAACTGAGAAAAGGCCTCCAGAAGATGGGGCTGTAGGTAGGCCCGTAGGGTGGTTTTTAAATGAGTCGTTGATTGGGGAGGGCCAAGCCTGTTGTGGGTGGTACCACCCTGCGTCGATGGTCCTGGGTTTTATAAAAAAGCAGACTGAGGCCCAGAGTGGTGGCGCACGACTTTAATCCCAGCACTTAGGAGGCAGAGGCAGGTGGATCTCTATGAGTTCAACGCCAGCCTGGTCTACAGAGTGAGTTCCAGGACAGCCATGACACAGACACACAGACACAGACAGACAGACAGACAGACAGACAGACAGACACACACACACACACACACACACACACACGAAGAGAGAAAGAAAGAAGAGAAAGGCTGATGCAGCCATGGGACAAGCCAGTAGACAGCACCCCTCCGTGGCCGCTGCCTCAGCCCCCACCCTGACTTCTCTCAGTGGACTGTGATTCAGGATGTGTGAGCCAGATAAATGTTTTTTTGACTGTGGTATTTCATCACGGTGGCAGTGACCCTGACTAAGACACTGACCCTCCCTCAAATTAGCAAAGCTGTGTGCACAGCGGCCATGCCAGGACACCAGCCTGTGCCCACATGGGGGATCTTTTCACTCACCTTAGATCCAGTTTCCTGCTGGAGGTGGGACCAACCTCTCCAGGTTAATAACAGAGATCTAAAGTAACTCCAGTTCCAGGGCCCCATGCCCTCTCCTGGCCACCCATGGCACCGGGCATAGGTGTGGTACACATACATACGTGTAGGTGAAACATTCATACATATAAAACAAGGTAAATAAATCTAAAAGAATAAAAACAAATTCAGATTAAATTGAGGAGCCGAGGGTGCCGTGGAGGCAGGAGGATCAGAAGTTCAAGGCCCACCTTGGCTGTTCAGCATGATGAAGCCAGCCTGGGCTACAGGGGACACTGCCTCAACCAAATAAACAGGTAACGATAGGCTAAGGACGAGGGACATGCTAGAGGTCAGTTCCATGTCAGTGGTTCATCACCCAGCCCCTCCCCTAGACCTGTGGACTTAGCTGGCGTGGACACTGCGGGGGGGGGGGGGGGGGGGGGGGGGGGTGTTCGCACGGCGCGGTCAAGGGGGCCGTCTGGGCAACACCACAGGTCTGTCGATGGCTGACACCAGTGTGCAGACAGCTCAGGCCTCAAGAATGACGCCATCAGCGCTGAGGGAGCTGCTTACCTTGAGTTGGAAGCCCAGGAGCTGTTCGAGAAAAAAAAAAAAAAAAGAAAAAGGAAGGAAGGGGAGGGAAGGAAGGGTCAGATAAGTAAGCTGCCAGTGCTTGTACCACCAGAAATGAGAGACAAAGACAGGCAGAGTCTCTGGAGCTTTACTGCTGAGCCAGCCCGGCCTACTTGACAAGTCCAGGCCAACGAGAGACCTTACCTTGAAAATACGGTGGACAGCTCTGAGGAATGACAGTGTAAGGGTGTCATCTTGCTTACACACACACACACACACACACACACACACACACACACACACACACACACATCCAAGAATAACAAAAACAAACACACCCAGAATGAAACCATCAGAGAAAAACAGCCCAGGCTGAACAGGGACTTGGGTGGGTGTCAAGGGAAGAGTACCACGAAACCCAGCACCTGGAGTATGCAGATGAGGAGCCAAGAGCCTGAAGTATGCAAATGAGGAATAAGAACCTAATGGGGCTGGAGAGTTGGCTCAGTGGTTAAGAGCTCCTGCTGTTCTTGCAAAGGACCCAGGATCAATTCCCAGCACCCACACGGAGGCTCTCCGCTTCCTCAGGCACCAAGCATGCATGTGGTACACAGACATACTTGCAGGCAAAAACCTCACTCACACAAAATAAATCTGAAAAAAACCAAAGATCACAAACAGCTCTTAAAAGCCGGAGGGAGAGTGGTGGCACACATCTTTTGTCCTAGCACTTGGGAAGCAGAGGCAGGTGGATCTCTGAGTTCGAGGCCAGCCTGGTCTACAGAGCGAGTTCCAGGACAGCCAGGGCTACACAGAGAAATCCTATTTAAGAGTGAACTCGAGTCTGGAGTATGCAAATGAGGAAGTACAGAGGTCTGGATAATAAAACTGAGCCTTACAGTGGTCACTACAGGATGGGTGGTCTTCTGATCCACTGCAGTGGCCCGAGGGTGGGGGTTGAGGGTGAGGAGGATGGGGGAAGGTGGGTGAGGGGGTCTACAGGTCAGTCACCCCAGCAGCGCTACATGCTGCTCAGTTTGATCATGGCTGAACCAGTCTCCTTACCACCCCAGACATCCTGTTTGTTTTAGTTTTATACGTTTTATTTCCCACACTGTGTGTGTGTGTGTGTGTGTGTGTGTGTGTGTGTGTGTGTGTGTGTGTGTGACTCTGTGTGTGCATGCACACTGGCATGTGGGTGTGTGTAGTGGAAGTCAGAGAATGTTTCTAGGAAGCATTCCAGGTTCTCCTCTTGCACTGTGTGGGTCCTGGGATCACACTCAGGTTCCCAAGCTTGGCAGCAGGTGCCCTTAACCACTGAGCCATCTCACCACCCTCTCACCCCCATCCCTGTTTTTAAAACAATCCTCCAAGTGTCTCTGCTTCACTTCCTGCTCCTTCCCTTTGCTCTCTCTGGGCCAGCCACCATCCTTCTCGCTGAAGTCACAGCAGGCATGTGGCCCTGCTCCCCCTCTGTCTCCGTGGGCCCTGTGACCCTAATTAGACCGAGCATGAATCAAAATAATCTGTGATAAACACTCTGTCCTTTCCGAACACTTACATATTTTGGCTTTGACATCATTCCGTAAAAGACGCAGCCAATGTAAGCGGCCATTTGCTGAGTGTTCACATCTTACTGGGTATCCTCAGTCATCTGGAGATGATTTAAAGTAGATACAGAATTGTGTGCAGGTTACATGCAAACATGTCAGGGACTTAGTCCTGGTACCCAAGTGGGATCCTGAAACCAGTCTCCCATGATACCCTAGAAGAAAACATATTTTTAAATTATTTCATTTTTATCTGTTAAAATGGATTTCCAGGGCTGGCAAAAGAGCTCAGCAGGTAAAGGCACTTGCCACCAACCCAGAGACCCCCATCTGCCCACAGCTGGAAAGTCTGGCTCTCCCTGGTTGTCCTCTGACTTCCAGACATTAACTGGCACACGTGCCCAGACATGCCAGGGAGCACACACACATGCTCCAGCACACATCCACACACAGTAAGTAAATACAATCTAAATTTTTTATTTGGGGAGGGTGGGGTTTTTGTTTATTTGTTTGCTTTGCTTTGAGTCTGTTGTGTAGCCCTGACTGTCCTGGGACTTTCTATGTAAAACAAGCTGGCCTTGAACTTACAGAGATCCACCTGCCTCTGCCTCTCAAGTGCTGGGACTAAGTTTTTAAAGCATGAGATGTTACTTGAGTTGTCCTTTTGGTAACTTAAGGACACAGTTCTCCTGCATGAGGAACTCTGTAGGTGACGGGGTGACATCACAGTGTCATGTAGTTGGACACACCTATAAGAAAGAACAACGTGCTTCCAACAGATGTTGACAAAGTTGATCACAAATGCTGTTCCCGGCGTCCCGTCTGCTCCGGGTTCCTTTGGCTGGCCGTAGCTGCAGTTCTGACTTTAATTGTAATTTATATTTGCCATTTGTAATTTGGTTGACATTTTAATTTCCTATTATGTACATGTGCTTTCTAAAAGTAGTTTTTAGTTCATATTTAATTAGCATAAGAGGCCAGGCCCGCCACTGTGGTGGTGCCCCAGGAAGGGCTGTGTTAGTGAGTGTTGAATCAAAGCTTTGTGTTCCCCACCCCAGGAGCTTCCCATTTTTCCCTCCTCACTCCAGCCTCACCCCTTCCTTTTGCCTCTTGTACTCTTCCTTACCTCAGCTCCCCGTCACCACCCCTGTGCCCCGTGCAGACCGGGAATGCAGAGCCCAGGAAGCCCCGAGCAGTCCCAGGCTCCTCAGAGGCCACAGCAGATGGCTTCTGCCTGGCTTCCACCCCATCGTCACAGGCAGAGGTCTCACCCAGTGCTCAGTGGAGGCTTGTGAAGCTTCCAGAAGTTCTGACCCAGGGCAGGTAGCCCAGGAGAGGACACGCCTGAGCCTGTGTGCCCCAGCAGGGATAGCCAGGGACAGGGGACAGGGAGAAGAAGGGGGAGCGCAGAGTAGACCCTTCGTGTATGTGTGTGTGTGTGTGTGTGTGAGTGTGTGTGTGTGTGTGTGTGTGTGTGTGTGTGTGTGTGTACACCAAGAGGAAGGGGGGCAAGAGAGAGGGGAGGGGAAGAAGCAGACAGGGAAGAGTGGAGGAGAGGCAGGATGTAAGGAGGGGGAGTAAGGGGAAGAGTGAAGAGAAAGGACAAGGGGGGGTAGGAAGAGACAGGAGCTAGAAGAAGAGGCAAGGAGAGCGAGTGAGCGAGCGAGCGCGCACACACACACACACACACACACACACACACACACGAGAGAGAGAGCGTGCTCAGGAGTGAGCTGTTGCCTGTCACTTGGAGACACCTGATGGGAACATTCTTCCCTCCTCTGCTTCCTGCTCTGCCTCTTTGTTCTTTGTGTCATGAATCTTGTGAACGTGTGAATAGAGGAACTCATCCTGCAGTTATTTTTACAAGGTCCCTTCTCTGCCCCGGATGACTCAGAGTGGAGATCTGCTCTGGAAAACGTACCTTGGGAAGCACCAGCGAGGTGCTGAGCCCTGGGGGATCTGGAGGGCAGGAGTGGGGGGGAGCAGCCCCTGACCTGCTCTTCTTTGTTTTAGAGCTGTGTCCACTGGAGGGAGGTGAGGCAGACACTTCCCCACTTCCTGTCCTGTCTGCCAGCGCTTCCCCTCAGCATCTTTCTCCTTTAGCAAAGCCCGCCATGCCTGCTTGCCAATCAGGAGAGAAGCAGACATCGCCCCAGGGTCAGCACGACAAGCCGTGGGTAGACAGGAGAGGCCTGCAGCCCCAAAGGTCTGGTGGCCCTGGTTGAAAGGCATGAAAACTACTTCGACGGTCATTTAGTCAAGAGTGTTAATGGCGCCCACGCCTGTCCCCATTAACCATGCTTCTTCCACACACCACAGCTGTCACCGAGACTGAAGGTGTGCTGAAGAGGTGCATCAGGGCAAGACATGCCCCAGCTGTGGGGAAGATGTGTTACCTGGCTGTGTAGAGGATGGAAAACCATGTGCTCACGGGCTGTGGCGGGTTTCATGTTCCCAGACTTTCCAGACCTGGACCAGAAGTCATCATCACACTCAGTGTGACTGACCTCTGATCTGATCCATCGTGTCCACTCTGAGAGTGGGGAGTTGGGGTTTTTCCTGTGTGGGGGGGAGAGTGGGTGGAGTGGCGGTAGTGTACGTGCGTGTTCATGCACACATGTCTAGAAACCAGAGGTCAGCCGCTCCTTGTTTTTCGGTCACAGTCTCTCACTGGCCTAGGGCTTGGGGCTTGCCAAGCCCGTGGCTGGACTGATTGGTCAGTCAGTCCTGGCAGCCAACTGATTGCTCCTTCCTCCCCCAGCTGAGAATCTAAACCCAGGTTCCCACGCCTGTGTGGCAGGCACTTCACCACAGGACCCCCCCCCCCCCCCCCCCCCCCCCGGGCTTGGCAGTTCCATCTTTCCAGGGAGGATGCTGAGGCTCAGGGGTAGGCTGGTGAGTGAAGGCATTTGCCTCCAAGCCCGGCAGCCTCGGATGGAACCCAGAAAGTTCTCTATCTCCACATGTGTATTACGCAAACGGCCACGCACATACACACAAAACAAGCTTGATGTCATTTTAAAAAGGTTTTTTTTTTTTAAGGCTTGGATTCTTCCCTGAATCTGCCGTGTCCCCAGACCCCAGAAACTGGTGGTAAAGACCCTCCCACTCTGTTCCTGAGCAGGCTCCAGCTAACCCTCCAGGCGCAGCGGCCGGCCGCCATTTGGGGAGAACCAGCCTTCTCCCAGCCATCTGTGGGAGAAGGATAGATAATGGGGTGTCCCACAATGTGGCTCTTCTCAGGCAGCCTTGGGGAGCGTGGCAGTGGGGCTGAAGGGTTCGCTCGGCAGCCAAGAGCTGCTTGTTTGTTTGTTTGTTTGGTTGGTTGGTTGGTTGGTTGGTGGTTGTTGTTTTCAAGTCAAGGTTTCTCTGTGTAGCCCCGGCTGTCCTGGAACTCGCTCTGTAAACCAGGCTGGCCTCGAACTCAGAGATCTACCTGCCTCTGCCTCCCAGGTGCTGGGGTCAGAGGTGTACACTCCCATGCCCAGCTTCACAAACTGCCCTTGCAGAGGACCTGATGAGTTCAGTTGCCAGTACCAACATGGCAGTTCATTGGGGGGGGGGGGTGTCTGATACCCTTTTCTGGCCTCTGTGGACAACCGCATACATGTAACACTTGCTCACGCAAGCAAGCACACATACAAAAATAGTAAAGCACAAGTCTTTTAAAAAATAAACGCCTGTTTGCTTAGGTGGTAACTTCAGGTTTCTGAATGTGAAGGAAAGGTGCACTTTGGGTCCCGCCTCCTGTTTCTGGGTTTGGTGACGTTTTCTTGTTTCATCCGGGGCAGGTGTCTGACATTTCAGGTGAGGTAATTTGCTGTTGTGGGGCTGGTCTGAGCATTTCCGGTGTTCCACATCACTCCTGGCCCTAACCATAGATGTTAGCAGACACCCCATCTGTGACATCAGATCTCCAGGTTGCCACGGCAGGTGTGCCAGATGACATACACCCTTCCCACATCGTGGTATCCAGCACAAGACTGATGGTGTCATGTTAGAGCGGCCTTCGGGAGTTCTGTCCATAGAACGGGGGTATTTCCCAGTGAGCTGGGGCAGCCGACCTCTCTGAACCTTAGTCTCCTCGCTTATCAAATCTGGGCCAGCAAGATGGCTCAGCAGGTGGGTGCTTGCCGCCGCCCCCCCCCCACCCCCCTGCAATCTGAGTTCAGCCCCTGGACTCACGGGGCAGAAGGAGAAAACCCAACTCCCACAAATTATCCTCTGAGCTCCGCACTCATGCTGTGACACACAAAATAAATGTGATAGTAAAGTGGAGCAGACTTGCACTGTTATTCTAAAGTAGGCTCTGGAGACATCCGTTCTGCGCAGCTCAGTCCGGTTGCCACAGCCTCGTGTGGCTGTTGTGTGTCTTTAATGGCTGAGGCAGCTGAAGAACTGAGGTTTTCTTCGGTTTAGTGGGGTGTTTTTTTAAAATGTATTTTGGGTTTTTTTTCCCTTAGAAATCAAACAGTTCTTTTTTCAGGCTTCATGGACCAAGGCTATAGCCTAGTTTTCCACATCTGAAAGGCATACTTGAAGATTCTCAGGGGCTGCAAAGATGGCTCAGTGGTTAAGAGCACCGACTGCTCTTCCAAAGGACCTGAATTCAATTCCCAGCACCCACATGGCAGTCACAACTGTCTGTAACTCCAGGATCCAATACCTTCCCACAGATGTAGATGCAGCCAAAAACACCAGTGCACACAAAATAAAAATAAATAAATAATTAGCTGGGCGGTGGTGGCGCACGCCTTTAATCCCAGCACTCGGGAGGCAGAGGCAGGTGAATCTCTGAGTTCGAGGCCAGCCTGGTCTACAGAGTGAGTTCTCAGTTCTATACATTTTTATTTAACAAAGATATTATAGAAAATGAATCACTGTGTCTTCCCAAGGAAGAAAAAAATCAGTTCTTCATAGCAGCCCTGTGTGTGTGCACGTGCGTGCGTGTGTGTGTGTGTGTGTGTGTGTGTGTGTGTGTGCATGTGCATGCCTGTGTGTGTGTGTGTGTGTGTGTGTGTTAAATGTCCATGATCACATGTAATGAGTCTTTTCATGTCCTACCAGCCAGCTCCCAAATGGAGACTTTTTACTAATTATGAAAGCTCGGCTTTAGCTTAGGCCTGTTCCTGACCAGCTCTTACAACTTTATTGACCATTTCTATTAATCCGCAACAGTCACAGAAAGGTCTGGCTTCTTTTCGTTACAGACTCGAACTGCCGACTGTGTGACTGTGGGCTTTTGTTCCCTGAAGGCGCTCAGTGGAAATTCTCCCACCTTGGGTTCCTACTTCTACTCTTTAGACAGGTTCCACAGCCTCAGTACCTATCTTGTGACCAAACATGGCCATGGCACACTGTTCAAATGCTTCCTCCAGAGTCTCTCCCATGGTAACTGAGCATCAGCCATGTGATTCCAATATCCTTACCTCCCACAGACTGGTGGACAGTTGGCCTTATTGCCTTCTGTTCCTCCTTCAGGTTGTAATCTCTGACATTCTCCTCCACGACTGCGGACTCCAGCCTTGTTTTGTTTTCAGTTATACGTGTGTGTGCCTGTGTGGGTATGTGCATGTGAGTGCAGGTGCCTGGGGAGACCAGAAGGGGGCGTGAGAGCCCCTGGGACAGGAGCTCCTGGTGGATGTGAGCTTCCAGCCCAGATGTTGGGAGCCTAAGTTGGGTCCTGTGCAAGAGCAGTCCATACTCTCAACCACCGAGCCATCTCTCCAGCTCCCGTTTTAGTGATTTTTAATTGAAATCGCTGTTGTGGTCCTTGGGAAAGCCGGTGGTCCTCTCACATTCCAGCTCACCCAGGAATTATGTGGGAACAGCAGAGTCAGAGTAGTCCAGGGGTGAGGACTGAGTCTCCTGAAGCCTGGAGCTCCTGTCCGAGGACACACTTTGAGTAAGACAGGCAGAGTCCCTTCGTGTGAACAGAGGAGCTTGTTCAGCTCTCGGCTGAGTAGAACCTCATCTGAAGTGTTTCTAACTTCAGATTTTGGGATATCTGTCTGTATTAGTGAGATTTCTAGGGGACCCGAGTGTATATATAAATACTCAGTTGTTTCTTATGTATGTTACACATACAAGTTAAAGCTAACTTTATGTAATGTTTTAATACATTTTTTACTTAATTTACTGGTATTATGCATGTGTGTCTGTGTGCACACATGCCACCGTGTGCATGTGGAGGTCCCTGGATAAGGGAGATTTTTCTTCCCCTTCTTTCTTGGATTCTGAGGCTTGCTCTCAACTCGTCAGGCTTGTGTGGCCAGCACCTACCGAACCATCCCACTGGCCCATGACTTGACATAGTTTTTAAAGATTATGTTCATGACAGATGTGACAGTTCAGGAACTTTCTTCCATGCTTGCCTGTTTCTTTTGTTTTTTCAGACAGGATCTTGCTCTAGCCTAGGCTGGTCTTGAACTCACAGAGAGCCTCCTGCCTCAGCTCTTTCCAAATGCTGGGATTACAGGTGAGAGCGTAGGATTTTCTCCTGTGGTGATTCAGGTTTTGGAACATTTCAGATCAGGAATGTGGAACTGATACACCCCGGAAATGGCATTTCTGCCCCCGGAAGAGTCCGTTAAAGCACACAAGTGGCAGGCAGTAGGAAATATGTCTGTGACGTCAAACATATTTATTGTTAACGTGGCCTCTCTGAGCCTGAGTCTCCTCATCTATGAAACAGAACAGAGGCTTTCCCCGCTCCACAATGCGACTCTGAGTTAGAACGCACCACAGCCGGTGCCTGGCCTACACTCAGCACTCAACAAATAAATAACCCACGCTTACTGACGCTTCAGAAGAAGAGGAATCGTGTCACAAATCTGCGCCACCTTCTAGGTGTGGCTGAAGACCACTTACCCCACAGTTACTCAGCATGCTCTTTAAGAATCCAGCCCCAGACTGACTCACCCAGAGCTGACCAGCCAGATGCTCATCGTGAGCCCCAGGCCTCGGGCATTTTTCTGAACTTCATGTAACATCAAATTAGTCATTGGTCCTATTAAAGAATACCAGCCAGGGGTTGAGGGCGTGGCTCAGTTGGTAGAGTGCTTGCCTAGCATGCGTGAGGCCCCGGGTTCAGTCCCCAGCACCACACACACCAGGTTATGATGGTGCATACCTGCATTTCCAGCATTTGGGAAGCGGACACCAAAAGAATGATCAAAAGTTCAAGTTTATCCTTGGCTCCGTAGTCAGTCAGGGGCCAGCCAGGGCTACATGAGACACTGTCTCCAAAAAGAAAATACAAACTAGTGGCGTTCGGCGTGTGTGCACGCTGTGCACACTCACCCTAGTCCAACGCACTACCATCAGTCCCAGGGGAAACTGCCAGTTAAGCAATCACTCTCCACCCGACCCCAGCCCCAGCCAACACGGAGCTGCCCCCCCCCCCCCCCCCCGACTCCCTGGTTCTGGGTGTTTCTTGTATTTGATTTATCCCTTGATACGTTATACTCCAGGGTCACCATGTTTTAGCATTTATTGGAACTTAATTCATTTTATGAGCAAATAATATTCCTCCTGTGCTCACTCCTCCACTCACTGGGCGTTTGGCCCACTTCTGGCTCTTTGGCCCTTATGACTGATGACGACCTGAGAAGACGTTTGCCCTTTGGTTCTTGCTCATTCTGTGCCTGGGAATAGAATTTTCCCACCTTCCTACACCTGCGTGGTGAGGATCGTTGAATGGAAACAAATGCCCACTCTTGGCTTGTTTGAGAAAGCCAGGCCAGGGCCCACCCGTGCGGGGCTCCCCCAGCCCAAGGCCCTGCAGCCAGTTTCTGCAAAGTGCCTCTAGAGACCTGGCTGCCCAGGGCTGGCCTGGAGGGCCCATCCCAATATGAACTAGTTTTTAACTTACCTGTTTTTGTTAAAAGAAGGAGAAGAGAAAAGAAAAGGAAGGAAGGAAGGAAGGAAGGAAGGAAGGAAGGAAGGAAGGAAGGAAGGAAGGAAGGAAGGAAGGAAAAGAAAGAAAGAAAGAAAGGAAAGAGGGAGGGAGGGAGGGAGGGAGAAAGAAAAGAAAAGAAAAGAAAAAAGAAAAGAAAAGGGGAAAAAGAAATGAATTTAGACATTCTGCTGTCCAGGATAGCTGGAGACATTTTAGTGAAAAGTTTGAGGGTTTGTTTGTTTGTTTGTTTGTTTGTTTGTTTGTTTTCTGAGACAGGTATCTCTACATAGCCCCATCCTGGAACTCTCTGTAGCCCAGGCTGTCCTCAAAACCCGGCGATCCTCCTGCCTCTGCCTCCCGAGTGCCGGGATGAACGGCGTGCGCCACCGCCCGGCTAAGGTGGGCTTTTGCTGCAGGTGCTCCTATTTGTCTCAGGAGGGCACCAGGCTGTCCTTGCGGCTCTGAGGACGAGGGGTGGACCAGCGTGAGGAGACAGGAATAGGCAGATGAGGAACAACTGGAGAAAGGAATTGTAGTCCTCTAAACAGCATGAGTGTCTCTCTCTTCCAGAATCACTTCAGAATTCATCTCTAGGGTGGAGGGCAGCAGTTGGTGTGTGTGTGTGTGTGTGTGTGTGTGTGTGTGTGTGTGTGTGTGTGTGTCGGTCTGTCTGTCTGTCTGTGTGTATTGGGCATGCCATGGCACCTGTGTGGAGGTCAGAGGACAACTACTTTCAGGAGTCAGTCCCTCTACCTCAGTGTAGGTCCCAGAGATCGAATTTAGGTCATTGGGCTTATTCGGCAGATACTTTACCCACTTAGCCATCTCGCTGGCCTCGACACTTCGATGGTCTGTTATATGAACGCCCAGAGGGAGCAGGGCCCTGGGGGAGCTCACTTCAGGCTTGTTCTAAGGCGTAAGAAGGGTCTCTTCCTCCAGATGTTGGTCCTTGGGAAGACATGCTTCTTTCCAGAGAGTTTCCTGGATGGTCACACATGGGAAGCGGCTCAGTCCGGTTTCTGCCCCATGAAGAGATCGGCAGTCAGGCCAAGAGGAAGGGCTGAGTGTCTGAACTCGGCCATTCAGTGTGGACTTGGGCAAATCACCAGGTCTTGGCTTCCATATTCCTGTCCTAGTGACCTCAGTAGTGATTCGGGGGTGTGTACGATTGTGTGTGTGTGTGTGTGTGTGTGTGTGTGTGTGTGTGTGTGTGTGTGTGTGTGTGTGTGAGTGTGTGGAGGCCAGAGGACAGTCTCAAGTGTCTCCTCCTCAGGTGAGGTTCCACCCATCTTATTTGTTGTGGTGGTTGCTGTATTTTTTATCTGTTTGCTTTGAGACTGGACCTCTCACTGTCCGATTAGGCTAGACTGGCTGATCAGTGAGCCGCAGGGACCCTCCTGCCTTGGCCTCCCCATCACTGGTGACAGGCACATGCCACGCCACGCCATTCCCTGGGGGTCTGGGGATTAGCTTGGGTTCTCTCGCTCACACAGCAGAGCTTTATTGACTGAGACATCTCTCTATTGCTCCTGTAAGGTGGAAGTCTGGTCACCATGCCTGCCTCTTGGACCCCTAATCATTAGTGATAGGTTTGGGGCTAGACCTAGTGCCTAGGTCCCCAGCCCTGAGGCCCTAGGTGAGTCCCCAAGTGACAACAGTATCACTCTGGGATCCAGTACGGTAGCTGTGAATCCTTGAAGACCGACCAAGAACCCATGAGTCAGTCACAGAGATGGACCTCCAGCCTTGCCCAGCTGTCCATGGCCTGACTGAGCAATCTTTGTGGATTCCTCTGGATTTTCACTTCGAGGGAGGGTCATGGCTGTCCCCACAGTAATGGCCGCGCCATTGCCAGGGCCTGTTGGGAGCACAAGCATGCTCAGTGTAGACCTGATTCATGGGACCCTTGTGGGTGGGACATCCTGTCTCTCTCTAGGAGAGGAACAAGGCTGTGTGGCCAGTGAGGGGCAGGGCCAGACTGGAGTCGGGTCTTCTTAGCCTCACCACTCATGGTCTGTGCATGAGTCGGGGTGCTGCCCCTTACAGACACGTCAGGGTCCTGCAGCCCTAAGCTTTCCTGAGGACTGAGCCTAGGGCCTGTGTACTCAGGGTGATTACCACTGAGCTACACCCCCAGGCCAGCAGTAAGTTTAATAACGGACACCTCCTGAAACCTCGGCCTGTACACCCACGCCCTTCTCACATCAGCGCTGCCCAACTGATTTTACCACTGGCCAAACTGAAGCTCACCAAGACGCAGTGGTGTGCAAAGAACAGCCCTGGCTCACCCAGGACGTCTCGTACACTGGGAGGAGGGCAAAGGGGCCCCTCTTTTGAATACGCTGTGCCAGCTTAGGAAGAGGGAGGAGTTAGCAGGGATGCATAAATAGTTCCTGGTTTCTTCCGGGTAGCCTGGTGGAACTAATTAAAAACAAACAAACAACGAAAATGCACAGCTTGAGCGCCTGCCTTCCTGCCTTGACTGACGCGGAGACTGGAGCCCGGGGACTAAGCCAGGAAGCGGCTTACGGCTTACGGCTCCCCGCCACAGGACCTTTGCATAGGCCGACCTCAGCACGGCTCCTCTGCGTCCTTTCTTCTTTGCTTCACTGGGCTCGTTTTCCTGGGGACAGCGCTGCCAGCCCTTCTTTGTGCTGGTCTAGAACCGCAGCAGCCACACCTCGTTAGGTCACCGCCGCTGTCACCGTCACTGTCACCGTTGTTTCTGATTCCTGAATTGTTGACACCAGACTGTGAGCCCCCTGGAGTCAGGGCAGAGTGGCTTCATGTGACTCAGGTGTTTGCCCATCAGAGTGAACGGATGCTTGAGTGGACTGCGTTAGTTAATTTAGTTCCCTGCCCTAATTCCAGCCACTCATTTCATCTTAGGAAGAGAGGGCAATTGTAATTGTCTGCTCTTGGACATTTTTATAAACTGGGGGAAGAGGTGCTGTTCTGTATGTGGGGTGTGTGTGTGTGTTGCTCTGTATGTGGGATGTGTGTGTTGTTCTGTATGTGGGATGTGTGTGTTGTTCTGTATGTGGGGGGGGGTGTTGTTCTGTATGTGGGGGGGGGTGTTGTTCTGTATGTGGGGTGTGTGTGTGTGTTGTTCTGTATGTGGGATGTGTGTGTTGTTCTGTATGTGGGGTGTGTGTGTGTGTGTGTCGTTCTGTATGTGGGATGTGTGTGTGTGTGTCATTCTGTATGTGGGATGTGTGTGTTCTGTATGTGGGATGTGTGTGTTGTTCTGTATGTGGGGTGTGTGTGTGTGTGTGTGTCGTTCTGTATGTGGGATGTGTGTGTGTGTGTGTGTGTCATTCTGTATGTGGGATGTGTGTGTTGTTCTGTATGTGGGGTGTGTGTGTGTGTTGTTCTGTATGTGGGATGTGTGTGTTGTTCTGTATGTGGGGTGTGTGTGTGTGTCGTTCTGTATGTGGGATGTGTGTGTGTGATTCTGTATGTGGGATGTGTGTGTTGTTCTGTATGTGGGGTGTGTGTGTGTGTTGTTCTGTATGTGGGATGTGTGTTGTTCTGTATGTGGGATGTGTGTGTTGTTCTGTATGTGGGATGTGTGTTGTTCTGTATGTGGGGTGTGTGTGTGTGTTGTTCTGTATGTGGGATGTGTGTGTTGTTCTGTATGTGGGATGTGTGTGTTGTTCTGTATGTGGGGGGGGTGTGTGTGTGTGTGTGTGTGTATGTGTCGTTCTGTATGTGGGTGTGTGCACATGTGTGTACAGATACCGGTGAACTTGTGCAGCGGGCATTTTATCGAGCCCCCCCCCCCAGCCCATAGCTAGCTGTTTATGTCTCCCTTAAGTCTCTGTGATGAACCCATCGTTAGGGAGTTAAGGGGGCACCTCAAGGCTGACGTGCAGTAGATGACAGTCTGAGTTGCTGGCCTGGGCTCAAGGCCTACTTGAGAGACCAGCCCTTCCAAGAACTCGTGGTCCACAGGGAGCCCAGGATAGGGCTGTGAACTGACTCCTCACTCCCCAGAACTGAGCCCCCCCCACCTCCCCCTCTGCCATCTCTTGGCTCCCCATAAGGCCCACTGTTCAGATGCCAATAGCTGTTTCGACTTTTGTACACAAACATGTCTCCCCCAGAACCGGCTCCTCGCCGACGTTCGGAGTTAATGATGTACCATCTCCGGAGCGGCACAGACAGCCTTCAGAAACTTCCGTTGCCATAGGAATGTTTACGACGAGCCTCTTGATAGAATTCCGTGAGCAGCCAACTCCAAAATTGCAGATGCTTTAGGTTAGAATGGGGGAGTGAGGGTGTGTGTGTTTGCATTAAAAAGAACACAAGCCTTTGAACGGGGAAGTTTTCTTCTTCAGGGCTAGCTGCTTCTAAAGTTTAAAGTAAGAGCTGCTTAAAAGCAGACACGTGGAGGCTCTGAGCATTCGCTCTTGAGATGGGTGAGAAGGACTTGGAACGCCTCCCTCAGGCACCAGGCAGTCGTGAAGACACGAGGCACTGAAGGCTTCCCACCCCTTCCCTCCCTTCCTTCCTTCCTTCCTTCCTTCCTTCCTTCCTTCCTTCCTTCCTTCCTTCCTTCCTCTCTCTCTTTCTTCCTTCCTTCCTTCCTTCCTTCCTTCCTTCCTTCCTTCCTTCCTTCCTCTCTCTCTTTCTTCCTTCCTTCCTTCCTTCCTTCCTTTCCTTCTTCCTTCCTTCCTTCCTTCCTTCCTTCCTTCCTTCCTTCCTTCCTTCTTTCTTTCCTTTCCTTTTCTCTTTTTAAGCTGACTGTCACTAACAAAGGGTTTCTTGATTTTTTTTTTTTCTTTCTTAAATCAAGATGGCTGGTCACGTAAAGGGGCTCCCCGGGCCCCACATAGTGGAAGGAGAGAACCGACTTCTGCAGTTGCCCTCTGAGTGCCACGGCCAACTGTGACTCCTTCAACCCCCCCCCCATGAGCGTGTGCACACACACATGCATACAAATCTAATAAATATATCTGGTTTTAATCTTTTAAATATTTGTTTGTTTTAATTTTGTGTGTACTGCATGTATTATTTTGTGTTTACCTACATCTCTGTACATGCCTGGTACTGGCATGAGCCAGAACTGGGTATCCCACTTCTCTTGTGACTTAAGTTGCAAATGGTCGTGAGCCGCCATGTGGGTGCTGAGAACTGAACCTGCATCCTCTGTGAGAGCAGCCAGAGCTCCTGGTTGGTTTTGTTGTTGTTGTTGTTGTTGTTGTTGTTCCTTCGGTTGTTTTTATGAGGCAATGACTCACTGGTTGAAGAGCTGGCCACACAGGCATGAGGGTCGGGAATTGGAATCCCCAGAACTCATGTTAACGCTATAGATGCTGGGTGAGCGTGGCCACCTGCATGTAATTCCAACACGGACTCAGGGTCCATGTAGCAACTGGTCCATGGCGAGCTCTGAGCTTACCAGAAAAGCCTGTCCAGTGAGTAGTTCCAGCAGTTCAGGAAGACTCTAACGTCAGTCCTGAGCCTCCACACACGCGTGTGAGACCCACAAGACAGGGGTTATTTTTATAGCATTAAATGGAATGAACACCAGCGGTCCTCTTAACGTTTTGAAAACGATGTACTTTCTGGGACAGAGGTCTCGTTGTTCTCACTTGAGAGGCGTGAAAGGGGCGCTGGGGGACAGAGGAGCTTGCACTTCGTTTCCTGATCATGGCAAGTGGGTGACGGTGCGTAGCTCCAGACGGCTGGAGACACTTTACCAGAGCTGGCGTTGTGGTTCCTCTTTCTGGAGAGAGTCCCTCAGAACTAACTTTCCGTAGTCCAGGGGGTGACTTGAAATTACTCCTTATGTTTAGCCCCTCCCACTTCTCTGAACCAGGACCCCTGCCAGACCTTAGGGGGGCGTCTGTGCAGCTGTGCCCCACAGCTGTGCCCCAGGAACGGGACTCGCCAGTACGGGGTCCCTGCCTCAGTCCATGAAGGAACCAGAAACTGAGAGTAGACGATTAGGAACCGTCACATCCACTCGACAATAATCTGCTATACTGAATAATTAAAAATAAATAAATAAAGCTTTGTCTTTGAGTATCTTTCCATTTCTCTAGCAGTTAATTTGTCTTACATATCAGAAAAGTATTTGTCAACTGCTTAGAAATTAAGATGCAAAACAAACCATTCTTTGTTACAGACGGTTGGAGAAGTACTGTGTCACATCACCTGTAGCTAGGCACGGATGGTTAGAGAAGTACTGTGTCACAGCACCTGTAGCTAGGCACGGACTGTTGGAGAAGTACTGTGTCACAGCACCTGTAGCTAGGCACGCACGGTTGGAGAAGTACTGTGTCACAGTACCTATAGCTAGGCACAGACAGTTGGAGAAGTACTGTGTCACAGCACCTGTAGCTAGGCACGCACAGTTGGAGAAGTACTGTGTCACAGTACTTGAGGAGTACTGTTCTGTGGTACCACGGCTCCCTTTCAGCTCTGTCTCGCTGTTTTGAGGACCTCATCTAAGTCATCTTAGTGGCCTCTTCTTCCTCAGGGTCCTCTGGACACACTGCACAGTTTGGGGAAGGTCTGTGGTGAGCGCCTGCCAACGGGCTCCCCCAGTGCGTGGGAGGGTGAGGGGAGCTTCTGGAACAGTGGCCTCTGCCAGATGATGGTGATGTGGGAGTGAGTGATGCGACAGTGACCCTGCCTTGTCCTTTTCTCTCAGACCCAGGTCGCTTCTTCCCTCCTGCCCAGCAGTATGAGAACAGCATGACTGGCCAGCCGCAGGAGAAGCCCCCACAGCCAGGCCCCCAACGCAGCCAGCCGCTACCGAGGTCAAGGTGAGCTTGCTCGCTTCGAGGAAGCAGATGCTTCGTTTAAACAAATCGTATGTACCCTGTCCGCCCTCATGGTGTGCAGGAAGAATGGAAGGTTCCGGGGAAGGGGTGGGCTTAAAAAACTCGGGCACAGCCAGGCCCACACCTTTAATCCCAACACTTAGGAGTTCAAGGCCAGCCTGGTCTACATAGGGAGGTCCAGGCCAGCCAGGGCTACACAAGGTGAGAGCCCGGCTCAAAAGAAAACTGGCGAACAAACACACAAAACACCTTATGCTGGGACTCGAGAGATGACTTAGTAGGTGAAACACTTGCTGGAATCCCTGGACTCCGAGTTAAAAGCCAGGTACAGTGGTGAGCGCTCGTAGTCCCAGCGATGGAGAGCTGCGGGTTGGAGGCAGGCCGGTCGATCCTGGAGCTGGCTCAGGAGCTAGTGTAGAATCCTGGGGAAGGTTCCAGGCCAGTGAGAGACAAAAGGTGGAAGATGAGTTACTTTCCTAAGCCCTGCACGGAGGGAAGGGTCTGTTCGGGTTTTCCAGTTTGTGAAGGGTATGGCCTGTCACAGTGGGGAAGACACGCAGCTGGAGCCTGAGGTGGCTGAGGATACTGTGTCTGAAGTCGGGAGGCACAGAGAGCTGAATGCTGGTGTTCCACTCACATCCCTTTGTGTGTTTATTTTGAGACCCCAGCCCATGGGATGGTGTCAGCCACACTCAGGGTGGGTCTTCATTCCTCAGTTAAAACTTCCTGGATACCCTCCTTCACCTGGAAGTCTGCTTCTAGTAATCCCAAGTCTTGTCAAGTTGACGGTAGACTGACCATCACAGACACGTGGTGGAAAATTCTTCTTAACATTGGGACTGCTTCTGCGTCTCTGTAATTTCTGTCTGTGGGTCCGTCACTGATGCCTGGAACCTCAGACTCACCTTTCAGACTTCTCTGTCTTTGAATTTGAAGAAGTGCCTCGTGATATTACTTTTTTTTTTTTTTTTTTTTGCATAGATCGTTCCTAGACACTGATGTCACTTATTCACCTTATCCCTCCCTCCTCTCCATGTTGGAAAGGACTTCATTAATTCCAGGCTTTGCTTGGTCAGTAGCTTCCTCAACCTGTATCATCCTCAAGAGTCTTCCATTCCTCACTCACTGAGACAGGCTCTTGGCTCTGTTCAAGATAAAGAAAGCCTGTGGCCGGCATGGCAGCATAACCTGTGTCGTCAGCGATTGGGGAAGAGGCAGGTGGCGTCCAGGCCAGTCATGGATCCATAGTGAGAGCCTGTCATGAAGAAAATAAGAAGGAGGAAGAGGAGGAAAAAGAGGGGCGTGGAGAAAGACAGACAGACCTAGATTATCTTTCTCTCTTCTTAAAGTAGATTGGTTGTAGATTCTCTGAGAGAGTTTGGAGTGTGTATTGAACTACTCTTGTGGAATCCTTCATCATATTCTATATATAATCTCTTCAGTTTTTAAAAAATATTTTAAAAGTCCATGAAAGAATAAGTGTTCTTGTATTATTGCATTTAGTTCTGTCTACATGATCAACACAGTAAGGTTGACTTTGGGGTTTGATTTTGTTTGCTTGCTTGTGTTTGAGACAGGGCCTCTCTGTGAACCTAGAACTCAGCATATAGACCAGGCTGGCCTCAAACTCTCAGAAGTACTTTGGTCTCTGCCTCCCAAGTGCTGGGACTAAAGGCATGAGCCACCACAGAAGACATAGTTGTTGTTCAAATCATCTATATTACGTTCTTTCCTGATGCTGTATGCTTAGTTCGTTAGTTATTGAAAGAGATGTGCGCTGGGAACATGGCTCAGTGTTGTTTTCTTGTCTGACCCCTAAGGGTCAGTCCCCAGCTCCACAAGCTCCCGAAAAGAGAGAGAGAAATGTGTTAAAACGTCTCATTGAATTTGAACTGCTCCTTGCAATGTAGACATTTTTACTTTATATATTTAAGGCAATGCTCTTTGGTGTGTGCCTTTGGTTATTATCTGTCTTGCCTGATAGATTAGCATATTCCTATCATTCCAGCACTCAGGAAGCTGAGGCAGGAGGATTCCAAGTTCAAGGCCTGCCTGAGCTACCGGTTGGGATGCCGACTCAAAAACCATTAGAAAAAAGATTCATTGCATGGCTTAACGATGAATTAGGGTCGCTGGTACCATGTGCATGTGTTTGTAAGTTTTCTGGTCTTTCCTCTGAGCTGGCCTCCCCTTTGTTCTGCTCTCTATCTTAATTAGAATCTGTGTATTTTGTGCCTGTTTTCACGGGTTGCCCCGGATATTTTAACAGCTATATTAAAGTCTAAAATTAACCAGTGTTTCCCCTCCTCCCAAATAATACAGAACCGCAGGCTGCTTTCATTTTAACCGTTACCTCCCCAGTTTACGTGTTATAATTCGCTTGTGATGTCCCTTGACCTGATTTCCCCCCTAAAACCAGACGTTTTGTTTTCTAGTTAATACAGATTTCCCCTCATGCCTATCCACCTTCTTTTCTCAGACTTTGGGGTTGTTCTTTCTTGAAACTGGAGTCATTTCTCATCTCCCTGAAATACAGTCTTTGACATCATCATAGGGTTTTAACCGACAACTCTTGAGATTTGCCTGTGTGTGTTTAGAGGTTTTCTTTTTGTTGGTTTGTATTATCGACGACTTTTCTTGTGGGTGTGACAAAATACCTCACAAAAGCAGCTATCCTGGTGCAAGTCACAAGTGGTCACAGCACGCTAGTGCTCAGCTGGCCAGGACTCCAGCCCAGGGCATGCGGCTGCCCAAGGTTACCTGCAGGTTTTCCCACCTCAGTTAGCCTAATCTATGTAATCCCTCACAGACACACCCAGAGACTTGTTTCCATGGTGATTCTGGTAGGGTTGAACAGCCAAGCGTGAGGACCACAGTGTGGGGAGTGCTTTCCCTTGCTTTGTTTTGAGAAGTGGCTTTCTTGTGTGGAAATCACGGCACGAGGCCCCTGGCACCGAATCTCCCCAGGAAACTTGATTCTCAGCAGTTGTTTGTTTGTGAGAGGGTCTCACTGTGTAGTGTTGGCTAGTCTTGAACTCACAGAGATCCCCCTGCCTCTACTGGAGTTAAAGGCATGTGCCCCTTATTGGTTCAGTTAGAAGTGTTGAGTAGAGGCCATGGCCATGCCCCCCTGACGCGCCTGGTCTTGTCTCATCCCAGAAGCTAAGCAGGGCCGGGCCTGGCTAGTACTCGATGGGAGAAGCGTCAAGCTGGGTTTCTGCTGTTCCATCTTGTCAGAGACTCTCTGTCTCTGTCTCTCTGTCTCTCCCCACCACCACAAGAGTGCTATTGAGCAGAAACCTCTAATCCTTTTTCACGTTAGAGTGAACCAAGGTCCCGAGAGGTCACTGTCACAGGCTAGTCTGGGAGGACTGCTTATGTCCCTCTTCAGCCCCTTCCCTGTCCCCAAGACACCAATGACCATTTTGGACGATGATGTTCCCAGAGAATGTCAGTTTGTGAGGGTGCTTCAGACAGCGATAGCTTTGGGAGATTTATTTGAGTCTGTTGTTTATCTCCCACGAGACAGGAAGTGGCTTCTGCATACATGGTGGCCTGCTTCTTCAGTGGTCACCAGCAACCCTCCTCCTTGTCTCCATCCTGCCAAGGGCTTCTGGAGGCCAAAGTCAGGTGCCCCGGGCTTCTCCTCTGGACCCTCACTTGCTCTCCTCACTTTTGCCCCTTCTTCCCCACATGTCCCCTTCCCTCGCCACCCCGTCCTTTCCTGCTGTGGCTCTTTCTCTTTCCCACTGGTGAGCCTTTTGTGGAGGACGGCCGTGGAGCCCCTGGGTCGGGTGGGGTGTGACAGCTGTGGGGCAAGAGGAGCTCTGTGTGACCCTGCTGTAGCATTTCCAGGGTCGCCTCTCTGGGCTTCCATCTTGTCACCCAAGGGCTGAGATGAGGGCTGGAGACCTTGTAACCTGGGGCTTGGAGGCCATTGAAAGCACTTAACAAAACTCTCTGGCAATTAGGGGACGAAAGGGTTTATTTCAGCTTACAGGTTACCGTCCGTCATTAAAAAGTCAAGAGCTCAAACATGAACTTGCAGCAGGGATGCTGCTTTCTGGCCCACTCCCACTCCCCTCCCATATCACTTAGTGATCAAGACGTGATTACAGGGCAGCCTGATCTAGGGGGTTGCTCATGGCCATGCTGAGAGACCAGATCAGAACATCACTCATGGCAGAGCTGAGAGACCAGATCAGAACATCGCTCATGGCCATGCTGAGAGACCAGATCAGAACATCGCTCATGGTCGAGCTGAGAGACCAGATCAGAACATCGCTCATGGTCGAGCTGAGAGACCAGATCACTTGGTGGCCGTTGCTTTTGTTCAATAATGCTTCAAGTGGACAGAGCTGGTTTAGGAAATGGGATAAAAGTGGGGTTGAGAATCCAGTGTGAATGGAGAGTCCCAGCCTCACTAGTGATGGCAGTCTCTGAACTGGAGCATTTAGCAAATAAACCAAGGAGCTGACTGTGACATGCTCTTGTCGTCCCAGCCCTTTGGAGGCAGAAGCAGGACAATCACTTTAGATTAGAAACTCAAAGACTGTGCAACATAGTGAGATTCCATTTTAAAAGCTGGACATGATGGTTCACACATATAATCCCAACACTTGGGAAGCTGATACAGGAGGATCACTATGAGTTTGAGGGCAGCCCGGGCTACAGATGTAATTTCAGGCCAGGCTGGTCTACAGAGTAAAATCTTATCTCAAATAAGCAAAATAAAATAATCTAAACGTAGACACAACACATGGCTAGACATTGCTTGCAGAGGCTATCAGCCTGGCTTCTGGAGGTGAGCCTGAGATATCCCCACCCTCCACACACTCCTGTACGCTCTCTCCAAACTGTTCTGTGCCATGCCACAGGGGTGGTGGAACCTCTCACTGTGGACTTTTCTCTTATGGAGCCCTAGGTGAGGGGTGACCTAGCTGCCCATAACCATGGTCTTCCGGCCAGGAGAGAAGGATGGATCCCCAACGCCCATTCACCTCCATGTTGTGTGCGTGCCCGCATATGTGTGGATGATGATAGCGTGGGGTGATGTACACACCGTAGCAAGAACACGGAGGTCAGAGGACGGTTCTGTAGAATCCCCTCCACCTCCACATGGCCTCCAGACATCAAACACCTTCACCCACTGAGCCGTCCGCTGCCCATCTCCATCCTCCAGGTTTCCTTCACCTTCTGCTTGGCGGTTCTGTGCCCCCAGGTATGGGTTAGGTCACCTCCTGATTTGATATTGATGAAGTAGCCGCTGTTGTCTCGGTGCCCACTGCTTGTGTGACTCTGGGCTCCGTGTGGTGGGCATGGGGTATCAAAAAAGGCATAAAGTTGCTGCGAACCTACAGGTTCCCTAAATATTAACTGATGAAAGAAAAGGACTCATAACCAACAAGTGCATAAAGGATCAGGTTTCTTCAAAATGCTGGACACTCAGAGAGGGGTCTAAGGAAGAGAGTGCTGTGCCCATGAGTGGTCAGGGAAGGCTTCCTGGAGGAGGGAGACTTGTCACAGCCAGTGGTGCGGGTAGGTGAGGTGGCAGCAGAGGGAGCCTGGTGCATTCGGTTGTAGAAATGGCGGGGCATGGTCTTAGAGACCATGTCCTTACAGGCAGCGAGACCCTGCTGGTGTCCTTACAGGCGGGGAGACCCTGCCGGTGTCCTTACAGGCAGTGAGTACTTCCATACCCCCAGCTGGCCTCCATGGCCCCTCCTGCAGATCGCCAGCTGCTAGCCTATGCAGATCCCTAGGAAGCCCTGCAGTCTGCTTACCTGTGTGTCCCCGGGCTCCTTAGTCTATCTGGCTACTCATAAGCATCATCATCTTGAATGTCCTTTGTCTTAAGTTTCTCCCAGCACCTGGGTCCCCAGACACAGGGACTGGCACCTTTCTCCAAAACTTCAGAACCATCTCATGTCGCTTGGTTGTTTGGAGCGATGGAGGTGGCTAGGCAAGCTGGGCATGGAGGTGGATGGGATTAGGGAAGGGTTCTTCTCTTCTCCTACAGTTAGGAGATGATGTCCTGATGGTCTCAATCAAATGAGTGGCCAGGCCCACACGCCTGGGGCTGAAGGCCCGACTCCACAGTGAACCTCAGTCTGTTACCAGCCTTCTGCTGGGTGATTCAGCCTTCCTGCCCCTCCTTGCTCCACTTACTCAGAGCTGTAAGTCGAGGTTGATGCTTCCATCCAGCGGGCCTTGCCCATGGGGAGCTCAGTGGGGAGATGAATAGTCCCCACTGGTGATTCCCCAGGGCAAGGGCTTGTCCTGGATACACCTGTGGAGCTCATCCCAGAGCCGGGAGGCAGGGTGCACCACGTCCGGGCTGTCTGGGGAGCCCGGGCTGCCAGAGTGACTGGGTGTGGAGCCAGGCGGGGCCGGGCCAAGGCCTCCTGTGCTTTCAGAGTCCTGTCAGAGCTGACAGAAACATGTTCCCATCTGAGTCATTAAGTGCTGCTTTGGAGACTAGCCATCCGCTCCTCACTGTTGAGTGAGTGGTCTCTCTTCTAAAACTACCTTAAGAACCTGACGGGTAGCGCTCACATGCATGTACCATTCTGTTATTTCTATATCTCTGTTTACTTGTTTATTTGTGGATTTTTGAGAGGTCTCTCTCACTCTGTGGCCTAAACTGGCCTCAAGCTCATGGCAGCCCTCTCGCCTCAGTCTCTTGAGTGGTAGGGAGGCAGACATCAGCCACTGTGACCAGCTATTTACTTTTTAAATTACGTTTATGTGTATGTGCATGTGTATATACATGCTCACATGTGGTTGCATGCACATATGCATGTGCACGTGGAAGCCAGAGGACAACCTTGACCTTAGGTATCCTCTTTGTCTTGTGAGACAGGCCTCTCATTGGCCTGGAACTCACAGATGAGGCTACATTGGCTGACCAGTGAGCTCCAGGAATCCTCCTGTCTCTGCTCCCCGGTGCTGGGTGCAGTACCCAAGGAGGCCATAAGAGGGGGTTAGATCCCCTAATGTGGTGATATATTGTGTATCCTAACAGACAGAGCCAGCTACTAGATTAGACATAGAGGCCAGACAGTGGTGGCATACACCCTTAATCCTATCACTTGGGAGGCAGAGATCCATCTGGATCACTGAGTTCAAGGCCACACTGGAAACAGAGCCAGGCAGTGGTGGCACACACCTTTAATCCCAGTACTGGGAAGCACACACACCTAGAAAGGTATATAAGGCGTGAGGAAACAGGAACTAAGGCAGTTCAGCTGAGATCCTTTCGGGTGAAGACTCGGAGGATTTCAGTCAGAGGATTCTTGGAGTTGATGAGGTCATAGGTGGAGGCTGTGGCTTGTTCTGCTTCTCAGATCCTCAGGCAGGTTTATTAGGGTACACAATATATCACCTCACTGGTGTGGAGTTATAGGCCATTGTGAGTCACCATGTGGGTGCTGGGAATCAAACTGAGGTCCTCTGGAAGAGCACCCAAGTGCTTTTAACTGCTGAGACATCTTTCCAACCTTCCTTCCCCAATAGGATAGATAGATCGTTAGGGATCACCTAAGGTACTAGTATGGAGGAAGATCTACTGTTTCAATATCAAGGTCCAGGATTTTGGGGTGTCCTGGGGAGCATCTGGGAAACCCCTTACACTGAGTTCCCTCTTGAAGCTCTGAGGTGCAGGAGCGGAAGTCACTGCCCAACAAGGTCACAGAGCTGGTCCTCTGCTGTAGTCCAGCTTATCTTTATGTGGGGTTTGCATTTCCTGAATCTTTAGCAACGGGGTAGGGTTGGGGGAGCAGGGCAGGGGAAGTGGGCTTAAAGGAGCCCTGTCTCAGACTGTTTCAATTTCCGGTGACAAGAAGATAATCTGTGAGCTCAGAATCAAACAGACACAGGGAGACTTGGTGTGAGTCCAGAACGCCGAGGGTGGAGGGAAAGGATGGCGCATGAGAGCTGGTCAGAGGCAGCAAGACATGGCCAGCCAGCACAGAAACAAATAGCAGTGTGTCTGTGTTCTTGGAGAGTGCTCATGGCATGTGTCATCTGGCCTGGGCCCCATGCAGGCGCTTGGCTTGAGAGCCGGTGACTTCTGTTCACGGATCCGTCTTTTGGGATGTGGACTTCCGGACTTCCGCCTTCCTGGAGCGCCCATCACTCAGCTCAGAATGAGTGTACATCAGAGAGACCATAGGTGACTGTGTCCCTCGGCTTGTTTTTTCAGAGTTGACCTCATGCTTTTCCTTCTAAGTCTGGGAGGCTGGAATGAGGTCTGAAGGCGTGGGGACCTTCAGCCATCCGACCAGATGGCACACGTGGAGCTGAGGCCATCCAGGCCTGCATCCCTGGGATGGCCCTGCTAGACCGAGTATCCCTAGTTCCTCAGAGTGACTGTCATCCAGTGGAGGAAAGGTTGCAACCTAAAATAAGGCAGTGGCGGCCATGCTGCCGGCTTCCTGAGAGCTTGGGCTTCTCGGCACAGGAAATGACAAAAGCCTTACCCTCTCTGTACCAGAGCTGAGCTGAGATGACTCCAGGCCCCCTGGGTGCACCCTCTTAGACTTCCCGTTAATGGGTATTATTGTATTTTCGGTGCTTTAAATTTTAAAAAATAATTTTATGAGTGTTTTAGCTGCATGCATGTTTATGCACCACATGCATACAGTGCCCTCGGAGGCCAGAAAAAGACCTCAGTTCCTTTAGAACTGTAGTTGGTTGTAAGCTGCCGTGTGGGTGCTTGGAATTGAACCCTGGACCTCTGGAAGAGCAGCTGTGTGCTCTTAACCACAGTTTTGTTTGTTTGTTTTGATATAGGGTCTTACTATGTAGTCCAGACTTGCTTTGCTTATGAAATCCTCCTGCCTCAGCATTCTAGAATTACAGACATTGCTGTGTTCCAGGTAGCAATGACACTATGATTTTTCTTTTCCTGGGGGGGCTTGAACTGCTCAGAGTCTGGACCCCAGACAGCAAAGGCCCATCTTGAAAGGTCTCAGCTTTGGAGTCATGCTGTCTTGGATCCCGGGGTAGTCCGGGAAGGTGAAGCAGAGTTGTGTTGCAGAGGAAGGAATGTGTGACCATGAGGTTATAGGGAAGTGGGGAAAAGACCCATTTAGTTACATCATGTGACTGTGTCACCGGGAGCACCTGAAAGCACAGAGTCTGGTGACCTGAGACCTGTACACAGAATCAACCACGAGGTCGGAGAGAGATGCAGTTGCGGATGGCCGTGGCCTGAACAGCATCTGGTCAGGGTCTAACACACCTTTGTTACCACTAATACCAGGTGAGAGAGTCTGGCCTGGCCCATAGCCACATTCAGAGCTGTCCTACACACTCACACCTGCACACAAGTGCCAACATGAACTCCAGGAAGCTACCTACAAAGTCAAGCAGAGGTGTAAGTTTTGTATTTTTTGGTGACTGCTCTGCCTGGTGGGGGTAACTGAGCCTTCTTCCCATGATGCTTTGGGTCTTCACTCTGGAAGTACCCTTGTGTGTTGGTTCCTGGGGGCGGAGGAGTAAGCAGGGTCGTTGGTCCTTATACTCAGAGGACCCAGGCTGCCGAGGCTTCGCTCTTCCTTCTTGAATCACTTCATTCTGCTAATTGAAACAGGGAAGACTGAAGGTTACCCAGGCAACAAATTACCAAACCCAACTAGTCATGACTGAGTCACTGGGCTTGATCGGAACTGTATCCATGCGAAAACTAAACATCAGAAACCTCACCCTGTCCGGCACTGTACCCGTCCTCAGTGGAGCCGGGTGTGGCCCGCAGTCTCATTGAATCTCCAGAAGCATCCAAGGGGTAGCCTCTGCTGTTCCTCTTCTGCAGATAGCAGAATTGAGAGCAAGGCTCAGCTCTTACAAGCACGGGCTGCTCTTGCGGAGGACACAGGTTAGAGTTTCCAACACCCACATGGTGGCTCACAACTCTAGTTCCAGAAGATCTGACGCCCTCTGCTGGCCTCCAAAGGCTCCAGGCAGGGTGTGGTGCAAGCAAGCACTCATGAACATAAAATAAAAAGGAATCCTTTTTTTTTTTTTTTTTTTTTTTTTTTTGGTTTTTCAAGACAGGGTTTCTCTGTGTAATTTTCGTGCCTGTCCTGGATCTTGCTCTGTAGACCAGGCTGGCCTCGAACTCACAGAGATCTGCCTGTCTCTGCCTCCTGAGTGCTGGGATTAAAGGCGTGCGCCACCACTGCCTGGCAAGGAATTTTTTTTTTTTTTAAGGGAAAAGAAGAAGTCAAAACTGAGGTTCCAAGGCTGAAGAGTTGGCTCAGTCAGCAAGGTGTTTGTCATGCAAGTGTGAAGACATGAGTTCAATACCCAGCCACGGTGGGTGGCTTATATTCTGCTGCTGAGCCACAGGTTCCCTGGGGCCGTCCTAGCCAAATCAGTGAGCTCTGTCCCGAAAAACAAAGTTGGCCTCTGGCCTACCTACACACCCAAACAAAAACCTGAAGCAAGTGGTGTGGACCTTTGGAGGTTCCTCACCTTGCCAGGGCACGGTCGGGAGATGAACCTTGACCTTCTGACTCCCAGATGCTGACTTTGTGAAGAAAGCCATTTATTTGTCTTCCTCTGGTGAGATGTTCCGGGATGAAGGGCTCTTAGCCCTTTAAATGTCATTCATTCATTCATTCATTAATTTTTGTTAGAAAGTATGTCATGTTCCCCCTTTTATTTTATATTTATATCTGTTTATGTTCATACGGTGCCTGTGGAGGTGAGAAGAGGGAGTCAGATCCCCTGGCGTTACAGGCACTGGTGAGGTGCCAGATCCAGTTGCTCAGAATCAAACTCCCTTCCTTTACCAGCTCGGGAAGCCTAAAATACACCGGATTCTTTCTCCCACTTCCAAATTTACATCCGTTTCCTGGAGGGCCAACTGTCTGGGAGCTGAGGGCCGGTCCCGGGATGCTTCTGTTCTTCAGTGTAAACTGAGGACCCTTCAGAAGTCAACGTGAACAATAAGTCCCAGCGAGAGGGGAGTAGCCTCAGCCTCGTCAGATCTGCAGTGCCGAGCAGCGCTCTGTACAGAGCACTGTGCACGCCTCATCCTTCGGCACCAGAGGATTGGAGGGGCTTGGCCACTGACGATCTGACCTGCTCTGGGGTTGTGGCTCTGTTCCTTCCTGTGCCCGGGGTTTCACTGCCAGATGTGGGGGCACACACTTGTAAAAGCCAGATGTGGGGGCACACACTTGTAAAAGCCAGATGTGGGGGCACACACTTGTAAAAGCCAGATGTGGGGGCACACACTTCTTGTAAAAGCCAGATGTGGGGGCACACACTTGTAAAAGCCAGATGTGGGGCACACACTTGTAAAAGCCAGATGTGGGGGCACACACTTGTAAAAGTCAGATGTGGGGCACACACTTGTAAAAGCCAGATGTGGGGGCACACACTTGTAAAAGCCAGATGTGGGGGCACACACTTGTAAAAGCCAGATGTGGGGGCACACACTTGTAAAAGCCAGATGTGGGGGCACACACTTCTTGTAAAAGCCAGATGTGGGGGCACACACTTGTAAAAGCCAGATGTGGGGCACTTGTAATCCCAGCACTTGACCGAGTTACTAGCATGGCAGGGGCTGTGAGAAGAGCTCAGACCCACTTGTCAGAGCGGACGCAGGAGGGTCAGGGGTTCGAGGTCATCCTTGAGTTGAAGGCCGGATAGGAGGCTCTGTCTCCAAACAAAAAGAGCAAACAACAAAAATTGGACAATCATCTCTTCGTGTTAATTTCTCATCTTTGAAATAGAGAGAGAAAACAGTTCCGACTGTCAGGATTCTAGTAGCAACAGAGTAAAATAATGTATGCCCATGCTTTCTAGAATGTTGCTGGTGGCCATGAAACCTGCATGCCTCTCGAATTCCTCGCTGTCCTTGTGAGAGACCGTAGAGTCGGGGCTGTGTAGCTGTGACCCAGGAAGGCTGTCTTCTGAGTCCTGCTGGTGTCAGGGAAACCCTGTGGACACTGCTTCAGCTCACTCTGGGTGTCCCCTCCAGGTCCCCTGCTTTGAACTCCAGCTCCTGGGCCACAGAAGAAACAGCCATGAGCTTTGTAGTCTTCAGGTCAAACTATTTTAACCGGAAAAGGGGTGGAGAAGGAAAATTAATTTTGTTTAACCACCAATTTTCTCCCCGCCCCTCTCCCCACTGTTGTGAGTAGGACTGACACTTTAAAAGGGGGGTGGTGGTATATTACGTATATATGTGATTATCTTGAGTGTGGGTTTGTGTGTGTGGCTGCAGTACCCAAAGAGGCCAGTAGAGGGCGTGTCGGATTCCCCAGAGCTGGGTTAGAGGCAGTTGTGAACTAACTAATGTGGCCGCCGGGAACAGAACTTAGGTCCTCTGGAAGAGCATTATGTGCTCTTAACTGCTGAGCCATCTCTCCAGCCTCATATTGCCACTGTTTTAATTTTTGTAAGTGATGTTCTGGGTAATAGAACATAATATTTAGACGTGCCGAGCTGACAGCTGACAGGTGTGTTGTCAATACACGACCGTAAATCGCTTCCCAGGGTGGGTTGGGAGGCAGCGTGTGCACAGGCATGCACACTTGGATAATTGAAGGTGACTGGGGAAGGGTGCAGTGGGTCTCTTTGGAAGCATGTCTTGTGGCAGAAAAGCCATGGGTGTGGGTGGCCCTTCAGAGCAGGAGTGGAAGTCGCCTCCGTTGGGCCCTGGGGAGATCCCATGTCCCAGCTGTGGAAGCAAGCTTCTCTTCTCTGTCTGTGTGGCCTGGTGAGTATAGGTCTGCCGCCGCCGCCACTGCCCCTCCAGAACGGAGTGAATGAGGCACTCTTTAGGAGGACTGTTCAGACCAGTGTGCTAAGCGCTACGGGACGATGCAGAAGATGTATTGGGTTCAGTCTTGCTCTGTGGGCATTCTTTCTAATTAATTCATTAATCAGTCCGTTAATTAATGTGTTGCGGAGGATGGAGGTCAGAGGACAGTTTTCAGGAGTTGATTTTCCTTCAGCCATGCGTGTCCCAGGATTGGGCCTAGCTGCCTAACGGCAACAGGCATCTTTACTCACCGATCCGTCTCTGAACATCCTTCTCATGTCCTGTCTTCGTTTACCACCTGTGGTCAAGAGCCTCCAAATTCTCTGGGCCTTAGAATCCCTGTCCAGCTGCTGGGTAGTGGTGGCACACACCTTTAATCCCAGCACTCAGGAGGCAGAGGCAGGCAGATCTCTGTGAGTTTGAGGTCAGCCTAGTCTACAGAATGAGTTACAGGACAGCCAGGGCTACACAGAGAAACTCTGTCTTGAAAAACCAAAAAAAAAAAAAAAAAGAATCTCTGTCCAGGAAGCTCTGAGACAGAGCCCATCATAGGTGTCAAAATGAAACACATTTCCCAGGCTTCATTGTGAACCCAACATCTGGATGTCCCTTTGTCACCCCACACCCCACTCCATCACCAGGTCCTGACTGGTTCACTGTATACTCTTCATCATTTCCCTTAGCTGTGTTATAAGAAGACTTCCCTGGCATCCGACATTCTTAGGGAGCAGTGTCATGTCTTCACAGACGGCTTCTTTGTCACACGTGAAAGCTGGCATGGTACCATGGCACACAGTCAGTGATGTCTTTGCCGACCTTTACATCACTGAGGGGCAGCCAGCTTTCTCCATAGCTTGCCGGTACCCCACTAATACCACTTCCCACAGCCATGGCATTCACTCACAAAGTCCAACCTGGGCTACACAGCTCAGCCCTGTGCCAGAAATAGATAAACAGCCAGGTGTGGTGCCTCATGCCTCTAATGCCAGCAGTGCGAAAGTAGAGGCAGGAGGATTGGGAATTCATAGCCAACTTCGTCTACATACTGAGTTCAAGGCCAGCCTAGGCCATAGGAGACTCCACTGCAGGCGAACGAAGACTGTTTTAAAAAGTGAACAAGCCATCATATAAGCTCTCGTGTACACCCACTCCTGCTGTAGATCCTAGAGAACACTCACCGGGTTCCTTAGGGTTTGCATCTCAGACTGGTCATCTTGGGTACCACCAGGCTTAGCGAGGTAATAAATCACCTCAGAGTCACTGGGGTGGGGGTGGGGGGCTGTCTTAGCACTGCCAGGGGTTAGCATCGGGACAAGTTAGATGTCATTCACCTGGGCACCTCCGGGGGTCCAGCTCACAGACACAGCACTAGTGTCTCTCTTGCTGTTCTGACTGCCCCCCCCCCCCTGTTCTGGCCACCCCAGCTGACTTCCACGAGGGCCTGGGTATGCCCCGGGATGCCAGGGGCTCTCCCACAGCCATCCTAAGCTAAAGTCTGCTCTGTGACAGATCTTCGGCTCTTTGATTTCCTGATCTTTCGTAACCACGCATACAGGGTCATGGTCAACAAACTTGGTCACTGTGTTCATAAACGTTGAGTGAGTCAGCTTTGAGCCAACCCTGCTTGCGGCCCTGGGAAGGGGAGGAAGAGACTGCAAAGGGAAGCAGTATGACCCAGTTCCACTCCTGAGGAACTCAAATCTAGTATTGCTTGAAAATAGAACGGCCATCTTTCCCACTCTGAGGGGTGCTTGCCTGGGCCTACACCACACCCAGTGAGGGTTCAGGTCTCCCCCGCTCCCCCAGGCTTCCCACCCATGACTGTTCTCAGTTCATCTGCAGGGGCCCCTAGTGGCCTAGCACTTCAGCCTCTGGTCTCCTAGCATCAGGAGAAAGTTGTTTGGCAAGAAACTTCGACAGCGAGATAATGTGGGCCAGTGACAGTCAGGATGGATCTGTCTGCCCAGGCAGGATCAAGGGGGCGTCTCAGGGGTGACAGAGAGAAGCAGCAAGTCCAGAAAGGGCAAGCTGTCCTGTGTACTCCTGAGGCCTCCCCGTGCAGACCCGGACAGCCACCCCCGTGACACCTCCCACCGTCCACACACAGAACTCACCCCACCGGGCTCCCTGGCCAGCTTCATCCTGCAGCTCAGGATCCACCAGGATTTGTTGGGACAGTCACCTTCTCACTGTTGTGACTCTGTTCCTGTCAAAACCCAGCTGAAGGGAGGGGAGGTGTGTTTGGGGCTCAAGATCTGAGGAGATACAATCCACTGTGGTGGGAAAGAGACAGTGGCGTGGTCTGCTAGCTAGATCTGTCCACAAGGTCCCATTCTTCCCCAGAGAGGCGCCCCAGCTGGTCTCCAAGTGTCCACACACATGGACCTGTTGGGGACAGTTCTCGTCCAAACTGTAACTGGGAAGCTGTGACATGCAGTCTTTCTTACTCATGATTCCCTGCGGTTTACAACATGTTGAGGATAAGGCCCTCCTGTCTTGTCTTCCACTGGGCCCATGACTTGGCCTGGTCCTCACCCAGTTCATTTCACAGCTTCACTCATTCACCCATTCATTCACCCAGTTCATTTCACACTTCCCACCTTGCATTCCCCTCCTGGAGCAGCTTTGCAGGGGCCCTGTCACCCAGGGTATGCCACAGTGGGTAAGGCTCCTCCAGGATCTTCACATCAGGACCTCTCTCACTGATGGTGTTTGCAGGGCCTCCCCGGCCACAGGAAGGACAAAGGGAGTTCACCAGGGGCATCTGTAGACCTGAGTCGAGTCTCGGGGCGTTGTCCTGAGCCCTGAGCCCTGTCCAGCTCCACTGAGGTCATAACTCCACCGGGGTACCTAGAATCCGGGGACACACAGAGTGATGGTGCCAGCCACACCCTTCTCCATCGTCCCTTGCAGGGGAAGCTAGTCTGTGGTGCTGACCCAGAGCTCTCTCGACTGCTTAGACGCCCCCCTCCCCACACGGATGTTGGGTGTGGTGGAAATGGAGCCCTTGGATACTTGTGTTTTCTCAGCTTAGTAGTTCACTCTGAGACTGTAGGCGGGATAAGAGAGGATCACATCCACATCTTTCCTCCACCTCCCTCCACACTCCCTGAGGCCTTGATGGAGCAGCTAGGAAGATGTCTCCCCTCTTCTTCCTGCCCTGCCCTGCCCATGGCAGCTCTTGGATGGGCATCCTTGTTCTGGCTATGAGCCCAGGGCTGACTCACAAGGTCTTGTATTCAAGGACAATAGTAGATATTTCCTGAGAGCCCTGGCTCCACACCTCTCTTCCCTACACAGATCCTGCCTGGGTCCCTAACAGCAAGGACTTACCACTGCCCCCTGCCAGGCCCTGACTAGAACAGCTTTACTCTCCCGGGAGGCTGGAGGCCTACACTATAGCCTATACCCTGGAAGGTCAGGATTGCCAGAGAGACCCCTCTTGTGGAGGGGCACCTGGGGCACTTTTGTAAGCACCCCCAAGCTGCAGGCTGTGAGGTCCAAGGCACCTCTGTCGTAGCCGGGTGCCGGCACAGCGGGTCCTGGGCGTAGGTCTGTGTGAGCGAATATGGAGAGTGGGATGCCCGCTTCCACACCATCAGACCTCCAGCCCTTTTGACTGTCAGCCTCACAAGGCCAGGGGTCCCAGCCTCTTCCCCTCTCCTGAACCAAAGCATTGTCTATTGGTTCTGGAATTTTCCTCAAAGCTGAAAGTGTTCTGTGCCCTTGCCCCCTAAACAATTTTCAGGCTGATGCTGTGACCACAAACACCAACTGTATGTACTTTCCGCAGGCGAAGATGGTGTGGAGATTATATGGATTTTATTCAGGCTCTTTCTAAGAAACTTACTTTAATTACTTGGATGTGTGAAAACAGTGGTTGACATCCAAAGAGAGCGCAGGACTTCCACAGGGTCCTAGAGAGTCTATGGAACAAAACCCAGGGCTCCATGCTGCTCTACCTCAATGCCCCTCCAGCCATCTCACATCCACTCAGTGCCCATGGCCCTGACCAACCCACCAGGTACTGGCCAGTTGTAAAGGAGAGAGACTTGTGAGCATGCGGAGGCCAGGGTCCAACCCTGGCGGTCTTCCTCTGTGACTCCCTCCGCGTATAGTTTTGAGATGGGGTCTCCCACTGAACCTGGATCTCACTGTTTCAACCAGACCTGCTTGTCAGCAAGCCCTTGGGATATTCCGCAGTCTGTACCCCCACCTCAGCATTGGGACTGCAGCCTCATGCCACCGTGGAGAGCTTGTACATGGAGAAGCCTGTACGATAAACACTTTCCCTCACTAAGCATCTCTCAAGCCCATTGGTTTGACTTTCTGGGGAAAAAAAAAGAGCTCAGACCTCCAGGCTGGCCTTGAACCCAGTTTATAGCCAAGGATGGCCTCAAACTCTTGGTTCCCTTGTTTCTGCCTCCCAAGTCCTAGGGTAACAGGCATGCTTCACTACAGCTAGCAAATGTCAATGTTGCCTGGACCAGAGAAAGACGGCATTGACCGTGAGCACCAGGGGTCTCCACAAAGCCAGAGCCAGGAAGCAGTGCCCAGCCTGACTACTTGGAAGGTTCCCGAGCTGAGGGTCAGGTTCCTCGGGCTTCAGAGGAGCAGTGATGTCACTGCACTAGAGGGTAGAGTAATCAGTGTCCCCCAGAGCCAGCAGGAGATCCTCCAGTGACGGAGCGTCGGCCTCAAACCCTGGGCGGAGAGGAGCAGGGCCAGGAAGGGAGGCACTCAGATACCGTGCTGGGGAGGATTTAGGCACTAACCACCATTGACAGAACATCACTGTAATCTGTTACTGGACTATAAAACACCCTCCAGTCTTATTTAGGAGACTAATCAGAAAGCGTTTAGGACCGTGACATCTTCTGCTCAAAAGAGGAGGACAAGCCCATGTCCTGAAGAACCTCTCTCTTGTAGCTGCTGCCTCCTGAGGGGAGGAACAGGAATCGGAGAGATAGAGAGCGACAGACAGAGAGAGAGAGAGAGAGACAGAGACAGAGACAGAGACACAGAGAGAGAGAAAGAGAGAGGAGAATCCCAGAGGGTTCTGAGTTAAGTGTCCTTGAAAGCCGACAGGAAGATTTGCCTAAAGCGTAAGCCAAAGCCTTTGGGGAACTGTGTATACAGTCTCTAAATGATGCCCTGGCCGGAAAAAGGAAAGGCCTCTTGGATTTTCTTCCTCAAACAAGCGGTGGTGGTCTGGCAGGAGCAGGGTGTTGCCCCTTCTGAATCGTAAGCAAACAAGTTCTACAGAAACGTCAGCCAAAGTCAACTTCCTCCCCTCGTGTGCCTGTCTGTCTCTCTGGCTCAAAGGCTGGTCCCGAGACAGATGTCCTCCTTGAAGATTGTACCCCATCTCTTGGCACCCCATGCTGGGGGGGGGGGGGTCAGGGGAGACTTTAATGCTGGAGACAAGGGCCAGGCTGCAGCTTGGGTCAAGTCCAGCCACATCTATTCCTGGGCAGTCAGTGAGCTAAAGAGGAGAGTGTGTGTGTGTGTGTGTGTGTGTGTGTGTGTGTGTGTGTGTGTGTGTGTGTGTGTGTGTGAATATGGCAGCCAGAGGACACTACACATCCTGCTCCATCGCTCTCCATCTTACTCCTTTGAGACAGGGTCTTTTCACTGAGCCTGGACCATTGCTGGCAAGCCATCAAGCTCTCCCCTCGCTGCCCCTATACGTGTTGCTATGGTTACATGAGTAGCCACATGGGTGGCTTTTTGCATGGGTGCAGGGATTGGAACTCAAGTCCTCATTCTGGTACGGCCAAGCACTCTTACCTACAGAACCATCTCTTCAGCCCTACAAGGAGGCTTTTTAATAAAAGAAAAAGTATAAGAAGAAGATGGGGGCGGGGGAGGCTAGGGCTGTACCTCGGTTGGTGAAGTGCTTGTCTGGCATGTACCAAACTTTGGGTTCCATTATCTGTACCACATAAACGGGGCTTGGTGCTATAATCACAGTATTCAGGGAGTGACGTTTGTGGTCAGCTTGTGCTAGAGACCCTGTTTTTAAAAAGAAGTTGTTAGACACACCTTTAATCCCAGCACTCGGGAGGCAGAGGCAGGCAGATGTCTGTGAGCTCCAGGCCAACCTGGAGTAAGACCCTGTTTTTCCTTGCCATAAGAAGATTAGAGGAGATTCCAGTTCCAGGGTCCATAAGTATAAGCCTCACGAGGCCAGAGTCTTGTCTTGGTTGTGTTGGAGCATGCTCACCCCTACTCAGTCCGCAGCCACTTTCGTGGTACGTCTGTACCACTGTAACAGACACCACAGTGCCCAGCTAACGGTACTTAGTAACTGGTCCTCTCTGTGCAAGGCTTCTACGAGGCCTCTGCAAAACCTCCTGTGGTCTATAGCACTCGGTGACTCCGGTGTGTTGGGGCCCTCGACCCTCCGGAAAACAGAAGACATTTGTTGCTCGGTTCATATCAGAGGCTAGAACCTGGGGGTGAAGTGACCCACGGTGGGTGTCTTTTGCCTAGCTCTATATTTTGCTTCTGCAAATGTGCACTGAGTACGTGTGAAGACCCAGTCACAGAGACACAAGATGCCTCTGTGTGACTGGCTAAGAAGCAATGGGTTGTCTGTCCCAGAGTCTGTGTGGGAGTGTGGAGGTGGAGCTGAGTTCTAAGTGGTCATTCATTTGTCTGACTCATGCTGGAGCACCTGAGCCCTGTCTGCGGTACAGAATTGACCGAATACATGTGAGTCGTGCTGTCACTCATGTGTTAAAATGCTGCTGGTACCGGTTACCCAAGAGGATGTGGACACCATGAGCAAAGCTGTTACCTCATTAGGAAAATAACAAAGTAACAAAAGCAATACAAAAGTAATCTTAAAAGTAAATAAATAAGGAAAAGATCGCGGTAACATCCTCGGTATCCCAGCCGTTGTACAGATGGATGAACCAGAGTGATAACGGTTTCTGGGTTTCTGATGACGTGTGTAGAGGGGCAGTTTGGCGAGATGCTGACCTGGGGGTCTAGCTGCCGCCATTTGTGTCAGTGGGGCTGTGTACAGCTGGTCCCCGGGATGTGCAGGAGCCTGATTGTCCCCGGAGGGCTGCAGGGTGGCTGGGGACTGAAGCAGGAGCGGCTCTTTATAAACTCTGAATTTTTGCTATGCTTTTTCACTTTATTTTTCAAGCATTCACTTGGGATCTTCTGCGTGTTATTTTCAGCCTTTGAATTTTGAACTAGGTGTGAATAGGCATTCAGATAAATACACAAATTGTAGGCAAAATAAATAGCGTGTGGTGTTGCCATGGTCTCCCTCTGCTGTATGGGGAAGTCATTGTCCTCTCTTAGTTGAGCAAATATTCGTGGTGGTCAGGAGCCAGTCACTGTTCCAGCCCCAGAGGACACATCTCTGGGTCTCAGTTTCTCCATCTGTATTGTGTGGAGACTAGATGACCCCAACACTGTGTGTGACCTTCCACTTGAGCATGCAGGAGACACCAGGAAGTTAGGACACATACTGGCATGGTGGCTGCATGTCTATTACCCCATCACTTGGAAAATGGAGGCAGAGGATAAGGAGTTCAAGGTTCTTTGCTACAAAGCAAGTTTGAGACCACCCTGGGCTACCTGATGTCCTTTATTAAAACAAAACAAAACAAAACAAAACAAAGGTGTAGACTGCTGGGTCTTGCCGAGCTTCTGAGCTTTGGGTCTGTGGGTAGCAGAAGCACAGGTGGTGCTGATGTAGTGGGCATCCTGGGAACTGAGAACTCACTAGAGGTCCACCGAGGGCCTGTGCTTATGAGTGAGCCACAGTGCTGCTCTGGGTATACTAAGGAAGAGAGAACCACTTCCTGAAGCTCAGAGTGCACAGCCGTCCTTCTCTCTCCCCTGCACTCCGGAAGACTTCACACAGCAGCAGGTGTAGCGTGCTCTAGCTTTCATCCCATGTATAGGATGTCTGTGGTGAGTGACATGTGTACAGGCATTTGCCCGAATGCATGTATGTGCACCATCTGTGGACCTGGTGCCCTGAGAGGCCAGATGAGGGTGTTGGATCCCCTGGAACTGGAGTTCCAGACAGTTGTGAGCCAGCATGTGGGTGCTCTGAACAGAACCCATGTCCTGTGCAAGAGCAGCAAGTGCCCCTTAACCACGCAGCACTTCCCCTTTTTCTTTAAATTACATTTTGTTTATGTATGTGCTTGTGCATGCTCCTGTGGAAGTCAGAACTGAGCTTGGGAGAGTCAGTTCTCTCCTTCCACCTGTGAGTCCCAGGGACTGAACTCACGTTGACAGGCTTGGCATCAAGCCCCCTTACCCTCTGAGCCATCTCAGCAGCCCCGTTGGTGAGTTTCTGATGAGGATGCGATGCCCCAGTGTGGACACCTGGTTATATGGCTTTGTTCATGGTGTTCCCTTTCTGGAACACTGCTGGGTCCCTCTCCCCACTTTTGGAGAAATCTGACTCTTCTAACATCTGTGCAGCTGTTATGCCCAGATCGCAGGAACCCCCAAAAGACCACTATGGAAACCGAATCCCGTATGTAAAAGCAAAGAGCATTTATTTTCAAGCTCAGAGCTTAGACTCTCTATCCAACACAGCAGTGAGAGCAGAGTCCTGAACCCAGGCAGGGTGGGGTTTTTATCATAGCAGAGGTTGAGGTGAAGAGGTTTCCAGAGTTCAGAACCCTGATTGGCCAACATTTGTATAAGAGGTATAGGGAATGTTTGAAATGTCAGGTATTTCCCTTTAGATGCAGGCCTCCCTGGGTGGGGTCAGCTTATGGCTTTTCCTGGGTCCAGGTATTGCCTACCAGAAGCTGTATCTGGGATTCTAAGCCTGTCATAGCAGCTGTGTGTTCAAGCTGTTTTGCCCCCACCCATTCCCCTCTTCACAAGTACCAATGACAGGACTCGATTATGAGTCCTGTTTCCCCAGGGATTTAAGGGTATTGGGACATAAGAACCATTAGCTAACATATTTTTCTAGGGCAGCAACATTTGTATCTATCACAATTTTTTTATTTATTTTTTTATTTATTTGGTTTTTTGAGACAGGGTTTCTGTGTGTAGTTTTTGGTGCCTGTCCTAGATCTCACTCTGTAGACCAGGCTGACCTCAAACTCACAGAGATCCAACTGGCTCTGCCTCCCGAGTACTGGGATTAAAGGCATGCACCACCGCCGGCTGGTTTATATTTCCATTCTTAAGGCCTTGAAGTTCTGACCTTGAGTCAACTGACAACTCTGAACCTATTCTCCTGGTTTGTCAATGGGCATTATAGTTAGCCACTTTGTCCCCTGTGCCGGGGAGTTTAGTTCTGATGCAGCATTTCAACCTGTTTTGGGTGGGGAACATGGGGCAATGTATTCTTTTCTAGAACTGCTTCAAGCTGACATTGGGACATTGTTGTCAGGGCCCCAAGAAAGTCTAAAAGGCTAGTCAGAGGCTGAAAGGCTGGTCAAAGCCTAGGCTGTGGGGCATCTCTCAGAAGCATGTGGCTATCTAACCCAGCTGTAGAGACAGGGAATAATCACGTTGGCTGGGCTGATCCACGCCAGCCCCTAGCAGGTCCGGAGCTCATAGTCATCCGGAGCAGTGTAGTCAGCAACTGAAGCTTGGAGGTGTCTGCCAGCCAAGTGGAAACCTGTTGAGACAAATTTAAACTAGGAACAGAAGTTAAAATTTATGAACTTAATTGGAACTTTTAGGCCTACCTTCTTAGACCAGGAGAGAGAAAAATACCTTCCTTAGGAATAGACAAGTGGGGAAAATTTAAGCTGTACTTATCTGGAGTCCTTCCAACCCTGTGAGGTGGATCCAGGTTTTATGACTCTTTTAATCTTCTGAGGCCTATATGAATAATCTTACAAAATGACATAAAAGTTTTAGATACATTAGTACTACCAATCTGTACTGAAATCCATATCACAGACAAAGCAGGTAATGGGTATCTGTAAAACAGCAGGAGTAGAGTCACACCTTTGAGTCCCAACAAAAACTACAGATTTGGGTTAAAAGCTTGTGCATTTTCCTTCTGTCCAGAGAGGCAGGTATAGATTGGACAGAGTTTGGTTTGGTTTGTGGGTTTTTTTGTTTGTTTGTTTGTTTGTTTGTTTTTGTTTATTGTGGGTTTTGTTGTTGTTTTGGTTTTTGGGGGGGGGCTGATGAGATGAGAAGCACTTTTAAGTTTATATTAAATGACAACCAAAATAAATCTAAAATGTTGAGCTTATGATTGAACAGTAAGTATAATGCTCTACCAGCTTATCAGAACTCCATTAAATGTCAAGGTCTGGACTTGTATATCATAGAAGGGGAGAGCAATCTGAAACATTTCTTGTAATCTAACCCATCCATTTGTATCTTCATAACTTGCATAGACTTTCATATGCTCAGACCTTTTTTAGACCCATATTAAAACCTTTATGACTTATTTAAATGTTCCAGATCTTAGAACATTTTCTTAAAAATGAGCTAACAAGCTGGCTATAGTCTTGTAGAAGGATCTGGTTGTCTGATGGTGCCAAGCTCACAGTTATAGCTAGCCTAGCCATCAGTACTATCAGAGATCTGAGAAGAATAAATTATATCTGAGTGCAGACCAAGCAACTTCCAATTCTATAAATGATAAGGACTGGTACATCCCCAGGTCTCCATAGTGTTGAAGGCACAAGTATCAGCACAGCATCAATCTTCTTTGGCTATCAGGCCCATAAGGCAGAGTTTTTCCTGTGACACAGGGGAGGGACACAGGGGAGACTGACCTTACTTTGTCCAGGCAAAAGGGGTGCACTCAATTCTCCACTGTCCTGCTGCTTGCCCACACTCTGGGCTGGGTCCTGGCTGCTGGTATCACATTGGGGCATCTTGCCCTGTGGTCAGTGTTGCCATAATCCAGGTGGAGACGTTGTGGTGCCCCGTAATCTTCTTTGGAGACCTTGGGGCACTGCTAGGATCTGGGAGTCTTTGTCTGATATAATAAGCTTTTAGATCAACATTTTAAGTGCCATGTTCTGTAGATCTCTGAAGTACAAGGGCTGTCCAGGTATCTGAATAGACAAACTTTGTTTCTAGTTGTTTGTTTTAAGCTCAACCGTGAAAACAAATAAGTAAAGCTTATTCCTGTGATTAATTATATCAGTACTTAGCATGACTACAATTAAAGAACTTGAGTATTTATAAGATAACTGACTATTTACTTGTGTTCTCTAATGGTCTATAATAAGTGGCCTTAAAAACAATGATTTTAAACTGAAGCTCTTCTAGTATCAAATATGGGTTCAGTAAAGAAACAAAAACAAAATAGCCCTATGTTAATGGAAGGGCCCTAAGTTCCTTTTACCAGAGATAAGGAGGGTGAGTCCCTTTCTAGCAAGTTGGAACTTTCTCCAAGCCCCTGAGAGAATGGGAGAGTGGAATTGAGGTCAGGTGTCAGGAAACAGGTTGCAAGCTGCTGAATAGTCCCAAAGCCAGCTACAGAGTCTCTTACCCTAGGATGATAGGGATACAAGCAGAGAAAGAGGGATGGAATTAAGAAAGTATTAAGGGGGCAGCAGGTGGTTCATAGGGTAAAGGGCTTGTTGTACAAGCCTGATGACTTGAGTTCAATCCCCAGAACAAAGGTGGAAGAAAAAAAAAAAAACTCCACGCCAGGTGGTGGTGGTGCACGCCTTTAATCCCAGCATTTGGGAGGCAGAGACAGGCGGATCTCTGTGAGTTCTAGGCCAGCCTGGTCTATAGATTGAGTTCCAGGACAGGCTCCAAAGCTACACAGAGAAACCCTGTCTCAAAAAAAAAAAAAATAAAAAAAAAATAAACTTCCACAAAGTTGTCCTCCAATCTTCACATGAGCACTGTGGCATCTTCTTACCCCAACACTCATTGTATGCACATACCACAAATTAAAATTTTTATTTTTCATTATGTGTGTGTCTGTGTGTGGGTGTATGGACATATAATGAACACAGGTACCAGGGGAAGCCAGAGGCATCTGATACACTGGAGCTGGAGTGACAGGTGGTTGTGAACCATCCGGTGTGGGCACTAGGAACGCACCGCAGGTCTTTGCCACTCCTGACTGTTGAGTCATCTTTTCAGCTCCAAATAAGCCATTTCTTAAAGAACATGTTAAGAAGGGGCTGGGTGTAGCTCAGATTGTGGACTACTTTTCTTGTATATGTGAAGTCCTGGTTTCGATTCCCAGGCACTGCATAAACCAGTCGTGGTAGCTAAAGCTTAAGGGTATTATTGGCTACATAATGGGTTCAAAGCTAACCTGGACTACATGAGAGCCTGTCTCAGAAAACAAACAGCAGATGGTTAGGAGACGCGGGTAAGGTGTGGAGGTTGGTTAGGGAGAATACAGTTTCATGACAAAATACAAGAAAGCAGCCTAAGAGCTGGGGAAGGCCCCGGCCATCGAGAGTGCGCACTGTTCCTCTAGAGGACCTGGGTTTGGTTCCCAGCACCCGCATCGAGCAGCTCACAACTGCCTGTAACTCCAGCGCTATGGGATCTGATGCCCTCTGCTGGCCTCCAAGGGCCACCCACAGCATGTGTTCACATCAATAATTTCTTTAAAGAAAGAATGGAACCTTATGTAAACTTGCGGTTGGGTCAGCTGGACTTGAATGTAGCTTGAATTGTAGCTGAAAGTGACCTGGCAAGTGGCTAGTTGAAGAGGGGCCAGGGAGAGGAAGAACTCTTCATAATGGGGAGACAGCATGTCCAAGGCCCTGTTATGGGGTCAGAGCACATCAGGTCATCCAGTCTGTGACAGATGGGATTGAGTTGCTTTGAACTTGACAGTGGTGGATGGAGTCGGCAGCTGATCCAGAGCCCATGTGAAATGGGGCAGGTGAGATGGTCCTGCGAGAGGTAGAGTGTCTCCTCAGACTGAGGCACAAGGCTCTGAAGGGCAAGAATTACAGGAGTGGTTCCCTGTCTCTGCCTCTCCATGCTCACTCTTACATGGGTTCAAGCCTTCACTGAATGCGGCTAGGTCAGTTCTTTCTGGTGGATGTGCACACCAGGCCCTGGTCAGAGCTGGATCCCTTCATAAAATGCAGTTTCTGTTTTGGGATGTGGTAAATATACCTGTGATAAAATACCCTGACAAAAGCAAGTCACAGAGGCTCGAGAGAGGGCTCAGTGGTTAATCACACTGGCTGCCCTTCCAGAGGACCTGGGTTCAATTCCCAGCACCCCCGTGGCTGCTCTCAACCATCTGTAACTCCAGTCCCCAGGGATCCAATGCCCTCTTCTGGCCTCCACAGGCATCACACACATGGTGCCTAAGCGTGCATGCAGGGAGAACCCTCATACACATAAAATAAAAATAAAGGAAAAATTGAGCAACCCTAAGAAGAAATGTGTTTGTTTTAGTTCACAATTCCAGGTTACAGTCCATCCCTGTGGGAAGGTCTCAGGGGCAGGAGCGTAGACAGCTGGTCCCACAGCATCCAGTCAAGCGCGTGCATGCTTATGTGTCCCAGCATGCTTGTGGTCCTCTTGACTTCTCCACGCTTATGCAGTTCAGGAGCCCCTGCTTAAGGAATGGTGTGGCCCACAGTGGGCTGGGTCTCCCCACATCAGTCAGTTAAGACGATCCTCCATAGACATGCCCACAGCCCACGCAATGTAGACCATCCCTCACTGACACTCTCTTCCCGGGTAACTCTGGGTTGTGTCAGGTTGACAGGTGGGTCTGGGCAAGAGCCCCGGTTGTAAACTTCTAACCAGCACCCTGGTGATGAGGGACCCTGCTTCTGGAACAAGTCACCCCCATTCCCAGCACCTTTGTTCATCTGCTGAGAAGCCTTCAGTGACTGCCCCCCACTTTCCATTCCACCTCAACTTCAGGGTCAACTCCAGACGTTTCTTCTTAAAAAATCTTCCCAAAATTAACTTTGTTTGTTTGTTTGTTTGTTTTTTTGGTTTTTGTTTGTTTGTTTGTTTTGTTTTTGGGGTTTTTTTTCCTTTTTTTTTTTTTTTTTTTTTTTTTTGAGACAGGGTTTCTCTGTGTAGCTTTGCACCTTTCCTGGGACTCGATTTGGAGACCAGGCTGGCCTCGAACTCACAGAGCTCCACCTGCCTCTGCCTCCCAAGTGCTGGGTTTAAAGGCATGCGCCACCACTGCCCGGCCCCCAAAATTAATTTTGTAAAACTCCTTCTCCTTAGGTTTTTGAGACGGGATCTCATGTAGCCCAGAATGGCTTCCAGGGCCTCCTGGTTCTCCCGCCTCCGAGCACTGGGATTACAAGCATGTGTCACCACACCCAGCTTAGTGTTCCAGTTACATCTACAGTTTTTACCATGTCTGCAGATGTGATTTCCAGCATAGTATAAATATTGATATTTTTAAGTGAAACTATGACATCACTTTTAAATTTATCCCATGGAATCTAAACACCCTAGCCATCTGATACCCACCCATTGCTCATTTAAAATAACACACACACACACACACACACACACACACACACTGTCTTCTCTGTTTTTCCTTGAAATTTTATTTGCATTTTACTTCCTCCAGGAATTTGATGTATTTTTAGGTTTAAGCTCTTAAGTTTGTGCCCATCTTATTGGTCTATAACAACTTTATATAAAGCTGACATTTTTCATTTCCTGAATCATGAAACTATATTGAAAGTTTCTTCTGGTTTTAGTTACAATTTTTAAGAGTACCCAACTGATCAAACCATACAAATGTATAACAAACGGATAAATGATAAACAGTAAGAGTAAAATTATGTTGAAAATGTTCCTCAGGACAGTGGTACTGAATGCCTTTTTAAGAGTAAACTTTCACCGGCTGGAATGTAGCTCAGTTAGTAGTTTGCCTCCTCGTGTTTCTGATCAGGCCCTGGGTTTGATCACCAACTCTGTATAAAGCAGGAGTACGCATCCTGTAATCCTAGCACTTAGCAGGTAGAGTCAAGAACTCAGAAACTAAAGGGCATCCCCAGATACAAGGGAAACTCAAGGCCAGCCTGGGCTACATGAAACCATGGAGAGACAGCTCAGTGGTTAAGAGCACTTCCTGCTCTTCCAGAAAATTAGATCAGTCCCCAGCACCCATGCTGAAGGATGGATAACCCACCCCCAACCCGCTACCTCCGCCGCCTCACACCTCACCCCCACCCCCCACCCCTTTATCCATCATCACTCCAGCTCCAGAGGGTCTGTCTCCTTCCAGCTTCCATGAACCCACATTCATGTGTGCACAAACACATATATACATACATAAGAAATAATTAAAAACACATCTAAGAAGATGAATTATTGCTAGTGTGAGAGCAGGACCAGCGTTTTCCATCTGTCCAGACTTAAGCCCAGAAAGCCACTGTTCATATTCAAGGAAAATCTCAGGACCGAGAGGTGGCTCAGTGGTTAAGAGCACTTGCTGCTCTTCCAGGGGACCCGGGTTCAGTTCCCACCACCCACATCAAGTAGCTCACTCGGTGTCTGTGTCTCCAGCTCCCGGTGGTCCGTGGCCTCAGCAGGCACTGTGCGCACATGACGCACAAAAATTCACACAGCTACATACACACATATGCATAAGTTTAAAAATGAGGGAATGAGTCATTAAAAAAACCCAACTCACTGCTGTTCAGTGCGTGTGGTACCAGGAACCCAGCCCCAGTGTCCCTGTGCATGTGACCACTGAGCTGGAGCCCCAGGTCATTCTGTTAAGCACACATGTTGTTGAAGCAAGCCACTCAGCTCTTTGATCCGCTTCTGAATTCTATACCAAAAATCACATTGAGATCTAACACCCAAAATTTGTATTTAATTATTTATCTTAGAACTTCCTTTTAAATCTTATTTAATGTTGTGAGAATGTGTTTGGGAATGGGTGTGTGTGTGCTGTTGGGGTCAGAAGACAACTTTGTAATGTCATAGAACTTCCTTTGGGATTTTATGTGTGTGTTTACATGTACATTGTGTACATTGTGTGCAAATGCCCTAGGAGGCCAGAAAAGGGCATCAGACCCCCCTGGAGATGGAGCTGCAGGAGACTGTAAACTTCCTGCCTTGGGCGCTGGCTCGTGAACTCAGGTCCTTCTGCAAGAATGGGGAATGCTCTTTGACCACTGAGCCATCTCCCCGGCCCCATGGAACTTAATACGAAAAGAATTAGAGACGAAAAAGACGGCCGGTGAGATGTCTCAGCAGGTACAGGAGCTCCTGCCAAGCCTGATGATCCGGGTCCGATCTTCAGAACCCACGTGGTGGGAGGAGAGGGCTGACCTCTGCAGACTGTCCTCTGACTTCCATACGTACCGTGGCACAGGAGCACTTGAATGCTCGCCCACGTGAATGCTCCCACCCACATACACACACAATAAATAGATAAGTAAAGAACGAGTCCGGTCGACATCTTCGGTGGAGCAGGTGAAGCAGGAGGGCAGATGGAAGAGAACCTCTTGTACCTCTCTCATCTCAGTTCCAGGGGAGCCCTTCTGGGGGAATTCGGGAATGTGAGAACTGGGGCGCATGCACTGTGCTTGCAAAGCCCTTGTGCTCCCAGAGACTCATGGCCCCGTTGGAAAATGACTGAAGAACTGGAATTGGCGGGGGAGGGCCTGGAAGGTGGCTCACTCGCTGCACAAACCCGAGAGCCTGAGGTAAACTCCAGCACCCGAATAAAAAGCTGGGTGTGGCTGTCTGGCCGTAACGCAGCACTGGGGGTGGCGTGGGGAGGGGATCACCGGCACTAACACAAGGTTCATCGAGAGACCTTGGAATAAATAAGTGGGAGGTGACGGAGCCGGTCATCCAGTGTCCTCTGGTCTGCACATACTCGACACTTACACTCCCTGCATGTGAGTACGCGCACCACACGCACCAGGTGGCTCCCTGGGTTTGAACTGAGGTCCTCAGGCTCAGCAGCCAGTGCCCCACCTGCTGAGCCAGTGCCCTGGCCTTCCCCTCACTCACTTTTATAAATTATCACAATATATATAAAGGCTTGTCAAGAAACGTCCAGGGAAGTAATTCTGCCCTTTGCATCCTGTCTTCCAGGTGTGAACAACATTTCCCCACCACGGTGGTGTCTGGTCCATACCTCAGCCCGGGGAGGGATGTAGACGCCTCGGCTCTGCAGATGAGCGGTTCAAGCCAACACGACCCCCTGCCTCCAGCCACCCTCACAGACATGTCAGCCGTGGAGTAGGGTGCACACTTTCTCTCATCTTCTCAGGGTTTCAGGATTTTTTATTTTCTTCATTTCCCTTTTTTTTTTTTCTTTTTTGTGGCTGAACATTCATAACCAAGAAGATATCATGGGGGACCAGCAGCTGTACAAGACCAACCACGTGGCCCACGGTGGTGAGAACCTCTTCTATCAACAGCCACCCCTCGGTGTCCACAGCGGGCTGAACCACAGCTATGGGAATACAATCTCAGGGGCCGGAATGGAGGCCCCGCAGGCCTCGCCCATCTCGCCTCACTTCCCTCAAGATACTCGGGATAGTCTGGGTTTGCCAATTGGCTCCAAAAACCTTGGCCAAATGGATACCTCCAGGCAGGGAGGATGGGGAAGCCATGCAGGGCCTGGGAACCACGTCCAGCTCCGTAGCAACTTGGCCAACTCAAACATGATGTGGGGGGCCCCGGGCCAGGTAGAGCCCACTGATGGCTACCAATACACTTATTCCCAGGCCAGTGAGATCCGGACCCAGAAACTCACCAGCGGTGTTTTACACAAGCTGGACTCTTTCACCCAGGTGTTTGCCAACCAAAACCTGCGAATTCAGGTCAACAACATGGCCCAGGTGCTGCACACCCAGTCAGCAGTGATGGACGGAGCCTCTGACAGCGCCCTTCGTCAGCTGCTCTCTCAGAAGCCCGTGGAGCCCTCAGCATCAGCTATAGCATCCCGCTACCAGCAGGTGCCCCAGCAGCCTCATCCCGGTTTCACAGGTGGACTGCCCAAACCAGCCCTTCCGGTCGGGCAGCATGCCCCCCAAGGGCACCTGTACTATGACTACCAGCAGCCCCTGGCCCAGATGCCAATGCAAGGAGGACAGCCACTGCCAGCCTCTCAGGTGCTGTCCAGCCATATGCAACCAATGCAGCAGCACCAGTATTACCCACAGCCACCGCCTCAGCAGCAGCAGCAAGCCGGGCTGCAGCGGATCTCAATGCAAGAAATGCAGCCGCAGCAGCAGATTCGCCCCTCACAGCCTCAGCAGCAGCAGCAGCTCCAACTGCAGCAGCGGCAGGGCTCACTGCAGATACCTCAGTATTATCAGCCCCAACCCATGATGCAACACTTGCAAGAGCCGCAGCAGCCCCCGATGCACCTGCAGCCCCCTTCCTACCACAGGGACCCTCATCAGTATGCCCCGGAGCAGGCGCATGCTGTCCAGCTGATCCAGCTGGGCTCCATGCCCCAGTATTACTACCAGGAGCCTCAGCAGCCCTATAGCCACCCCCTCTACCAACAGAGCCACCTGTCCCAGCACCAGCAGCGTGAAGACAGTCAGCTGAAGACGTATTCTAGTGACAGGCAGACTCCAGCGATGCTGAGCTCCCACGGGGACATGGGGCCTCCCGATACAGGGGTGGCAGACCCCGCAAGCTCAGACATGACCCGAGTTGGCAGTACCCTTCCTCCCCAACCGCTCCTGTCCCCCAGCGGGATCCACCTCAACAACATGGGGCCCCAGCATCAGCAGCCGTCTCCCGGTTCGATGTGGCCCCAGGTATCTCAGAGTCAAAGTTTCTCCCCTGCCCCCCCCCCCCCCCCCGTATCTGCATGTGCAGCAGGCATGAGTCTCGACAGTGCCCACTTCCCTCTCCAGCCTTCCTTCTTCCCGTTCTTTATGCATTTCACAAGTGCTAACCCACATGTGCCAGGCACTGTCTGCACCAGGCACTTGGAGTACAGAATCAATATGGATTCAGTCCTTGGCCTGAGGGTTTGTCATGTCACTAAGGAGGTGGTGAGAATATTGTAGTATGTCCTAAATGGTTGATGTAATGATCAAGACCTAGAGTCGGGCTGGAGGGTGGCTCAGTTCCATCTTGGGATGCAGGGCAGAGCTTGGCAGCCTGTGCCTACAATCCCAGCCCCGGGGAGGCAGAGAGCAGAGGGTCCCTGGGGCTCACTGACCACATAGCCTAGCTTACTTAGAGAGTTCCAAGCCAGTAAGAAAAATAACAAGTCGGGCATCGTGATAGCTCAGAGGGGAAAGGCACTTGCTGCCATACCCGAGGACCCACATGGAGAAAGGAGAATACTGACCCCCACAAGTTGTCTTTTGACCTCCACACATATGCTGTAGCAACACATATACACACACGATAAATAAATAAATGAATAAATAAATAAATAAATAAATAAATAAATGTAACAAAATTAGCCATGTGGACAGTACCCGGAGAACAACAGCCAAAGCTGACCTCTGGCCTCCACTCACGTGGCCCTCATATGCATACATAACCAAATACACAGGAACACATGCAAACACATGTGCACAATTGTCTAGATCACAGACAACCACATGTGAGAACTTCTCACCCCCATTGGATCTCTGTCCTTGGGGTATTCCCCAAGACACAGATTGTCCTCTGATCTCTGCACATGTGTGCTCCCCCATCACACACACACACACACACACACACACACACACACACACACACACTGTACATGCACTCATATACACAAAGATTTTTGTTGTTGTTCTATCCGGTCTCCTGGAATGACGCTGTGCGCCCATTTCCTCCCTGTCCTTTGGAAGTGTAGCGACGTCCACGTCACTACCCGTTCACCATGTCCAAGCGAGGGGCTGAGGATTAAAACAGAGACAAGACAGCGGGTCATTTGTCTCAGTAGAATGCCCTTTATTGAAGGAGGGAGGAAACCTTAAATACAGACTTGACAGCACAGTGGAAGAACCTGGGAGGCAAAAGTTCTCTACAGCTGTTTTACATTCTAGCATTACACCAATATGCAGGATACGCAAACAAGAAATCTTCGGTAAGCTGTTTAGGAGGAACGAAACCGGCAGGGAATTAGCATAGGGAGGACATCTGATCAAGGTCAGCAAGCAAGGCAACAGCTACCCAAAAATGGGAGCCAGGGCCCAACATGGAAGGATAGACCCTGTTAGTGCAGAGTAGATGCAGAGAGAATAAGGATAGAGGAGGTCGTGTCCTTATTTAGGGAGTAGGAGGAAAGAAATCAGATGCAGAACAAAGGCATGAGTAGACATTCAGGGTCATGAGCAGAGAAAGTTCTAGAAGGGTGGATCCTGGTGTTCAGGCCTCTTGAGAGTCCTCCCTTTAGAAATACATGTTTGTTTCTCTCTCTTGTTTTCTTTCGGTGTCCTGTTTGGCTCAAAATTAGATGCACCTACCTGATGGGAGAACCCAGCCAGGGTCCCCGGAATCAAGGTACGCTCCAAGGTTTGGGATATTTGGGAGGCTGTGAGTTTTCTGGGTTGTATAAATGACTCATTTCTAAATTCAAGGCCAGTGTTTCAAAGAAAGTATAGGAACAGCAGTAGCAGCTGTGTTTGAACATTTAACTGTGTGCTTAAGCCATGTGTCATGTAAAGTAAAACCCGCAGTGAGGCAGACATTGCTGCCGGGCGCCGTCAGCTGCCAGCCCTGGATTCTGGTCAGCTATTGCTCTTCTTGTTCTGGAAAGCTGGGCTCAGAGCTGAAGGCACCTGGAGCAAGAAGCAGTAGTGGCTTTGGCTCCCAAGCCAGTGCTCTGTTCTTCAGCTATTCAATCACTGAGCACTTAGCGAGTGCCTTCTGTGTACCAGGGTTAACGCTGGGCTTTGGGCGTGTGACAGCGAATAGTACAGGTTTCTGCTGGGGAGGTGGATTAGCAATAAAGAGCACTGGCTGGTCTTGCAGCAGACCAGAGTTGGGGTCCCAGCAGCTCACAAGAGTCTATAATCCCAGCTCTAGGGGACCAGACCCACACACAATGCACATACATACAAGCAATTGAAACACTCATACATACGCACCATATATATGATTTTTTAGAGGAGAGAAAGCCCCTCCCAGGCCAGTGAGATGGCCCTGCAGGTAGAGGTGCTGATTGCTAAGCCTGATGACCTGAATTTGAACCCTGGGACCTATATGTTGAAAGGAGAGAACTGACTCCAAGTTGTCCTCTGCACGCGCGTGTGTGCACACACACACACACACACACACACACACGCACGCACGCACGCACGCACACAAAATAAATCTATTTTAAAATTTTACTTTTTTAAAGAAAGAACACCCTTGTTCCGCCTGAGCCTTAGTTTTTCCATCTGTACACTGGCCTTGGTTCTTTAGAGGATATATTAAGGCCGCGGACAATGGAAGATTAGATAAATAAAATGGGTGCATTGTAGGTGTGAGGCCTTGTGATAAATTTGTGTTTCCCCTCCTCATTGTGTGTGTTCTTCCAATGTGGCCCTACCCTTCAGCAGTGGTCCAACCAAAGGAGCGTTTGGGGAACAGTTTGACGCCAAGAACAAGCTGACTTGCTCCATCTGCCTGAAGGAGTTCAAAAGCCTGCCTGCCCTGAACGGCCACATGCGGTCCCACGGGGGAATGAGGGCCTCCCCCAGCCTCAAACAGGTCAGCAAGAGCCCGCCCGTCCTTTGCAGGTCACGTGCTGCTTGCTTTGCTTTGCCGCTATCAGCGTGAGACAGAGGGATGTGTGCCTTGTGTGGGCGCCAGGGGAGGCGCGGTCCTCCCTGGGAGCCAGCCAGACCATACAGTCCCCACCTCCCCGGCTTCATAGACGAGTGTCTGTCCAAAGAAGGGCACTGGAAATCTCTTGAGGGAACACCATCTCTTTTTCCTAGAGAAGGGTGTGGAAGGAACTATGAAAATGAAAAGGCTATAAATCTGTAAATGCGGAGTATATGAGTATGTAAATGTAACCTAGATTGTTTAAAGCACTCAAGACCATAATCAGATGGTCTTTGAGATCCGTGGTCAGTGGCTAAGAAAAAGCATGTAACTCTCAAGCTCTTGGCCAGCTACAGGGAGGGCCCAGTGATCCTGTCATGCCCTCAGTATCCAGGTAGGTAGTCAGGTAGGAAATCATCTCCGGGTTAGGTTAGAATTCATAGAATTTTCTGAAAATTCTTAAAATACTGATTCTATGAGATTCAGTCTCCCATCTCTATTTCCCGCCTGTGCCAGGTAAAAGAATTTGTCTTCACTTTTTAAAAAACAGTATTGTTGTCAGGTGGGTCACGGCTCTTGCCTGTGTAATCCCAGTGCTCGGGAGGCCGAGACAGGGGGATCACTGCAGGTCGCGGCCAGCTTGGTTTATATAGCAAGTTCCAAGCTAGCCAAGACAGCATAGCCAGACCGTGTCTCGAAAGCAGAAAAGGGAAATGTGTTTTAAGCCTCGTGTGGTGTTACACACTAGCAATCCCAGCACTTGGGAGGCTGGGCAGGAGGAGCCTGAGTTTGAGGCCGGTTTGTGCCACCTGTGGAGTCCTTGTCTTCAAGAAACAAATCAAACCATAGCATGTTCTGCATTTTCAGTGTGGTTTCCCAACTGAATAACATTTCGGCTGCAGTGACTCTTTCCATTAGATACCTGAATAAACTGAGGCCCGGGGGATAGAAAGCCCCCACATACGATCACATGTTCAGTTTTGACTGAACAGCATCCCTGTTCTTTATTTCAAAAAGCCATGGAAGCCGCCAGCTTTTTTATTTATTTTTTTTTGTAGTATTTTCATATAGAAATGATACCTTAAATGTAGCTCAGGGACCCAGAGTTACAGGAAGGAAACCACCCAGCTGTGGTTCTCTGTCCCCCCACCCCTGATATCCTGGAAACTGTGCCCCTTGGAGAGCTGCTTTCAGCCCAGGATCAAAGCCTTTATTGTCCATGTAGGAAGAAGGAGAGAAGGCCCCACCACCGCCGCCTCAGCCTCAGCCTCAGCCCCAGCCGCCACTGCCGCCTCCGCCTCCGCCGCCACCGCTCCCTCCCGAGGCCGACCGCCTCACGCCTATGGTCATGCCCGTGTCTGTCCCTGTCAAGCTTCTCCCACCCAAGCCCAGCTCTCAGGGCTTCACCAACAGCGTCGCTGCCACCCCCTCGGCCAGAGACAAGCCAGCCAGCTCCGTGTCGGACGACGAGATGCCTGTGCTCGTGAGGATGAACCTCTCTCCCCCTCGCTCTCCCCCAGGGGCTGCCCCCTGTGCGCCTGCTGTGAGTTGCTGTGCTGCCACACCTGCCTGGGCTGGGGACCCCTCTTTGCTTTCCTGGAGATGAGGACGGCTCCTCGGTCGCTGGCCCAAGCTCAGACCTAATGTCTCCCTCTCGGCTCGGGCTTTCAGGCCACCTGCCATCGACCAAGCCGTTCCACACTTGTTACCCCCGGCTGATGGTGTGGATCCGATTCTGAGAGCCGAGGTGTTCTCGTGTGTAAACGTGAACCGTAGTCCGGTTGGCAGGAATCAATAATAACCTTACCAGTCGCTCCGATACGGGAAGTATCTCTGCCCCGGATAATGAACAGCTGTTGCCCCTGGCCCTTGCCCAAGACCTCCCGGGCTCCCCAGATCCAGCTGCCAGAGAGAGGTAACCCTTGGAATGGCAGGTCCTCTGGGAAGTAGCCGTACCGTCCGTCCGTCCGTCCGTCCGCTCAGATGGTCTGCCTGGTCACACCTGCTTAAATACCCTGGGGACTCAAATCCATTACAGTCCCGTGATAAGCCCAGTGAGAGCCGTACGCTGTGAATCTCAGGAAAGCAAAGTGATTTGTGTTTCTCACTGTTAAATCCTCTGCCTTCGTCACGCCCTCCCTTCTCTCCGCCCCTTCTCTGCTCTCTACCCTGGGGAATTGATGACCTCCATGGCTGGCCCTACCACACCGGTCCCAGGCCACAGTGGAGTGTGTTGGGTCTTACATGTCCTTAGGGAGTGAGTGGGACTGTAGAAGACATAGGGGTAGGGTTGAAACACCCAGAAAGAACTAGTTTGAGTTCTTTGTGTGACACTGAGACTCAGAAGAAGAGAGACTGGGGGACGGACGGCCTCCATATTCTGGCCAGAGGGACCTAGCAACCAGCAAAGAGGAAATAGCATACACACACACCACACACACACCACACACACCACACACACACACCACACACACACACACACACACACACACACACACACACACACATACACCTTGCCTGGGGAAGTCGTGATATTTGTCGTGAAAGGCACTATGTCTGTCCTGGAAGTCCTCATCACAGGGGTCACAGCCACCCATCTCATTCAAGACAGTGAGCACATGAGGGCCAAGGAGAAACCTCTGCCCTGGAGGTGGCAAGCTGGAAATACAGATGTCTTCTGCTAAAATGGTTCCTAAGACGTTTTCAGCTTTACATACAATTAAAAGTTCTCCTCACTGTCCTTTGGGTTTTTGGGTCTTGGTCTTCTCCAGGCTAGTGACAGACAACTATACAATACAGTACAGTCTTCCCTCCTGACGCCACAACTCCCAGTCAGTTAAGTGATCATGAGGGAAAGAACAGCGAGAGACTTGTGCACTGGGCTCTGGAGCTAGGATGCTCTATGGGTGAGGTGCCCTAAATTCATTTTTTACTTAATAATATTTTTGCTTTACTGTGAATTATTCGGATTGTAGCTCCATCATAAGTCAAGGCGCACCTGTACACCAGGTGGGTGGGTCCAACAAGCAAGACAGTGTGGTGGCGTTTTTTGCTTAGGAGATCGTGAGGGGTTCTAGTTGGCAGAGTTGGAAGGGGTGAACTTGGTCTAGTCAGTTGACAGGCAGGCTGAAGTAGAAGCACCATGTGGGACGAATAAGGAGTGAAAGCCAAGTCCTTGACGTAAAAACCATTTTAAAATCCGGGAAAGGGCTCGGAATTCTACTCTCAGCTCCGAGGCAATGCCAACATAAGAACGTCCCTCCCAGAGTCTCAGTTTCCCTCGGAGTGTGGGCCTTCTCCCTCCCCTGGGGGCAGGAGCTTCGTAAAATACAGTGTTTGGCTCTGCCCCACCAGAGTCCGTGGTTAAAATCCTTCAGCTGTGACAGAGTGTGACATTCTGAGTGGCGCCTCTGGCCCAGGTGGCTCGGAGAGGCTCGCCTGAGCCTAAAGGGGGCTCCAGGGCAGAGCTGAGGTCCCGAGAGCTCCACTTTGCTTAGACGATCTCCTCAGCGGATCCCCTCAGCGGTCGGGACAGGGCTGAAGTTTCCAGATTCGCTCCTTTGTTGAGGGTGGGGATGGCAAAGCCGCGCCTTCCCAGCCGTCTTCTCCTCAGCAGCCTCCCTCCCTCCTCAGCAGCCTCCCTCCCTCCCCAGCAGCCTCCCTTCCTCCTCAGCAGCCTCCCTCCCTCCTCAGCAGCCTCCCTTCCTCCTCAGCAGCCTCTCTCCTCAGCAGCCTCCCTCGGCCCCTCAGGGTCTCTCGGGGGCCTCAGGCTGTGCAGCGCCCCTGCTTGAGGGGAGGAGGGAGGCTGCAGGACACTGGACTGAGGAGACCCCTGCGCCCTCACCCTTGCTCTCCCCGGAGCCCGGGCCCTGGAGGCTGAGGTGGCGCAGAGGCTGAGGGAGGCTGAGGGAGCTGAGGCAGCTGAGGGAGCTGAGGGAGGCTGAGGGAGGCTGAGGCAGCTGAGGGAGCTGAGGGAGGCTGAGGGAGGCTGAGGGAGGCTGAGGGAGGCTGAGGGAGGCTGAGGGAGGCTGAGGGAGCTGAGGGAAGCTGAGGGAGGCTGAGGGAGCTGAGGGAGGCTGAGGCAGCTGAGGGAGCTGAGGGAAGCTGAGGGAGGCTGAGGCAGCTGAGGGAGGCTGAGGGAGCTGAGGGAGCTGAGGGAAGCTGAGGGAGGCTGAGGCAGCTGAGGGAGGCTGAGGGAGCTGAGGGAAGCTGAGGGAGGCTGAGGCAGCTGAGGGAGCTGAGGGAGGCTGAGGCAGCTGAGGGAGGCTGAGGAGGCTGAGGGAGCTGAGGCAGCTGAGGGAGGCTGAGGCAGCTGAGGCAGCTGAGGGAGCTGAGGGAAGCTGAGGCAGCTGAAGGAGGCTGAGGGAGGCTGAGGCAGTTGAGGGAGGCTGAGGGAGAGGCTCCTGCGGCCAGGCGGGGAGAGGCGCCCCAAGCTGAGTGAGGGTCGCTGGGCAGGTCATGTGACGCGGGGGGGGGGGCTTTTCCCATCACCCCTTGCTGCTGTCTCCACTCACCCCGGGGGCACCGGGGCTGCTGCTGCTGCCGCTGCTGCCGCCGCCGGGCGGGCACCTCAGCCGCCCAGAGCCTCCCCGCGGGGACCCCCGGGGCCGGGCTCGCACCCACCCGCGCCCGTCCGGCTCTGGCATGCCCTGCTTCTCCATGACGGCTCGTGCACGTGCGGACCTGCCGGCATAGATGCGGCGGTGTGGCGGGGTCCCCGGGCGGGAGCCGGGGGTCCGGGGGTCCCGGGGTCCGGGGGGCGGCCATGGGCACGGCCGGGCCGGGCATGGCCAGCCTGGGCCCGCCCCGCAGCCATGCCACCCACAGACGGACGGACGGACGTGCAGGGCGGCCCGGGCCACCCTCTGCAGACCCGCGGGGCGGCGGGCGGGCGGGGGCGAGCCGAGGGCAGCCCGGCCCCGACCCACCGGAACGTTCCAGACCCTGGCCGCTGGCCGCGATGGCCGAGTGTGAACCCCAGCTCCCCTTCTCCCGCTCCAGGACATCCCCCGGAAGCATCTCCCGCCCATCGCCGCCGCCAAAGCCGACGAGCCCCTCAAGACCCTCCCGGAGAAGAAGAAGTTCCGGCACCGGCCCGAGCCGCTCTTCATCCCGCCGCCGCCCTCCTCCTACGCCCCCAACCCCACCTCGTACTCGGGGGCCACCCTGTACCAGAGCCAGCTGCGCTCCCCGCGCGTCCTCGGGGACCACCTGCTCCTGGACCCCGCCCACGAGCTGCCCCCCTACACGCCGCCACCCATGCTGAGCCCGGTGCGCCAGGGCTCGGGGCTCTTCAGCAATGTCCTCATCTCGGGCCACGGCCCAGGAGTGCACCCCCAGCTGCCCCTCACTCCCCTCACGCCCACGCCACGCGTGCTGCTGTGCCGCTCCAGTGAGTCCTTTAACCCCCCGTGTCACCCCTGTCGATTCTGGATACCACCCTGACGGGGATGGGGGGAGGTCTCACCGTCTTCAACAGGCTAGTTCACCCCTCGGATTTCCGTGAAGTATCAGTTAATGTGTTCCAGATACTTTGCATCTTACATCCTCAGCATCTCATTTAGTAGCTCAGGGGACCCAACCTGAGGAGAAAAGCAAGTGAAAGTGTCTTTGGGATAAGGAAACGGGAAATGTGCACACTAAGGCTGCCTTGGATGGTCACACAAGATGCTTAAGATAAATATTTAACAGATGTACATGCGGGGTTGCATGTTATAGGCAAGAGTAAATCTTAATCTTGAGTGTGCTTTATTCAAAAGAAGCGGGGGAGAGCCAATCGTGAACTCTGTAGGCGGCACGAGTGTAACTCCAGTTACTAAGGAGCTGAGGCAGAAAGATAGGGAAATCAAGGCCATCCTGGGCAACACAGGAAATGCCCGTCTCCTCAGAGCTGTTGAAGGGACAGAAGGGAGGACCAAGATCTTTGTAGCTAGGTTTCTTTCTGGTTGCCTAGAAACCGTGTAGCTTAGCCGGGCAACTTTTCCTCACACTGTGTGAGAATGGGTATCTTACTCCTGCAGACCCAAGCACTGGGGAGGCTGTGGCTTAAAGCTGTGGGAGAGTAAGTTCAAAACCAAATTGGGCTACACATCAAGACCCTTGTCTGGGGAGTGGAGGAGGAGGAGAGAAAGAAAAAGAACACCTCACGTATTCGTCCAGCTCTCTGGAAACTGATGTGGGTTGGGTAGAAGAGCCTTGTTATTGCTGATTGGCTAATTACTGCTCAGCTAATTGCTCATTTGTTTTTGTGTCTTAGGAAGTTTTCCATGTTAGCCAGTAAACTCTAGTTTCTGTGTTTCAGGCAGTATCGATGGCAGCAATGTGACAGTCACCCCAGGACCTGGAGAGCAGACTGTGGATGTTGAACCGTAAGGAAAAGCCAATGATTCTTTCGAGCACAAGCCTCAGATGAGGAAAGATCTGGAAGCTTCTAGAAGGGCAGTCAGTGCTTCTGTAGTCAGTGGCCACTGAGAGGGGGGAGTTGTGGAAATGGTAGGACCGTGGCTTTTCTTGAGTACTGCTATTTCCTTATGGCTGCTAGTATTTCAGAGTCTTCTTAGGACTAAATGTGAAACCCTGGATTCGAAGAATCTAGCATCCCCACCTCCACAGGCCAGCCTCTAGACGGGACACTTTCACACCCCAGTGACAGTGAGGCCTCTCTCTTAAAGGTCTTCCTGAATGTTCTTCTTCCTATGTCCCCTCTTGAGACTCTTGGCCAATCTTACGAATGGGCTTGTGGAATATTTGAATCATTCATGATCAGTGGGGTATGGCACCCACACACACATTGGTGGCTTATATGCCCGGAGACTCCAGCTTTGGATACCCAGAACCTCTGATAGTACCATACCCTGTGTATAACCACTACAGTACCTCAGTAGTCTATCTGAAACATCAAGACTGCTCCAAATGACTAACAGGCAGGTATTTTAGAGAGTACGGATACTGTAGACAAAAGGATGAGACATCTTTTCTCTGATCTGAGACAGATAAAAGTAGATTGGCTTGGGACTTCATCACATTACTTGAAATGGCACGAAAGTAATGTGGAATTATTTATTTCTGGATTTTTCCACCTAATATTTTCAGACATTAGTTGATCATGAGTAACTAAAAACCACAGAAAGCTGTAGATAAAGAGGCACTTCTTTACTATGGAAGGGCAAAGTGGTTCATTTCATGAATGAACTTGGAAAAGAGGCCACGTGGTACAGAGCTTCATAGAGTCCAGAATTAGAAAGCTTGGGCTGACACCATTCTAGTGTTGATCTGTACTGAGTCAGTTTTCCGAGGCCTTTGTTGGTTTCTTGAATGGGAATCCTGATTATTGCCTTGTTCATATCACAGGCCTTTGTGAGCTTAGATGGCAAAATACATGTGACAATGGTCTGGAAGGGGTAAATACTTAGATTCTTTACATTGTTGCGCACATGGACCCCACTTCCAGTTCCATGGTATCATCAGCCACGTTCAAGGCAACTCCTCTCTTGGAATTAGCTGTCTTCCACTCCAGTTTCAGGGAGCTGAGAATCCCCAGGCAAAGGGCTCCCCCAGCCCCTGGCATTAAAGCTATTCTTAGCAATGAAAAGGCCAGGCCTGGACTTGCAAGAAGGAACTGCTTTCCTGTGTCTTCAGTTCCTGACAGCTGCCACTGACCTAGGCCATCACATTGAAGACCACACTGTTTTTCTTGTCATTAAAGACGCATCAACATTGGCTTGAGATTCCAAGCAGAGATTCCAGAACTGCAAGATGTCTCCGCCCTGGCTCAGGACACACACAAGGCCACACTGGTGTGGAAGCCGTGGCCTGAGCTGGAAAACCAGGCCCTCCAGCAACAAGGTACCTAGGAGGAGCCGGGTGGGTGAGGCTGCCTTCTCTAGTGGGGACATCTGGCTCCAGAATGGGTGTGGGCTTTCAGGGCACTGAACCTGTCTGATACAGTGACTTCTTCTTCTCACCAGTGGAGAATCTTCTGAATTTGTGTTGTTCCAGTGCACTGCCGGGCGGAGGGACCAATTCTGAATTTGCTTTGCACTCTCTCTTTGAGGCCAAAGGTGATGTGATGGTAAGGAGGCGACAAAGGACACTTGGTGGGTGCTTTATCTCAGTGAGCAGGACCAAAGCTGAAAGCCTACAGAGAGAACAGTTCCAGTTAGACTCCTGCCGACATACCTGTTTCTAGATTATAATCGGAGCACATCTGCTCTAGGAAACTACAGGTTCACTTCATGTGTCAGTGATGGAGCTAGGAGGAAAGAGTGACTAAAACAAGAATTGGCCTGAAGGCCCTCCCAGCTGTGGAGATCAGCCAGAGGTGCATGCTTCCAGACCCCTTTTCTCTAACCCATTGTTTCCTTTTTTCCACCTTTAACACGGTTCAGAATGGGGCCTAGAGAGATGGCTCAGCAGTTAAAAGCACTGGCTCCTCTTCCAAAGGTCCTGAATTCAGTTCCCAGCAACCACATGGCAGTTCACAGCCATCTCTAATGGGATCTGGTGCCCTCTTCTGGCATGCAGGCATACATGCAGACAGCACTTGTACATTTAAAAAAAATGTATTTTATTTCTTAGATAAGTTTTAAAATTGAAAAAAAAAATATATAGTTCTTAATGGTGGGGACCTTCATTAGGGACACTTAAATGTCCCTAAACCAGAACCATGGAGCCATCTCACAAGAGTCAGAGCTGACCATTTGTCTAGTTATCCTTTACTACTGGCCAGATAAGTCTCTTAAGCACTGGTACATCTCTCTATCAAAGGTTCTGGGTTTCTTTTTTGTTGTTGTTGTTTTTCCAGACAGGGTTTCTCTGTGTAGTTTTGGTGCCTATCCTGGATCTCCCTCTGTAGACCAGACTGGCCTCGAACTCACAGAGATCCGCCTGGCTCTGCCTCTGAGTGCTGGGATTAAAGGCGTGTGCCACCACCGCCTGGCCTAGGTTCTGGGTTTCTAAGCAGCTCCTAAAGGATCCTGAGGCTGCTGATCTGCAGACTCAGAGTAGCAAGATTTCTCTGCCTTGCTCAGCCCAAATCCACTATCAACTCTACTGTTGCCTTTTCTTTAAAAAAAAATAAATAAATAAATAAACCAAGATGGGGGCTTTTCCAGAGGACTCAGGTTTGAGTCCCAGCACCCATGTGGCAGTTCACAGCTGTCTGTAACTCCAGTTCCCGGAGAATCCAATACTGTTTTATGGGCTCCATGGATACCAGGTATACTCATGATGCACAGACATGCATGTAGACAAAACACTCATACACATAAAATAAAAATAAATAAATAAATCTTTAAAACACACACACACACACACACACAACTGGATTTGGTGGCGTGTACTTGTAACCCCGGTGCTGGGAAGGCAAACACAGGTACTTGGGTTTCACTGGCCAGCCAGCCTGCTCTGCCTGGTGACCTCCAGGCCAGTGAGAGACGCTATCTCAAAAAACATGCACTTGAGAGATGAATGACAGGCTGGCATCTGAACTCCACATGTTCACACACACATGAACACAGACATATATACAAGCTAGCTGAAGAAGGCAGATCTGAGGGTTTCCTTGGTGACACTCTGGAAGGACAGTGTGTGGTGCCCTTGTTATTAATACAGCTGTTTCCATTCAGTGATGAGACCTGTGATTTGTCTATGAAACAGTCACCAGCCACCCACTCCTTCCTCTCAAGCTGTCCCCCAGAGACTCAGCCTCCATTCAGAGACCTCACTCATCTCTCTGAGGCGTATAGGCCTTCTCCAAGGAAGCACTCAAGTCTCAGTGGCTGTTTGGGTTTTCTGTCTTGTGACCAACTAACTTCAGGCATGGGCGGGGTTGGGGGCAGGGGCGGTGTTAACATATTGAGTCCTGTTGGAGCTGAAAAGAAGGGAGATTCCCATTAGCATCATCTGCCCCTGGCTTTCTTCCCAGTCCCACTGCAGTGCTAACCCTGGTCTCCGCTTGGGTAGACAGGAGGTCTTCCCCAAGACACACACATACATGACTGACTTCTGTCTCTTCTCTCTGACTCTGCAGGCTACTCTGGAAATGCTGCTGCTGCGGAAGCCAGTCAGGTTAAAATGTCACCCCTTAGCAAATTACCACTATGCCGGTAGGTTGCCAGGAACCCTGTGCCCTCTTGCTTCCTGAGAGTGGGCAGCTCTCGTGTTTGGCTAGGTGTCTTTTTTAACAAATAGATAACACTGGGTCTTTTAGGCCAACACTCTGCCACTGTCAACATCTGCCCCTTGTGAATGTTCTAAGACCTGGGAGATGGTGCACAGTGGCTGCCCACCTGGCAGTGGGGCCTGTGTGCCAGAGGAAAGAGCCACCAAGGCTACTAACACAGCAGACAACTATTAGCAGCCCTGTGGCTTTGGAATCTTGAAAGGTAGGTTCAGGTTTTGATCGAGGTCTAGGCTCTCTGGAGACTTGAATGTTTTTCCACTCAGAATGAGGCTTATGTTCCATCCTCCTAGAGTTCTTATGAAGACCAAAGCCACTGTATGTATCTCAAGGTTGAAACACCCTACAAGCTATTGCAATTCCGTCATTCAATGACTGTTTACTGGGTGTAGACGATTGTACTAAGAAGAGGCAAACGTGTACCTCAGGGTCTGAAGGAGTCATGGGCTGGAGATGTAGCCCACTGCTTGCCTAGGGTATACAAGGTCCTAAGTTCTATTCCCAGTACCAAAAAAGAAAGGAAAAAGCCACTCCAAGGACAAGATAAAGACTTCATGCATGCAAGTGTCTGAGGTGCGAGTGTGTGTGTGTGTGTGTGTGTGTGTGTGTGTGTGTGTGTGTGTGTAGTAGAAAACACCTCTAGATTTAAACAGAGTGAGGAGGAAACAGGTTGAGGAGCCTGGAGACTACAAATGAGGCCATGAATGGGCTCCACTAACTATGGAAATCCATCCATTCTTCTCTGCTGTCTCTCCTCAGTTCTCCACGGCAGAGTGGCTAGATCTTCCATTGACCCTGGATTTTTTTGTTTTTAAGATTTTATTTGTGGGCCGGGCGGTGGTGGCGCACGCCTTTAATCCCAGCACTCGGGAGGCAGAGGCAGGCGGATCTCTGTGAGTTCGAGGCCAGCCTGGGCTACCAAGTGAGCTCCAGGAAAGGCGCAAAAACTACGCAGAGAAACCCTGTCTCGAAAAACCAAAAAAAAAAAAAAAAAAAAGATTTTATTTGTGTCTCGTGTGTGTGTGTGTGTGTGTGTGTGTGTGTACACATAAGAACAGTGCCCATAGAAGCCAGAAAAGGACACCAGACCCCTAACGCTGGAATTAGAAGCAACTTTGAGCCACCTGCTTGAATGCCATGAACCAAACTCCTGCCCTTTGCAAGGGCAGTATACACTGGTGTCTCTCCAGCCCCTACCTACCCCTTGATTTTTAATCACTTGAGAGTTTCTTTGGTGCCTTGGGCAGACCTCCCCTAGGCAGATGCTGAATGCATCGTCGTAGGGGTCTCATAACACTTATTAACAGTTCTTCACCAGGCAGCCCAACACAGCTCCAAAGTGAAGGCTTCTTTACAGGTACTGGATCACCCACTATTTGTCTCTCCCTCCATCCTGTCCTTCACTGTGAGTCAACTTTGCCACCTGTTGTCACCAGGTAGAAAGGCCTCGGGGCTGTTTATAACCATAGTGAGCCCTTCCTGTGGGTCAGTTCCAGCTGAACTGAAGAAAGCGGGAAGAAAGAGATAAGCACAAAATGGATGATTGAAATAATGGCCTCACGTAACCAGGGGCCAAAGGAGCCAACATCATCATTTCCTGCTTGTGTGGGTAGAACGATGTGGGAGCCTACCAGCCTGTCCTGAAAACAGTTTCGTCTCTTAATTCCCAGTGTCATCTGCTGTCCATTAAACCCAAGCAGGCCATCCCAACTTCCTGGATCCTACCCGAAACTTCTCCGCATAGGGGTGGGTGAGGTTGTGGGCTGGCTAGAAGAAGCTTCCAGACACTGGCAGACGCTGCTGCCCTTGGCCCCAGGTCACACTGTCTAACCAGAGCCCCAGTGTTGGTCATGGCCAGCTGAGAGCCACTTCATCTAAGAGGACATGATTCCTCTCCAGTTGTCCCCAGGATGGTAAACAAGCACTATTTCACTTTTATGTACGTCATGACATGAAAGGACTGGAAAGCCATGAGCTAGAGCACACCCACCCAAGCAAAACAAAACAGGAAAATGTTACCAAGAACTTTAAAATCTGCTGAAATCCATTGAGCTTTTGGGATTGAGGATTGCTGGTTAATCCTCCCCGACTCCTTCCGCCTCAGGTAGCTTAGGAACTACCTTGCTTTCTGAAACCATTCAGCCTTTGGAGAGCAGAAACAGAGGTTACCAACACCCACATCTTCCAGTCACTTGCCTTCTTCTAGAAGTGATTGTAACCCAAGCCTCAGATGATATTCTAGAACTGTGAGCGGATGGGGCAGAGAACACTGTCCCTGAAGTCAGACGCGAGTCCACACCTTTAACAGTTGCCAACAGATCATGGAAGACAGCTGAGTTCATCCCATCTTATGTCCCAGCCACCATGCCATACTCTGGCTACACTCTGAAATCCCCAAATTTGGTTCCTGGATGTCACTGAATTCTGTCCCATCACAGTGCTGACCTGCCTTGGTCTCTGTGCCCAGGGCCATTCTATTACTCCCAGATGGACAGTCAGCTCAATTTCAGCCTCATTGGAACACTTACCTTCTCGTTCTCTGCTGGCTTCCAGCTCTAAGGCTGCCTCCTGGAATTTCACTTTAGACTTCTAGTTTCTCTTCTGGTTTGGTCTCCATTGCTGTGAGGAAACACTGACCAGAACCAGCACAGAGGAGGAAGGGGTTTGTTTGATGGACATCTTACAGTCTTATCATTGAGGAAAGCCGAGGCAGAAGCCAGGAAGTAGGAACTGAAGCAAACCATGGTGGAACACCACTTACTGGCGTGCTCAATCTGGCTTCCTTTCTTACACAGTCCAGGCCCACCTGCCTAGGAATGGCCCATCCACAATGGCTGGGCCTTCCTCCATCAATTAGCAATTAAGAAAATATCTCACAGACATGGTCACAGGCCAATCTGATGGAGGCAATTTTTCAGTTGAGGTTCCCTCTTCACAGATATGTCAAAATTTGTGTCAAGTTGACCAAAAACTGACCTAGAGAAGGAAGTCAGATCTAGGCTTTCCTGTGCCTGGGGGAAGACAACAGGACAGGGGTCCTGGGCGGAGAGACACAAGCCTGTGGAAACACCCTTCTCCCTAACTCAGGACCAGGAGGAGGAGTACTAGGAAGCAAAGGACCAGTGAGGTGGGCGTCTGGCCCAGACCTGAAGCTGCCTGTCCAGCATCCTCAGAGAACAGCTGTGCAATGCCTCCAGTTCACACCAGGACGCCCTGGCCCCCTCAGCTCCATCCACCCACGTGTGGCTAGCAGGCCTTTGCAGTGGTTTCCCTTAGCACCGGTATTGGGCGGGGAGTGTCCCGCTTGGGGAGCCGTGGTGGAGAGGCACCTGGTTGTGGTCAGCAGCCTTGATTTCTCCCCTGAACAGGTCCTTGTGCAGATGTGCGCAGGGTTGGGGATGGTAGAATTGGATCTAGCTTCTTCACAGGGCACAGCAAAGACTTCTGTCATGTCCCACCACAACCATGAGCACCCATTGAGTCCTCAAACCCTGCCTTGAAGTTTGAAAGGTGAATGAAACCTAAGAGAGACACCCTTTCCGTAAGCCAAGTAGGAGCTCTTGTCTTGGATGCTGCCCAAGGTTAATAGAGACAGAATTATGTGCTTGCTAGAATTACTTTGCGAAGAACACAGCTGTGAGCGCCTTTTTCTTTCAGCTGTAGAGGAGTAGCCTTTTCATGACAGGATCTGGGTCATTACGTTCTCTGTGCCTCAACTGATACAGCACTTGCAAAGAAAATGTGTAGTGACAAGTTCAAAATATGGGTTCAGACTGAGGCGTCCCTCCTCCCTGCACCCAGAAGAACCTAGAAGAAACTCGATAGCAACCTGCATCCCAAGGGGGAAACATCTGACCTGTATAACTCTGTAGGACACTGGAAGTCTGTGCAAAGCCGCCTGTTTTCCGCAGCCAGCATGTCTCTGCTGTAACCACAATAACGACACCAATAAAAGTTTTGTGTGTGTGGTTTTTTTTAAATCCCGAAAAGAAGCCAGAAAGACCCTCTAAAAAGATACTGTGTCCAAGATCTCTCTGCCCTAGGAATGTCTGTTTTTAATTGCCTGGATTTGCTGTAGATTGCCCCCAAATTAGCCACCGTCCAGAGCCCGTTTCCCAGCAACAGAAGCTCCGTGCATTTTTCCTCTAGATACTACTCCAGTGCCCGTTTCATCCAGTTAATTAGGCTCTTTGTCATTAGCCTTAATCGGCTTGTTAGGGGGCCCTGCTGATAATAGCCCAACAGCCAGGCATCCCCAGGTGGAACAAGAGTGTGGGGGAGTGTCAACCCACTAACCCCACTTGCCAGCTGAGAGAGGGCGGGGCTCCTACAGTGAGAGGCAGAGCTGTGAGAACCCAAGCACGGAGTTCCAGCAGGGACAGGCAGCCTTGACGTAGTCACATATCAGAGGGACAATGTATGTCCCATAGCCTGAGCTGATACAGAATCTGCCCAAGTGACCAGTAGAGACACAGAGCATCTGTTGAGCTCATAAATGACCAAGCAGTGTCGATCACCGTGAACTGGCCACCATCCGCGAAGAAACTAAGAAGTGGACTTCCCTGCTGTCCCAGAAGGAAGAAATGCCTGGGGCACATTCACAGCCGAAGCTCTCCTGACAAAAGGCACCCTTTGTCATGGCCTAGAGATGTCATATGCTCAGATGTCATTTTATCTATACCAAGAATTCAGTCCAAGGCCCAGGGGTGGAATTCAACTCCTGCGTGTAGTCCCTAGTCTCTGGAGGCCATCTCTGGGGTGTGTGTGAGAGAGACGGGGTTTATTGTCTGGTCTAGCCTCCGCTCTTCAATTCATAAATGCCCTGTTGAGCACATGCACACACAAACACATACAAGCGCTGTCCTTTTCACTACACCACACATCCTAGGACTGTACAGGCGCCACCCTCTCTAGGCTGTGCTTCCCACCTGTCACTCGAGTACAGGTGACAAGAAAAGAAAGGGCGCCACCATCCCACCTCTATCCAGGACTAGTGAAGATGTGCAACAGGAGACCTCGTTACAGAACCACACCCCAAGGCACCCCCCGAGAGGTCTCTTTCTTCTTGAAGTGTGGGGACTCCTGCCAAGCAAGGGGACCAGCAAGCTGTGGACACACAGAGGAGTGGATATCTCCAAAGGAGGCAGAGCTGGGGACTTAGCCCTGCTCTTTGGACCAGCAGTGAGATGGTGAGCCCGGCAAGCAGGAGAAGTAGGCATAGCCTGCCTAGAGACGCTGCAGGCTTGAGAAGGCTGGATGACCCTCCGGTGTCTCCAGTTAGAGTGGCAATAACTCCAAGAAATCTGTCATCTGAAGTTGGGAAGAGTTTTCATTGATCTGCTTGGAGGTGGGTGTTAGCGGGGTTGGGTGCCTCATCCGAGGAAACACCAAGGACCACCATCCTCGACCTGCAGGGGGCGCCACAACAGCCCCTGCTGTGACTGAGCTGTGTGACAGGACACCATCATCTCCTTCTGACTATGCCTTTCTGATCCTGTCACCTCCTTGCTGTTTTGATGGACGCCTGAAGGGGGAACCATGACTGCTGTTGAGTCACTCGGCTAAAGTGGCTGGCTGGTGAATCTGCTCTGCCTTCTTCCTCTTTCAACCTCTCCAGCAGCAGAGAGGAGCTGGAAACCCCCTCCCCGCCAGGCCCAGAATCTTGGGCATAATCTGAGGAACACTGTGGAATGACTATGAAGGTACAGATGTTCCCACCCTCCCTTACACATGTTCATACACACACACACACACACACACACACACACACACACACACACACGCACACACACAGAGTTGTGATGGTTTGCACTTGAAGTCAGGCTCTTCAAATCCTGAAGATCTGGAAGAAGATGCTTCTCCACAACATTCTCTTCAGTGCTGTCAAAATGCAACCTTACGCCAGGCGGCTGTGGCTCACGCCTTTAATCCCAGCACTTGGGAGGCAGAGCCAGGCGGATCTGTGTGAATTCGAGGCCAGCCTGGGCTACAGAGTGAGACCTAGGACAGGCTCCAAAACTACACAGAGAAACCCTGTCTTGGGGGGAAAAAAAAAAGCGACCTTGCAAACCAAAGGAAATGAGTAGTTGCTCTGCCTTTAGTCCAGCCAGCCGGACTGTGGACTATTCAGAGTCTAGAACCAGAGCTCTTGGCTGGAAGACCCACCAAATATGTATGTGGAAAGGGTGTGTATTTCAGACACCTGCATTTACATCACTGAACCGCATGCTCCTTCAGCAATCCCAGGATGGCTGCCTACCAGAGAGGCTCTCTTCATTCACCCAGTTTTTATATGCTTGAATAGAAAGTGCTATTCAGATTGCCTGTGCTTAAGTCCTGGCAGATGGCCAGAGTAAAATGGAAAACTTGGACCTGCCCTAGCTGGGAGTAAAGACGCTATGGGGGTCCGGCACGGTGGCACACACCTGTAATTCCAGCACCTTGGAGGCAGAAGCAAACAGATCTCTGTAAGAGGGCAGCCTGGTCTACATAGTAAGTTCCAGACCAGCTAAGGCTACATCATGAGACCCCTTTAAAAACAAAACTGCAGTTTTAAGAGATCTGAGAAACGGTGATGATGGAATGTCAGTGGCCCGCCAGCTATGTGCCATCCAGGAATCCGAGATGTAGAGAATTGGGGAGCCAGAAGAACAGTACGGTCTTCTGTGTGCCCACCACGGTGGCTAAATCTTTCCTAGCATAGCCAGAACTAAGGTCCCTGTGTTTCTGTTGCTATAATGAAATGCTTGAGGTTGGGTATTTTATAGAGAAAATAGATGGATTTAGGCTACAGTTTTAAAAAACGGAAGTCCGTGTTTAGGTGCCCTCTGGTGAGGACTTGGGGGCAGCGTGGCAGGTGGCACCCTCTGCAGAGTGGCTGTAGGAGGGAAAGATCAGCTGGTGTGATGGCAAGCCAAAGACTGACTGCGGACGGGCTGGGAAGACTTCCCACTCGGCTCCACCTCTCAAAGGGCAACTCCTCAACACCACCACACCATGGACCACGATTATAACCTGATGCCAGGAGTGCACATTTAAAGCCATCCAAACCACAGCAAGCTGCCTGCCTGCCATGTGGTCTTTGTTTCTCACTCTGGATAAACCAGTTGCATTCTGAATCCAGGCTCCCGGCATATCCTATTGCGTTAGAAAAGAAAAATCATTAATCGAGTTTGATCAACAAGACATAAATGGCATGTTAGGACCACTGCAGTTTTGCCCCAACAGGCTGCAAATCTGCTAACTGTGCCCCCCTCATCTCTTCAGCCTGATGTGCTTCCCATCCCCCGAAATCTAGACCCAAGCCCTGCTAGAGGACCTCGGTTTCCTCATCTGTAGAGCAGGATGGTAGTGCAGGCCTTGTTAGGCCTTGTTAGTAAAGCCCGGTGACTAGTAAATACAAAATACTTAGTAATCTGAGATGTAGCGAATATTCTTAAATGGAAGCTTCTTTTAGATGGTGTGTGTGTGTGTGTGTGTGTGTGTGTGTGTGTGTGTGTGTGTGTGTGTACACTGTGCATGCATGGGCACATGCAGAACAGGGCATCTTCATCCATCACTCTCCACCTGATTGTTTGGGACAGTCTCTTTCTGAACCTGAAGCTTACTGTTCGGGTGAGGCAGGCTGACCAGTGGTACTGCAGGACCCACCTGTCTCTGCCTCCAACATAGGCTTCTGTGGGCCATGCATGATTTAACATGAGTGCTGGGATTTGAACTCAGGTCATCCTGTTTTCACAGCAAGCACTCTTACCCACTGAGCCATCCCCACAGTCCCTGATGGTTCTTTTTTCCTAACACTGTGGCTTGCTTATAGTTGACACCTGATAAACATACTTACTAAATGAATGAGTGAATGAAGTATATTATTCTTGTCTGTGCGTTTGCACTTGACGTTCCTGCCCCAGAATTCCTTTCTATCTCTTGCCTGACTGACCTTTGTGTGACTTTAAAAGTCCAGTCTGGTACTTTTTTCTACCTCACAGCCTCCCCTGCCGCCCTGGCCCTGATCTGAACGCAGTGTCCCTTCTCCGTGTCCCACTAAGACTATCACTTACCATCATGGCAGTAGCTGCCGCCTTGAACAACATGGCATTTGGCTTTTGTAATGGTGGAGACAGTGAACCTAGCCACACCGAGAATCACTGACTACATGAGTACTTACATCGTAAAATAATAATTAGGCAAAAGCCATAAATATGCTGCACCAGTGAGTGCTCAGTCTCCCAGTTATCAGGCTGGGGGCTTTTGTGGGGGATTGTTTTGTTTTGTTGTTTTTCAAGACAGGGTTTCTCTGTGTAGCCCTGGCTGTCACTGGAACTCACTCTGTAGACCAGGCTGGCCTTGAACTCACAGAGATCTGCCTGCCTGATCCTCCCAAATACTGGGATTAAAAGCATGTGGGATTTTTAATAATTTATTTATTTTTATTTTCTTGGTGTTTTGCCTGTATTGTATGACTGTGTGAGGGTGCCGGATTCTGGAGTTACAGACAGTTGTGAGCTGCTATTAGGTGCTGGGAATTGAACCCTGGGTCTCTGGAAGAGCAGTCAGTGCTCTTAACCACTGAGCCATCTCTCCAGCCCCCTGGGATTATTTTTAACCCTCACAACAATCTAAATACTAACAGGAGCAGTTCTAGTTACTGCTGCTCATTGATTACAAACTCAAGTCTTAGGTTAAGTGACTTGCTGAGTTTTGAACCAGAATCAGGCCTGCTGGCTACTACATTTCACTGGCTGTTTGCTTTTTTTTTTTTTTTTTTTCCTTTCTTTTGCTGTTTTGCCTTTTTAAGCAAGGCTTTCCTATGTAGCCCCAGGCTGGCATTGGACCTTTGGTCCTGCTTCCTGCTGCTGGGATTACAGGCACACACCACTGTTCCCAGCTCTAGACTAGCTTTATATTCAAACATGAATTTCATATGTACAGCCCCTTTTTCTAGACAGTTGGATCTTGACTTAGACCAAGTGAATGTTCAGAGAATTGGGATCTGCTCTTTTTATTTTTCTTGTTTTGAGACAGAATCTGATGTAGCATAGGTTAGCCTTAAATTCACTATGTAGCCCAGGCTAGAATTGAACTCCCCAATCTCTTGCCACCTCCTCCTCCTCCTGAGTGCTGGGATGATGGATATGCACCACCACCATGCCAGACTTTTGTTTTGGTGAGAGAGAGAGGGAGGGAGGGAGGGAGGGAGGGAGGGAGGGAGGGAGGGAGGAAGGGAGGGAGGGAGGGAGGGAGGGAGCGCACTATACCTAATGAAAGTTCTGGAGAGAGAGAGAGAGAGAGAGAGAGAGAGAGAGAGAGAGAGAGAGAGAGAGAGAGAGAGAGAGAGAGAGAGAGAACTGTCCCTAATGAAAGTTCTGTTTTGTTCCAGGTTCTGACAAGTGGACATCTCTAGAAAGAAAACTGTTTAATAAAGCATTGGCCACTTACAGCAAGGACTTTATTTTTGTACAGAAGATGGTAAGCCTCTTTTCCCACTGCTCATTTGAAAGGAACTTTGAGATTCTGGACATCACCTTAGTGAGATGTTTTCCTTTGCTGCCCTTATAACGTCCTCACGACAGGCCTGTCTTCCACCATTGTGGGAAATGATGGCAGTCACTACAGGGGTGGTGGGGAGCTGGGGTGGTGTGATGAAGGTGATAGGGAAAGAATGCATAGATTGCTAAGACTCTGCAGTATCAAGGTTTCTGTGTGTGTGTGTGTTTGTACACACAAGTGTGGAAGTCAGGGGTTAACTTTGGATGTTGTTCCCAGATACTGTTGACCTTTCTCAGTGATTTATTTTTATTTTATGTGTATGCATGTTTGCCTGAATGTATGCATGGGCACTACATGTATGTCTGGTGCCCGCAGAGTCAAGAAGAAGGTATCAGGTCTCCTGGAACTCGAGTTACAGAGAGTTGTGAGCCGCCATGTGGGTGCTGGGCATTGAACCCGGGTCCTGTACAAGAGCAGCCAATGCCCTCAGCCACTGAGCCATCTCTCCAGCCCCTGCTGCCCCACCTTTTTCGTTTGAGACAGACTCTCGGTTGGCATGGAGCTGGCTGGCTGGTGGGCACCAGGGATGCCCGTCTCCTCCTCCTCAGTACCGTGCCTGTCGGTGTGCTCCACCATGTCTTGTCTCTCTTACGTGGGCTCTTGGCATAGAACTTGGGTCCCCAGCCAGTCTACCTCCTCAGCCCCGGGCTTCTGTCTCAATGGCTGTGTGTTGTGTTGAATGTGCAGTTCTCTCAGCATGACTAGAGGTGGGGCTAATCCCAACCTCCCTCCTTCCTGTGTATCTAGGCGAGTGACTGCATTTCTGATGGCACTCTCCTAGGATGTTGTAGAGGGAGGGGGGAGGTGGCCTTCCCTTGCCTACTGTCAGGATTGCTGGAGTCACACTCATAATCGTGACCGTAATGATAACAATATCTGCCAGGCACGGTGGCACATACCTTTACTCTCAGCACTCTGGAGGCAGAGGTAGGTGGATCTCTGTTGCATTCAATGCCAGCTTGGTCTACATAGTGAGATACTGTCTTAAAACACCACCACTCCCAAAAAAGAGGGGGAGTGATAACTATATAGCCTTTTACAGAAGATAGATAGTTAGAGAGATAGAGAGGTAGAGATAGATAGATAGATAGATAGATAGATAGATAGATAGATAGATAGATAGATAGAGAGATAGAGAGATAGAGAGATATAGAGAGATAATATAGATAGATAATATAGATAGATTTAGGTAGGTAGATAGAGAGAAGATATAAATAGATGATAGATAATAGGTAGATGATAGGCAGGTAGATAGATAGATAGATAGATAGATAGATAGATAGATAGATAGATAGATAGATAGATAGATCCTTTCAGGGTTGGAATACAGCTCAGTGGCAGAGTTCCTGCTAGCATGCATGAGGCCCTGGATTCAAAAGGAAGAACGAAAAGAAGTAAAGCGATAAGGCACCCACACAGGAAACCATACATTAATAGATAACATATTCATAGCCTTTCATTGGCTGAGAGTGATTTAGACAGAAAATTAAAAATGTTTCCAAGTATTTCAAAGCTTTATAGTGCAAAGAACCCACCGTCCGGTGCCTGAGGTGGCCCATTGGTTTGGCCTCTGCCGAGGGCTTAGTGGCAGGTGGCCTAAGCGGAAGGGAGATGTTTTCCTGAGACGGAACCAGAGCCGTTGAGGGTCGGCTCACTCTTGGGACAGCTGCTCTTTGAAAAACTCCCTTAGACACAGGGAGATGGCCGTAAGGGAATGAGGACCTTCTGCGCAGGCGTGAGGCCTTGAGTTCAAATCCCTAACGTCCACATCAGAAATCTTGGCATGGCTATGCATGGACCTGTAACTCCACTGCTTTTGAGGCAGAGACAGGAGGATCATTGGGGACAGTTGACTGCCGACTGAGCTCCAGGTCCACTGAGAGATCATGTCTTAAAGGAATAAAGCAGGGCGTACTAGACCAGCACCCCTGGCCCCTGGCATTCTCCTGCCCCCCCCACACACACACACTCTCACACACACACTCGCATACACACACACTCACACACACACATACACACACACTCACACACACATACACACACTCACACACACATACACACATACACACACACACTCACACACATACACACACACACACACTCACACACACATACACACACTCACACACACACATACACACACACACACACACACACACACACACACACACACACACACACACACCTGATGCTTCCCAGGGTAGTGCTCCTTGAGACCTAATGACCTTTTCTAAGAGGCCCCCTCACCCCGTTTTAGAAAGCGCTCACTATGTAGACCAGGCTGGCCTGGAACTCACAGAGGTTGACCCGCTTCTGCTTCCCAAGTGCTGGGATTCAAGCCATGTGCTGTCATTCCTAACAAGCCCCATTTCTTAGAGGTGACACACCTGACCCTGGGGACTCAGCTCCCAACACATGAGCCCTCTGGGGACATGCCACTAAAACTGCAACACTCTGCCTGTACCTTAGTTAGTCCTGGAAGGCCCAGCACTTGGCCTCCATGACTAGTTCATGTGCGGTATTTACAAGTCAGTACAATTTTTTAATCAAGGCCTCTTTGGGACAGTATCTCGCCCCTCGGGGTGGAACCCGCGTAGTAATTCCAAATGGCAGGTGGACATTGAAGAGGGCAACCAACATTTCTGGTGGTGGCCTCATCCCATCATGTAGGCGGCTGCATATCCACCCTTCTATCCCCATACCAGGGTGACTGAACCCCACCTGAGCATAGAGGTCTATGAATAAGCAAAGGAAGGAATGCTTCATTCCAAAACATGTGCAGGTTGAGCATCCCTAATGCGGAGACCTAAGATCGGGGATGCTCTGAGGGTTAAGAGCAGCTGATTTCCAGATGAGAGACTGCAGCCAGGGAAGGTTGTGTGCAGTTCTACATCCAAGCCTGATACCCTCCTTGTGTGTGTTCAGCTACAGTGCTTATGGAGGAGTTGAGGCCAGAGGACAGCTTACAGGAGTGGGTTCTCTCCTCCCACCATGTGGGTCCCAAGGGTTAAACTTGGGCTCAGCGGTGGCACACACCTTTACCTACCGAGTCAGCTCATGTATCCCAGGCTGTCCCCCTACTCAGTGTGTAGCCAAGGATGACGTCCGGTCCTCCTCCCTGCACCTCCTGAGAACTGGCATTATAGGCATGAGCCATCACCTGGCTTGAAACATCTTGGGTAAGAGATGCCTCTTTGGGGCTCACAGGGCAAAGCTCGTCCCTTGCGTTAGGGAAGGTCTTGCACCTACAATGCTTAGTCTGTTGTTGAGGACTCATTCATAAATAGGTGTAGGTTGGTTTGGAGACAAGGTCTCTCATGGCCCAGGCTAGCCTGGAACTGGCTGTGCAGCTGAGTCTGAACATCAATTTCTGATCCCTCTGCCCCCACTTACCAAGTGCTGGGATTCCAGGCGTGCACCACACCTAGATCATAAACAGCTTTGGAGAGTCATCAAGTCAGAGTTGAGCGCTCCCGCCCCTCATATGGAGAAGCATCTGTTGTGCAGCATAGAAAAAGAAGATCTCCATAGACTGCTCTACAAATCTGCACGCTGTGTCATGGAGGCAGAGGTCATCAGGTCACAAAACAGTGTTCATGGAGTGCTCTCTGCCCCTTGTGAGGAAAAGATGGTGGAGGGAAGAATATGCGTTTGTGCTGATTGTTATTACCTGTATAAAGAATTTCTGGAATGAGGCCTAAGACAATTGAAGAGTAGAGGGTCAGTTAGATGACTCAAGGAGCTTGCCGCCAAATCCAGGGACCTGAGTTCAATCCCCAGGCCTCACATGGTGAAAGGAGAGAACTGACTCCCACAAACTTCCTCTGACCTGCACACATGCGTGGACACACTCAAGGAAATACGCATGAATAAATGTTACAATTCTTTTAAAGAAAGGATTAGGAGAGCCCACTTGTGTTGCAGATGTCCAGGTAAGAGCGTGGAAAGAGTAATTCCTGCTCTTTGGGTTTTGGTTTTGTCTTTGTTTCTGAGAGTCTCACCATGTAGCCCTGGCTGGCCTGAAACTCCCCGAAGTCCAGGTTAGCTTTGAACTCTCAGAAGTCGGCATGCCAGACTCCACCTATTGCAGAATTAACTGGTCCACCAAGCTGACCTGCCGTCCAGCGCTGGAGCTAATCGTGGGCGCACTTTCTTGGCAGGTGAAGTCCAAGACAGTGGCTCAGTGCGTGGAGTACTACTACACTTGGAAGAAGATAATGCGGCTAGGGAGGAGACACCGGACACGCCTGGCCGAGATCATTGATGACTGCATGGTGAGTGTCGTACTCAGTGGGCTCCTCTGCCCCTACCTCCAACCAGATGTCATTGGCCTGAGGACATAATGTGCGGTTTGGGGAGGGGGGTGTCTGCAGTCACCATGGCCGGCAGAGTAAACAATCTGCAGGAGAAAGTAGTTCAGTTCGGCATGACTCTGGAGCCAGTATCAGTTCAAACTTCCAGAGTCTGACCAAAGCAGTTTGGTTGGCGTATTTAAGCACAGCACAATTCAGTGAAAATTTTCTTGGTGATAATTCATTCTGTGTGAGAAACTCTTTCTTTGTAAAGCACATGTAACATCTTCCGTAAAGATGGGTTCAATAGATTGACTATGTGTGACACCTTCCTTGAAGATGGGGTCTTTAGATTGACAAGTTCGTGTTAAGGGTCTGGGGGAGAATCTGGTGTCCTCTCTTCCGCACAGATAACGCAAAGGTCACCAGGCTATTAACCATGTCTGCTCCCAGCCTTCTGGGCGGATGACAAGTTATACGTCCCTTCTTTTGAAAAGACAGCCTTGTATGTTTAACATTCTCGGTTCCAGCGGTGCTTCTATGTGAGCAAGGGACCTCTGCGCCTCCCACAGTAGTGCGTCTCAGAAAGATGAAGCCATTGTGGGTTTGTGGCATTCTCTCTAAATCATGAACGGCAGGTGCTTCGACCTGTAGGTAGCACCAGGAAGTCTTAGCCACTGAAGAGCTACTGAGCGAGTGTGGATGATTCCAGTCCTTGTATCACCGTCCACTTGGGGCATCGCTCTCCTTTATTAGCAGACAATCCAGGGTCATCTTCATATTCTAAACCTAAGATGGAAGCTGAGTATGTGGCTCAGCTGGTAGACTGCCTGCCGGGCATACACAACGTCCTGGGTTCGAATCCCAGTACTAGATAATATTGGGTGTGGTGGCACTCACTTGTCATCCCAGCTCCCAGAAGGTGGTGACAGGGAGGATCAGAAGGTCTGGGTCAGTTTTGGTTACATAATTCATGGCTAGCCTGGGCTATATGAAAATCCATCTCAAAAACACTAAATAAAAATAAAATTTAAAAGTAAAGACCTGGGGCCCAGAGATGGCTTAGTGTGTAGAGGGCACCTTGCTGTTCCAGGACCTGAGTTTGGTTCCCAACGACGAAATGGGGAAGGCTCCCAACTTCACGGCACCCCAGCTCCAGGGGACCGGTTCCCTCTCCTAGACTCCTGTGACACCTGCTTTCATATGTACACATATTCATACACACACACACACACACACACACACACACACACACAAGGTAAATCTTTTGTAGCCAGGAGTAGTGGCACACAGCTTTAACCCCAGCACTCGGGAGGCAGAGGCAGGTGGATCTCAAAGTTTGAGGCCAGCCTGGTCTACAGAGCGAGATCCAGTACAGCCAGGCTATACAGAAACACCCTGCCTCAAAGAAACAAAATACATAAAGTCTGTCAGTCAGTCTTTTAAAATTTAATATATGAAACACGAAAGAAAGACAAAACAATACAGCATCCTGTAGTTCAGCCAACCAAAAGCAATTAGCTCCCACCGCATACAAACAATATGTGAGCTGGAAAGACTGCTCAGTGCTCTTGCCGAGGGCCTGGGTGTGGTTCCCTGAACTCCCATGTTGTCTCACAGCTGTCTGCAACTCCAGTCTCGGGATCCAGCGCCCTCTTCTGGCCTCCTCGAGCAGCAGGCACACACATGGTGCACACACAGGCAGAACACTCATGCATGTAACCATTTTTTATGCAGTTGAAGAAAGGCATTTATTGAGAATAAGGGAACACACACATGCAGCAGACACACAGAGACAAAGACCCTCTGCAAAGCAGAGGGGGACTCGGGAAGCCAAAAAAAAAATTCCTATTTTTTTTTTTCCTTAATGTTTAAACAGCAGTATGTGTGGGTGTCAACAGTCAAGATGCTAAATGGTGTCTGCCTTCTCTGTCCTCACCACTCACAGGACATAGTCTAGTTGGGGTGATGTCATGCTTACAATGACCGTGAATTCCAAGAGTATTTGAAGACAGTATGAGGTGAGAAGCAGAAAGTCTTAGATGCTGCAAAAGGATACTCAGCTTCATGGGCTGCAGGCCAGGAAGGGGGTTTGCCTGGGTCACTGAGCCATGCTGTCCACATGAGAGGAATCATAGGAGATGTCAATCTGAGACCTAGGATCTCACTCTCTGCTGAATTGGAAAGTGAGACAGATGATTTCAGTGATTTGGAAAGTCCCTTTTGTATCTGGAATATTCTAGACCATGTCAATGCTGTGTTTGGGACTAGGGAGATGTTTCAGTGGGTAAAGTGTTTGCCCTGAAAATATGAGGACCAGAGTTTGGGTCCATGGGACTCATGTAAATGTCTTACAAGCATGGCTACATAGCCATAATTCTAGTGTTGAGAACACTCAGAGATAGAGGACCCTGGAGCAGGCTAGCTAGCCAAACTAGCCACATCTGTGAGCTCTGGGATACACTGAGAGACTGCCTCAGTGGATATAGTGGAGAATGATAGAGGAAGGCTCCTCACCTCAGCCTCAGGCCTCCATACACATGTGCACACACACATACGACGCATGCACATGAGGGAAAAATCACATGATGTAGTCTGCTAAGAGAAAGTCATTTCTCGGGTTCTGGAGTAACAAGGGCCTAGGGCCAGTGCCCAGGGGAATACTTACAATGACACTCGCTAAGGAGTTGTCCAGTGGACGAACCGTTTTCTGAGACAGGAGTCACTGGTCCACAGTAGCATCTCTCTGTGAACTCCGGAGGGAGACGGGATGAGCAAAGAGATGCTGAGCAGAGACATGCTGTGGGAGAGACAGCATCATACAATGTGGAAGAGCCATCTTGGTCAGTGTACGATAATGGAGGGAAGGCCAGGCCACAGTGCAGCCTCCGATGAGGAAGAGAACTGGAGAAGGCACCACTCCTGCTGGCTCGGTGACAACAGGCCATCACTGGGCTGCATCCGTGACAACAGGCCATCACTGGGCTGCATCAGTGACAGCAAGCCATCACTGGGCTGCATCGGTGACAACAGGCCATCACTGGGCTGCGTCGGTGACAACAGGCCATCACTGGGCTGCACCGGTGACAGCAGGCCATCACTGGGCTGCATCGGTGACAACAGGCCATCACTGGGCTGCATCGGTGACAACAGGCCATCACTGGGCTGCACCGGTGACAGCAGGCCATCACTGGGCTGCATCGGTGACAACAGGCCATCACTGGGCTGCATCGGTGACAACAGGCCATCACTGGGCTGCATCAGTGACAACAGGCCATCACTAGGCTGCGTCGGTGACAACAGGCCATCACTGGGCTGCGTCGGTGACAACAGGCCATCACTGGGCTGCGTCGGTGACAACAGGCCATCACTGGGCTGCATTGGTGACAACAGGCCATCACTGGGCTGCACCAGTGACAACAGGCCATCACTGGGCTGCGTCGGTGACAACAGGCCATCACTAGACTGCGTCCTTGACAACAGGCCATCACTGGGCTGCGTCGGTGACAACAGGCCATCACTAGACTGCATCGGTGACAACAGGCCATCACTAGACTGCGTCGGTGACAACAGGCCATCACTGGGCTGCACCGGTGACAACAGGCCATCACTGGGCTGCATCGGTGACAACAGGCCATCACTGGGCTGCGTCCGTGGCATCCACACCCTCGTGCCTTAGATGTTCGGGGAAAGCAAAGGGCTTATGTGAAAAGATGACTCAGGCCCATGAAAGCAGTCTTTGTGTAAGACCTGAGTCGTAGCTCCAGCTTCCCCTTGGCTCTGTGACTACAGTCAACATTCTGAGCACCGATTGCCAAGTAGAAACGGGAACCTGGAAGGGCAGGGTCGTGTGCACATGGTCCTGTTCCTCGGTGTTTTGTCAGGGGCAAGGGAGGGGCCAGCAAAATGGCACAGCAGGTAAAGGTGCTTGCTGCCAAGCCTGGTGACCTGAGTTCAGTCCCTGGGACCACAAGATAGAGAACTCACTACTAAAAGTTGTTCTCTGACCTCAACATGTGGGACACACACACACACACACACACACACACACACACACACACACACACACACACACACGTAAATACTGAGAGGCAAGGGAGCATTTTCTCCCAGAGGAAGTACAAAGGGGCTCCCTGAGGGAGTCGTGGGGATGGTTGGGGTGGGCGCGCCATAGCCATAGCCATAGCCATAGCCATAGCCATAGTCACTGGCCCTTCCTCTCTTAGAGGAAGATCGGAGGAAAGTGTGCCTCCCACCTTGCTTTTTGAGTCTGGGTCTCCCTGGGATCCAGAACTAACTAGTGAGGTTAGGCTGGCTGTCAAGTGATCCCCTGTCTCCCCCTTCACAACTCTGGGATTACAGGCATATGCCACCATGCCAAACTTTTTTAGTGGATTCTGGGACTTGAACTCAGGTCCTCATGATTGCAAAGCAGAAACTTTACCAACTGAGCCGTCTTCCACACCCTCAATTCAGCGTCCTTGTCAAGCTGTGTGAGCTTAGGAATGACTTACCTGGCTGACTTCCTGATTTGCTTAAGAAAGAACTCTGTAGAGAGTTTTGGGAGAATCAGAAGTCTTATGGGGTGGGGGAAGGTGCCCTGATTGACACCACGCATTTAATACCGTGTCTTCATTCCTTCACTGCTGTCAGGAGCAGCCCTGACACTCAGACGTGTGTCTTTGGCAGATTCGGGTTGAAAGTCTGTATTTCAGTTTCCCTGTTTCTTGAAGTGCGGGTATAAAAGCGCCATCCTCCACAAGGAGCTCTCGGTATGCACAGTCCAGGTCGGGCGCCATGTTAAATATAGATCCTCGGGCTGGAGAGATGGCCCGGGGTTAAAAGTCCTTGCTGCTCTCGCAGAGGAGCTGGGTTTTATACCCAACACCCGCAGAGGGCTGCTCACAAATGTCTGTAACTCCAGGTACAGGGGGTCTAACACCCTCTTCTGGCTTCTGCAGGCATACACTCGCACAGACACACACACACACACACACACACACACACACACAATTATATCAGATAAAACTGTGTACACACATCTGTCTGTGTGTATCTCCTCCTTCCTCCCGTGGTTGCCGGATTCCCATCTGAAGTCCTTCTAAACGCTCCCGTCTGCAGTGCATCGTGAAATGGCTGACGTGTAGCTGCAGAGCGCTGCATGCTGGGTTTGGTCCTCCTGTCTTGTATCTCTGAGTCACTTTGTCTTGATGATAAATGTGTTGTGAACTTGTACAGATTGCCAAGTGAAGTAAAAGCCCATCTGGATTCCTGAAACATGCATAATCACCATACAGTTGAATTCAGTCTGTAGCTTTGTGGCTACATGAACCATGTCGTCAGAGTTCTTAAGCCAATAGATGGCATTGTACGACAAGTGTAATTATAGGTACCATGGAGCAAATGCCATTGTTGTCAAAAGTTTTATTATGAAGCATGTTTCATAAATGCCAAACTGGAGACCACAGTCCACTGAATAGCTTGAGACTATGAAGTCCCCATTCTTTGAAAGTAGGCGATCATGGTTTTCCCTGAGACTGGATTCGAAAGGTGGTAGATGCGTACAGAAAGAAGGCCACCCATGTAAAATCAGCCTGTGTTCTCCACTAACAAGGGGCCTTACTCTAGAAACTACTGCACAAGAGGTGCCGGGCCTGTGTCAGTTCACACTGACTACATAACCATTACTACGGGCGATGTGGTGATGGCACACGCCTTTAATCCCAGCACTCGGGAGGCAGAGCCAGGCGGATCTCTGTGAGTTCGAGGCCAGCCTGGGCTACTGAGCAAGATCCAGGACAGGCACCAAAACTACACAGAGAAACCCTGTCTCGAAAAACAAAAAACAAAAACAAAAAATCATTACCAACTGGTCAATTAACTGGCTGGAAACTGGCCATTTCTTACACATACCATGCTGATGCAACCTCTCGAATATACATCTACATGGTGTTACCCGTGACTGTCGCTGAAACAGGGAAAAGTGGTGACTGCCTCGGGTTGGCTGGTATTATCCCTGTCATTCTCCCACAGCCCTCCCCTAAATTAAAACCGGAGAGAGGCCACATAAGGTATTGTACCCTTGTAATCCCAGCACTCAGGAGGTAGAGGCACAAGTTGGTCTAGCTTGGAATACATAGTGAATTTTAGGCCAGTCCGGACTATGGAGTGATACTTTGTCTTAGAGGGGGTGAAAAGGAGGAGGAAGGAGGGGCTGGAGAGATGGCTCGGTGGCTAAGAGAAGACCTGAGTTTGATTCCTAGCACCTACATTGGGCACCTCACAATAGCCTTTAACCCCCAGCTCCAGGGTATCTGATGCCTCTAGCTGCCAAGGGCACCCACATGTACACACCCACATAAAGACATACACATAATTTAAAAATAAAAGTTAAAAAGCCAGGTGTGGTATCACACACCTCCAATTCCAGCACTTGGGAAGCAAAGGCAGGTGCATCTCTGTATTTTCAAAGCCAGCCTAGTCTACGTAGTAAGTTCTAGGCCAGCCAGAGTTATGTAGTGATGAGCCCTTGTCTGAAAAAATAAAAATAAAAATAAAAATAACACACGAGAGAGGAAACCTGCGGTTTCTGGATCCGGGGTACTGCTGTTCTCAGAAATCTTTATTCTTCTTGGAAATTCTTGCTTCTAGTTTCTGAGAATCAAAGGCTTGCCTCAAGCTGCCTGGCAAACTGGAGCTTGCCTGCTGTAAACAGTGGGTGTACAGGGAGGGCCTGGCAGAGGGTAAAGCAGCTGGGCACACCTTCTGTTTACTTGTTTGTACCATGGGATGACTGTTTACAGGCTCTTCCGTGGCATAATAAGTATGCAAGCCTCTTGTGAATGGTAAAAATCTAGCTAGAATGAAAATCTGTATCAGAGAATTCCTGTGTCCTGGTCCTCAGCCACTTCTGAGCATGCAGGAACCAGCCACCATCACTCTACCCCGGGAAGACAGAGCAGAGTCAGGTAGCTGCCCAGGCAGGAAGTAGATGAGAGTTTCTTAAAATCCTGTGTTTAGCCAGGCAAGGTGGTGCGCGTCTGTAATCCATCAAAGCCAATTTGGGCTACATAGTGAGACCTTGGCTGGGGGTGGGGTGAGGGGATGGGGATAGGCTATACTTAAAATTCCAGCACTTGAGAGGTAGAAATAGGAGAATCAGGAGTCAAGGGCAGCCTTGGTTACATAGTAAGTTCAAAGCCAGCCTGAGCTACATGAGACCCTGTCTAAAAAGGGATGAAAAAAAAATTGGAGAGATGGCTCATCATTGGTGCTGGGTAGTTACTATCTGTAACTCCATCTCCAAGGAATTGCCTGCTCTCTGGCCTCCTTAGGCACCTCATGCACATGGTGCACATAAACTAATGCAGGTGTAAACACATACACATAAATAAAAATAAATACATCTCCATTTTAAAATCAGATTAATCCCTGAATTCTTTCCCAGCCCTACCCACACCATACTTGCTACTTTAATGCCTTATTGTATGCGTATGAATGTTTTACCTGTATATGATGCCTCATGCCCACGGAGTTCAGAAGAAAGCTCAGAGCCTTGGAACCCTGCGGGTACTGGGAATTGAACCTGGGTCCTCAAAAGAGCAGCAAGTGCTCTTAACTGCTAAGTAATTCTCTAGCCCCCATCCCCACCAAAAGTTATTTTTATAAAAGATTTGTTTTATTACTTTATGTGTATGTGTTGTGGGCCTGAATGTGAATTCTCTGCATACATCACATTCCTGTGCGTGCCTGTAGAGGCCGCAAGAGAGCGTCATACACCCTCCAACTAGAGTTACGAGTAGTTGAGAGCCCTGAGAGCTGAACACTGGCCATCTGCAAGAGCAGTATTCACTCTTGACTGCTGAGCCATCTCTCCAGCCCTCATTTTATCTTATGTGGGTGTGTTTGTGTGTCTTTATAAATGTACGCCACATGTGTGCAGTGCCCAAGGAAGCCAGAAGAGGGCATCAGATCTCCTGGAGCTGGAGTTCTGGAGATTGTGACCTGTTGGACTTTGAGCTGGGAACTGAACTTAGAGCCTCTGAAAGAGCAGCAAGTGCTTTTAACAGGCAGTCCACTGCTCCAGTCCCTCCAGCTGATTTTCGAGACAGGGTCTCGCCATGAGACTGAGGTTTAACTTCTTGGCTAGATTGGCTGGACAGCAACCTAGAGGGACCCTGTTGTTTCTACCTCCCAGCGCTGGGGTTACACACACACACACACACACACACACACACACACACACGCACACACACACACACGCACAGCTTGTATCTGGGGACTGGGGCTGGGACTCAGTCCTCATGTTTGTGCAGGAAATGCTTACCCGCTGTGCTGGCTCCCACCACTAGCCAGGGCATCTTCACATCTCTACCCTCTGCCTGAGCATGATTTTCCTATGAGGGGTCATGGGGGGGGGGGCAAAGTGCAGGAGGGAGAGTGCTTGACCTCAGGATCCCAAGTGTCCAGAGACCAGCGCGACAGACCGTCACCTACCATAGGAAAAGAAGTGACAGCCCCAGTGTCCCGTGATTGTTGTCCACCACTAAAAATACCTTTTGGGGATATCACCTTCTTGCTTTTCTTAACACCAGACAAGTGAAGAGGAAGAAGAGGCAGAGGAGGAAGAGGAGGAGCCTGAGGAAGACAGGAAATCCATAAAAGAAGAGGAGAGTGAGGTGCCCAAGTCACCAGAGCCACCACCTGCCCCTGCCCTGGCTCCCACTGAGGGGCCACCCACGCAGGCCGTTGGCCAACCATCAGGCTCTTTCATCTGTGAAATGCCCAACTGTGGGGCTGTAAGTATCTGTATTGTCCCTGGCTCTGGGAGACGTGAGGGTCATGCAGCTGTGCCTAGTTCTAAGAGCAGTGGACATCTGGCAGAGGTCACGCCATGTAGCTATTACTTTCTTAATCAGCTGGGCCAGGGGAGAGTTGACTGTGTGTGTTCTCTGTGGAGCATGATGCAGCATGCTTGAGAACTTAGGGGGCTTGCAATCCCAGCCCTCCGGAGGAACTGAGACTTTGAGGCCGGCCTGCGGTATATAGTGAGACCTGGTCTCCAGGCAAAAAACCAGAAAAGGCTGCTGCCCTCGGGAAGTGTGTGATTGACAGCTCCACAGTGAGAGCAGGCCTCCAGAAGGTACGCTCGTGGGCTGTACGGTCTCCTGGTACCTCTCTGCAGGCCCTCGGACTATATGTCAGATTTATCTTGTCAACATGCATTTAAATTCCCCGGAAGAGCCTGCCAGGGTTTCCCTTTCCCAACACGGTGACTCTTAAAACCTAATGCACGTGTATAGACAAGTTCCAGGGTGTCACCCCCCAGATGAGGGTGCCCCTCCCTTCCCAGGAGCACGTTGTCCTCAGCACATCTTTGCTCGTCTAGTATAGAGTATGTTGAATGTTGTGTATGGAGTCTGCCGTTTAAAGAAAGTCTTTAAAATGTTTGCATCCTGGCTGGGCAGGTGGCGCACGCCTTTAGTCCAACACTCCGGAGGCAGAAGCAGGCTTCTCTGGTTTGAGGCAAGCCAGGACTACATAGTGAGACCCTGTCTCAAAATAAGTAAATGTTTATGTATCAATATGGAAAATTCATTTTATTTACATTTTTTTAAAAAAAAGGAAAAGGCTTTAAAAGAACAAAAGTGTAGACATCTTCGTTCACTTCTGTAGAGAACACGAGAACTGGCCAGCGGGTTGGCTGCTCATGGCCTGGCCTCTGCGCTGCATCTCTGCTGTTTGCCCAGATCGCTTCAGCTCTGAGCTAAGATGTGACTTTAAGTGAAAATGTTTCTTGGTAAATTTGTTCAGAAATTGGGTGTTTTTTCAATTCATGGTTTTTGGGGACAGTAAATGTTTGGTTTTGGGGTTGTTTGCCAAGCAGGGCAGAAAATCATCTTTTACGTTGCTTAATCAGACATACTCAGCAAGATAGGCATTCTTAATGACATTTCAAATCTCTTCAAGGACAGTGTGGTCACCCACTCCGTGCCTAACAACAGAGGCTGGGTTCAGTAAATCAGAAACAGACTTGTTTTTCTGTAATACGATAAAAAGGGCCCATGAGCAAAATGGAAAAAGGGGCTATAGGATTTAGGGATATGGATTATAGCCCTAGAATTCAGAGGTTCTGGACAGAGGATAATTTGGTCCTGTAAGGACTGGGAGGGTGGGACCCACGTCTGCTGGGAAGAGGCCACTAAACACCCGCTGTGCATGGGAAAGTCCCCAACTATCCAGCCCCTAGTATCCGTAATTCTTAGGCCAAGAAGCCCTGTTGTGTGTCAGTATTTGTAAAATTAGCCAGGCGTGTGGCAGACACCTGTGCTCCCAGCACTTGGGAGATGCTGGCAGGAAGATGAGTAATTAAGCTACACAGAGAGGCCAAGGCCGCCTGGATTGTAGATTGAGACTCAAAGTCTTCGGTCTGCATATTTCCGGCCAGGCATCATGATACACCAGCACTCAGGAGACAGAGGCAGGAGGGTTGGCTCATGTTTAAAAGCAGTCTGCTCTACATAGTAAGTCCCAGGACAGCCAGACCTGCAGAGTGACACCCTGTCCCCAAAACTATTAAGAAAACCTGGCCTCTTGTTTAATCCTTTTAAATTTTGGGGGTCTTAACCACGGCTTCTGCAGTGTGCTTGGGTTGCGGTGTAGCTCAGAGTGAGAGCATTCACCTAGCAAGTGCTCAGGTTCCATCCCCAGCATCACAGAAACCAACAAGAGTTAAAACAATGGGTTACCGAGGGAGGTTCCAGCTCCTCTCATTTTGCACATGGGGAGGACTTGAAAGCCAAGTAGGTTCAACAGCCTCTATTAGTTGCAACAGAGATAGAATTTAGAGCTAGACGCTGGGTCTCCTGACTTCGAGGCCATAGCTTTGTCCTTGGTGCTGAGCCACACTGCCTTGGGCTCAGGTTAGACCACTGAGGAAGTGTCATTGGCACAGAGTTTGTGGTTGGGGTATTAGAGCCTTGCTTTCTATGCCGCATGCCCAGGGTTTGCTTGTATGAACCGTGTGCTGTTTCATGTTTCACATGTTTTACCACCGAGTAACTAACAACCCTAATTTCCTTTTCAGGACTGTAGATGTCATGTGACTCCCTTTCTTCCCCAGGTGTTCAGCTCCCGACAGGCACTGAATGGCCATGCCCGCATCCATGGCGGCACCAACCAGGTGACCAAGACCCGAGGTGCTGTCCCCTCTGGGAAGCAGAAGCCAGGTGGCACCCAGAGTGGGTACTGCTCCGTAAAGAGTTCACCATCTCACAGCACCACCAGTGGAGAGACAGACCCCACCACTATCTTCCCCTGCAAAGAGTGTGGCAAGTAGGTACACGGGAACCAGGGATCGAACCCAGGGTCACAGTGAATGACTGTCCTGAGGGGGCTGTTTCTCCAACTAGGGGGGAAAAATACAGACTCTCAGGGCTCCCCTTGATACCAGCCATGAGATCTGCAGGTAGACCTTCTCACTACCTCTGTTCATGCCGCTGCCCGCAGCAGACATCACTAATCAATTACCACATTCTCTAACATCACATTAAGGCAAGGTGTCCTGTCCTTTGTATCATAATGATGCAAGCTGGCACAGTGAGTTGATTAGAGTCCGTTCACGTCCCCTCACGTATAACTTAAAACAACAGCTAAGGAAGGAAGCTAACAGTAGGAGGGGATGTTAACAGCTCCATCACATACTTCATGTGTGTGACCTCGCTTAATCCTCCCAGGGAAAAACTCCGTCCAAGCCAAGTTGTTTTCATGCTTGTTTTATAAATGAAGATTTGAAGCCAGGTAAAATGACTTGTCTCAAGTCACACTGCCAGGAAAGCAGAGCTATGTCCAGATGCAGAGCCTGGCTTCCCCATGCTGCTCCAGCCTTCGGCTTTGTTTTGCCTAGCTACTTTACCAAGAGCCAAGCTAGTGGTAAAATACATGGCTCCTTCCCAGTTTCCTTCCCAGTGAGTCTGAGAACCCTCAAGGCCACAGCATCATCATAGCTTAGAGGCCATTAGGGGCCTTGCTATGTTTCTCTTTATAATCTCAAGGGTCTCAAACACAAGCAGTGGAGAGATACCTACCAGTGCCTCCGAAACTGTCAGGAAGATGTTCCTAGTACCTAAGTGAGGCCAGTGGGGACCTCTGTGTCCATGGCCTCATAGACTGTGTCGGGTGGGCTGGAGAGCTGGCTTAGCAGTTGGGGGCACTGGCTGCTCTTCCGGAGGACCTGGGTCTGCTCATGGATGGTAACTAACAACCATCTGTAGCTCCAGTTCCAAATCTGATGCCCTCCTCTAGCATCCATGGGTGTTGCACACATGCAGTGCACAGAATTACATGCAGCCAAACGCCCATTCTCATAAAATAACAATAAAATAAAAAGGATAATTGTGATATTTAAAGGCCGGGTGGTAGTGGCGCATGCCTTTAAATCCCTGCACTTGGGAGGCAGAGAGAGGAGAATCTCTATGAGTTTGAGGCCAGCCTGGTCTACAAAGCAAGATCCAGGACAGGCACCAAAACTACACAGAGAAACTCTGTCTTGAAAAACAAACAAAACAAAAAAAAAGTGGGTATAAAGCATGTGAGCCTTGCAATTAGAATGGGTCCCATCTCAGGAAGTCTCACTGTGTGTACAGATGTGCGTACATTTGGACAGGGGTGCTTGCCGCTCAAAAGCATGCAGTGAGCGGTTTTCTCTTGTCTTGCCTTTATGTTACTTGAGATCTTTTCTTTCTGTTTGACTTTCTTTGGTATTAGTGTGTGTATGCCCGTTGTACATGTCAGGACATGTGGGAGGCCAGGGGACAGTTCTGTGTAGTCCGTTCTCTCCTGCCATCTTTATGTGGGTCCTAGGGCTCGAACTCAAGGTGGTCGGGCTTTCTCAGCAAACACTTGTACCAGCTGAGCCGCTCACCTGCCTCTTTTCCTATCAAAAGTTCGAGTAAGACCTTACGAAAACTCGAAATGCTTGCTGGGGTTCTCCAGTCAGGACTAACACTGAGCAAGTTCATAGACAGCCTCCTGCTGCTGCTCATGTTCCCTTCCAGCATGTCCAGATAGAAGTCCTCAACCTGGTGGGCGGTTGGCTGGTTAGCTTGGGAGAGTCACATCATCGTATTTATGCTACTCTTTCTCCGTAAACACAGGCTCCTATCTGGACTAGCTGCCTGAAAATGGCTAGACAGCAAATCATACAGAATGTACAGGCCATGCTGTCTCAACACCTCGTCCCCACCGTATCCCAAAAGCAGTAGGGAAAATCAGCAGACAGGCACAGCGGTGTGCCAGTGGCTAGAATAAAAAGGCTGGACCCTTGATCTAAACAATCGGCATCCTTTTATCCAGGGTTGTGGGCACCATTGACATTTTGCATGATTCCTTGCCTGGAGGAAAAGGGCAGGCCTTTAAAATAAGACATTTAACAGCGTCCTTGGCCTTTTTGTGGTGCTAGACAGACACCTTCCAACTCAGATACAGCAATCAAATATGTCTCCAGACACTGCCAGATGTTTCCCGGGAGGGCGCAGCCTCTCCTGGCTGAGACCCACTTCCATTCTAAAGAAAACAGTATGAAATGATGATAATTCTGATGGCCCAGAGGGGTCTGCAGCAAACAGGAGTGGTAGATGGGGCTTGGCAGCCCAGCACAAGAAAGCCTGAAGAAAGGCCATTGGAATCGGCCGCACAGGGTTACTGGTTCAATGAGGTTGGAGTCGAAGGGTCACGAGCCTCACTGGAAAGAGCAGAATGAAGAAGGGGTCCATCAGGTGTGTGTGGACATGTCCTTCCTTAGTGGACTTTGACTGGAAGAAGAGGCCCAGGAGCCACGGGTAGGAGAGATGGCCTGTTATTTGTGGTAGGACCATCAGAACTCATCAGCAGGATTTGGGGTTCTCCAGTGTAGAGGGTGCTGTTAGTGATGGGAACAGGAGGTGGCCATAGGAGAAGCAAGAGCGCCTGCTGGACTGAGACTAGCCGGACAGGACAGCCCAGAGGTCTCCATCAGCACAGGGAGGAGGAGACAGGACTCAGCATCAGTGATTTCCTGTCCCCATTCTTCTTCCTAATAATGCCCAGAGAGATGGCTGGGCACAGCAGGAGGAAGCCACCCCAAACCAGACCTGCAGCCTGCAGCCCCCCGGCCCTGCAGGAAAGGGTGATCTTTATCAGCAGGAACTCAGCTCTCCCCAGAGTCTCACAAGCTGCTCTCTGCCTCCTTTTCAGAGTCTTCTTCAAGATCAAAAGCCGGAACGCACACATGAAGACTCACCGGCAGCAGGAAGAGCAGCAGAGGCAGAAGGCTCAGAAGGCGGCTTTTGCGGCTGAAATGGCAGCCACCATCGAGAGGACTACTGGGCCGGTGGGGGCACCTGAGCTGCTGCCCCTGGACCAGCTGAGTCTGATGAAGCCGGTCAAGGACGTGGACATCCTGGACGACGATGTGGTCCAGCAGTTAGGGGCCATGGATGAGGCCGAGGTGGTGGGCACGGATCTTCTCCTGGACGACCAAGATTCGGTTTTGCTTCAGGGTGATACAGAACTCTAAGCCCCTGTTCATCACCTAGAGACACAGAAGCCACGGCCTCCACCTTCATCAGTCAGGAAAACCCGGACTTCCTGCTCCTTTTAAACCCTTTTAAACTACCTGTTTAAAAAGCGGTCCTTTTCTTCAGGTTAAGGGAGGGGAAAAATCCAGTTCTTTTCTCTTTTACCTTATTTTAAATTGTTTTTGTTGGGGGTTGGGGGGAATAAAAAATTGGCATAACTATCTTTAAGAGGTGTCTCATCTGGGCTGTGTTCTCACGAGGCCGTTTCCCGCGGGGATGAACCTCACGTGCGTGTTGCTTTGCTCTCAGATGTCAGCCACCCTGGTTGCCTTTTATCTCCAAACTTGCTCTGTGTGTGTGTGTGTGTGTGTGTGTGTGTGTGCATGTGAGCGTGTCTGTGCATGTGTGTGTATGTGCGTATGTGCGTGTGTGCGTGCGCGCGCGCGCGCATGCATATGTGTGTATGTGTGTATAGGAAGCAGGTTACCCCATTCATGCTGGGACTTTAGGCCATGTTTTCCCATCAAGAATTATTTTTATTTTGCTCTGACCTGCTAGAAAGCATTCTTTTGGGTCAGAAGAACCTATTTCTTTCTTTTCTTTTCTTTTCTTTTTTTTCAACATGGTTCCTGGCCAGTGGAGTTCTGAACTTACTTTGCGCCACTTGAACATACTGTGAAACCTTTTCACTCCGATTTGCTCTCAATTGTGTGTGCTGGACTGAGGTTTGCCAAGATGTCGGCTGCAGAGAGGTGGTTTCCTAACACAGAGAAGTGGCAGATGTAATGGAAACGGCTTAGAAAGCCAACAAAAAATGGGCTCCGATTCAAGTTCGCTACGATGCTTGCATTCAAATCCTGAATGTATTCGTTACAAGTCACTTACCAAAGCGATTGTGGACTTCTCTAAGCTACATGACTCTGCTCTGCCCCTGACAGCAGGGGGCGCCATTTGTACTTGAAGGCAATAAACCTGTAATCCTTCAGAAATGTCCTTGCCCAGGCTTTTGGGCTCAGCTGGGCTGACCCCCTCCCACTGTTAATGCACAGAGTGGAACCTGCCCTGGTACAGAGGCGCTCCTGTGAGCCCCCTTTCTGTGTTCATGCCCTGTGGCCTCCAGGCCAGATGTCTTCAGGCCGTAACCCTCCTTGAGTAGACGAGCTCCCCAGTACTGTGTAAGTGTGGCTGTCACGCTGGGCCACTGTGCTGGCCCATGATCAGCTTGGCATTAGAGAGGGGGGAGGGGGCTGGACATCCTTCACATGGGAATCTACAAAACCATTTGGCACATACTCGGGGCCAGGGCACCGTGGCCCACCACAGCCCCCGCTCAGGCAGTGGCTTCCGAGTCTCAGGAAAGCCACAAACAGAAGACTGTTTTCAGATTCTTTCCCTTTCCATCATTGTTTTTAGAACAATCTTGAGGTCCTTTCTAGGTGAAGGTAGGGGGTGTGTTTTCTTTGCTATTGTTTCAAAGGGTTATTGTAGCCTGTGTATGATCTCAGAAGTGTTGAGTTAAAACCTGCCTGGGCATCGTACACAGGCTTCCTTTCAAAACCATCCAGCTGCCACTCGGCGGCAGACCGCAAGGCCCCATCTGCCTTTACGTCTGGAAAAGCGTAGTCACGTGAAAGAGCAAATGCCCAGACAGCTTTAGGAAGTCCATGCACTCCTTCTGCTTGGGGATTTGTCCAATTTGAATCCTTAGAAATAAACTGACCTGCCACCACCAATATCCAATGCATAATGTAATTTTGATTTTTCCATGCAGTATAGCATAAGGAATATTTTGACTTGAAATAACCAAAGAACTCCTCCTTAATGAGACAGTTCACATACCTGAGTTAGTGTTTCCTGGCTATCAATTTATAGAGAATTGACTTCTATTAAAATATTGCACTTTTTTTTTTCTGGAAATGATTCTACCTGCATGTGCGTGATGTGTTTTACCTGCACCCCACCTCACCCAGCCCCAAAGAACTTTTCTTCCTAATGGTTAATGTCTTCACATGGCTCCTGCTTGACGCAATGGTTTTTCAGTAATGAACTTAGACTCCCTTTGAGAAAGCTTGTACATAAAAAGTTAACAGATATATTTTATGGAAAAACCCATCTTATTTTCAAATATATTTAACTGCTGTTATATTTTATTAGAGGAAGGTTGTAAATATTTTCTAGGAGTTCTATTGTAAAGAAAAGTATTTTTGAAAAAAATTAATGTAATAAAAAGGAAACCGTTTTTAACTAGTGGCTGTGACTGCTTCCTGCCCGGCTTCTGCCCCGTCCTGTCCTCAGCCAGTGACTTGCATGCCTTCACAGCAGGATGTAATTCAGGTTTTCACTGTTCGAAGTTGACATCGTAGTTTCCAATGTGCTTAACTGTATGTTCCTGGAATGCCGCTCCCTCGGTTCACAGCAGACGCTGTGTGTAATCTACTTATGGTCTTTCTTTTGTAATGTGTGTATTTTTAATAAGGATTTTATGTAACATTTTGGCAAAAACAAAAAATGAAGAGGACAGTATTTTCTATGAATTTTATAATAACATTTTGCTAAAAATGTCTCTTCCTAGGTCAGTTTTTGTTAAGGTGAACCAAAAGTCTTATTTTCCAGGGGTTTAAAAAAATAAAGTTTGAAGCTGGAAAGCAAAGTACTATTTAAACATCATATGTAACAAATGAATAAAGATGTTTTATAGACCTGTCCTTAAAAGGTGCATTCCTTAAATTAAAATAATAATGATGGTGATCTGAAGTGTCCTATGCTACCCCTGACCTGGACGGTAAGCGTTGCCCTGTCTGGAGCATCCTACACTGTCCCCTGTCCTGAACGGTAAGCGTTGCCCTGTCTGGAGCATCCTACACTGTCCCCTGTCCTGGATGGAAGCTTGTGCTGTTTCTGTTTTGGTTTCTTTTCTTAAATGATCACAGTGCATTTGCAGAAGAGGAACAGGAGGCTATTGAGAAAGTTCCAGAAACCTGACCATTCCCACAGATGGCCATTCACCCGGTAGACGTAAAACCAAATACACAGTAGTCACATTTGTTTGTGAAAACCTGACTCAGTGTTTGAGCTGCCCTGAAATAAACTCACCTTTTGGAGTCTCACTCGCTCGCTCATTCCTTCTTTTGGCCACACACAGCTGGACACGGGGTCAGTGCTGGCTCTGCTGGCTCGTCTGTGGATGACTTCTGTGGACAGTGGGTTTAGTCTGCTGGTCAGATACTGTTCTCATTAAGGGCTCCTGCCTGGGAAAACAAGGACTGACCTTGGCTCCTCGGGCAATAGATGAGCCACTTGAAGACGTGCCAACCTCTGAACCGAAGTATTCAATCTCAGCCCTTGGAAAGCAGAGGCAGGCAGATCCCTGAGAGTTTGAGGCCAGCCTGGTCTACATAGTGAGTTCCACGTCAGCAAGGGCCACACAGTGAGACCGTCTACCCACCCACCACCCACCCCTCCCACCCCACCCCTCACTCTCCACCCCTCACTCCCCACCCCTCACTCCCCACCCCCCCAACCCCCACCCCCCGCCACACACACACACACAAAGCAAGCAAGAAAGGAAATCTTAACTGTAAGTCCTCAACAACACCTGTGTCCACCGTGGTTGATTTGCATTTTAATACGAATTTCCAAAATTTTATACGCATTTACTTTTTAGTAGTCAGCAGCAAACTTGAGAAAAAATTTGAAAATCTGTGTTTTATACAGTTTTCCCTAAGTGAAGCTTTCTCATTCAACATCTTGGTCTTCTAAGCCCCCTCTTTTAACTTGAATTTCAATCGTTCTTTTAGATGATCCTATATAAAATAAAACAGCTGATCTAGATGCAGAACACATACAGCGAGGATTACAGCTGAGGAGGCTTCTAGAGGCCAAGATTCCAGTTCCACCACCGCACTCACTCGGTCTCCTCATGAGTCGCTCTGTCCTGGACACTGTGGAATGCAGGAATGCTAAGATGGCCGGGTGCTGATTCCTTCACTCAGAACTGAATACTGAACAAGGCATCTGGGGGGCCGATCCACTTAGCCACTGGACGAGCAAAGTGCAGACGTTATCCAGGAACTGCCTCACACACACCTCCGGGGTCAGTTATAGCCAGCACTCCACAGGCACCGGTAAAGCTTCTCTGTTCTCCCAGGTACACTCTGTCTAAGAAAGAGCGCCCAGTCTTTTTAGAATGAAAGTCAAATTTGAATTCAGCAAGGTTCATCTTCCCCAGGCACAGCCAGTCAGCTGAGATGTATGTTCTAAGAAACCGGATGGGTTTTTAAATTAAAATATAATTAGGAAGACATTTTAAGGAATTGAGCAATACATCCATAAGAGAAACAGACATGATCTATGGATCACAGATATCTCTACATAAAAGAACTATAAAATAATATTTGGGGAAAATAAAATTAATAATTCTAAACAACAAAAGCTCTAGAGAGGTGGATTGCTTCCCTTATGCAAGAGAGGCAGAGTTGAGTACGGATGTGCTTGCCTATGATCCTAGTGCCTGGAAGGTGGAAGTACTAAGGTCAGGAGTTCAAGACCAGCATCGGCTACAGAGCAAGTTCCAGGCCAGCCTGGGCTACACACGACTCTCTCTCAAAAAGAGATGGTGGGATGGCTCAGCAGACAAGGGGCCTAACGACCTGAGTCGGATCCCTGGATCCCAGAGTGGGAAGAGAGAACCAACTTCTGAGAGTTATACTCTGACCTCCAGGACATGACACTCAGGAGGCACACACACACAGAGTGTACACATACATACATGCATGCATGCATAAAGGGAGAGAATGAATCTTTTGAAGGGGGCTCTCTTCAAAAACAGAGCAATTGAAACAGTCAAAATAGGATGGAACCCAGATTTGCTTACTCCTGCTTTCTGGGCCGAAAGCAAGGTGCCCTTGCAGGAACTCTCTAGAACTGCTCCTCTCAGCGGGGTGAGATGTTTCAAAGTTCCGGCTGTAGGAAAGGGAACTGTAGTATCTGCCCAGCTTCAGAACGCTGCTGGTGCCCACACAGCATGCTCCCAGGGTCCTGTCTATACCCGGAGTTTCCAGACTCACCTGCTGCCTGTGGCCTAAAGAAACCAATGAGCAGAGACAAGAATTGAATCTTTAAAACTACACTTCATCCAGAGAGCTGCCAAGCAGACTGTGGACTAACAGCCTAAAAACTGACCTGAAGTCTCATCTCTTACCAGCAGATCATATGGGGGAGCAAAGGTATGTTGTCAGTTGTTTTTTCCTCTTTGGACTCTTTACTCTTTTGGGGGCCTGCCACCCAGCTCCCAAATCATGACACAGGGGCTTATTATTCCTTGTAAATGCCCAGCCTTCGCTTGGCTTGTTTCTAGCCAGCTTTTCTTACATTATCCCATCTACCTTTTGCCTCTGGGCTTTTTCCTTTCCTTCTGTAATCTTTCACTCTTACTCTGTGGCTGGCCCCTTCTTTTCTCGCTCTTTGATCTCTCTTCCTCCTCCCTCTTTTTCTCCTTCTGTTTATTCTCTCTCCTGCCAGCCCATCCTTGCTATTGGCCATTCAGCTCTTTATTAGACCATCAGGTGTTTTAGACAGGCAAAGCTTCACAGAGTTAAACAAATGCAACATAAAAGAATACAACACATCTTTGCATCATTAAACAAAAGCTCCACAGAATAAACAAATGTGACACATCTTAAAATAATATTCCATAACAAAAGCAGTCTGTAGTGGATGGCTGTTCTATGACCTTGAAGCCCTGCCCCTAGAGATACAGCAGGTAACTGCCCTACCTGCCTATGACCTTGAAGTACATGCCCCTGGGGCATGGCCTTGAGGAGACCCTTAAGATCTGAGATGTACATAGGCCTCTCTCTTCGCTCCCGCATGGAACTTAGATGCTGGGACAGTCTCAGGTGCAGAAGAACAGCGTGGGACCTTGCCTCACATTTTCCAGGACTCTGCGACAATCCCTCTGTTCTGTCTTGTGAGTTTTCCTTTCTTAATAAATCTCTTAGCCCTTTAAGCAGACTCTGTGAATTTCTCGCTATAGCTGTCTGTCATTTGGAGGTCAGTCTCTCCCCTCTGGGCAGTGATTGGCCAGGTCTCTGAGATTTGAGGTGTCTGTGCCTCTCATTGTCACCCCCGTGCACTCCTCCCTCACTCCATGGATCTTTGGCCCCAAACTCTGCTTGAAACCCTGAATGTAGAGGCCACCAAGATGACTCAACAGGTAAAGGTTCTTTCTGCCAAGCCTGGAGACCTGAGTTCAATTCCCCAGGACCCAGAAAACCACTTCCCAAAAGTTCTCTGACTTACACACACACACACACACACACACACACACACACACACACACACACACAATTAATAAATAAAATATGTTGGGGGGGAACCATGAATCTGGTTAGTGTCTGTCCGTATCAAACCTCCTCCAGGGACATGGGGCTGGGAGGAAGAGTTAACTGGACGAAGCACACCGTGTGTGTGTGTGTGTGTGTGTGTGTGTGTGTGTGTGTGTGTGTGTGTGCCAACTCCTTTTTGCAACATGCAATACAAGTGTGTGTTTTGCACAGGATATGAAAGTGGCTGACCCTGCCGTGCCAGCTCTGCTGCTGGCAAAACCTGGCCTTTTCCTTTATAGTGGGTGCTGGACAAGCTAAAGTCATCTGAGAGGAGGGAACCTTGATTAAGAAAACTTCTCCCTAAGATTCAGCGGTAGACAAGCCTATAGGGCGTTTTCTTAATTAGTGATTGATGTGGGGGGGCCCAGGACATTGTGGGTGGGGTTACCCTTGGGCTGGTGGTCCTGGGTTCTATAAGAAAGCAGACTGAGCAGGCCATGAGGAGCAGGCCAGGAAGCAGCTCCTCTCCATGGTTGTACTGCTGCATCAGCTCCTGCCTCCAGGTTCCCGGCCTGCTTGAGTTCCTAGCCTGACTTCCTTTGATGATGAACTGTCATATGGAAGTGTGAGCCAAAAAAATCTTTTGATCCCCCCACTTTGCTTTGGTCATGGTGTTTTGTGAAAGCAATAGAAACCCTGACTTAGACATGGTGACTCCCACCTTGTCCTGGCTAATTGCACAAGGTTCACACTTGCCCCTGAGGCATTACACTGAAATACAGTTTATGACTTATGACATGACTTAGATGAGGAGAATGAGGGGATCTCAGTAAATCCCCACATTTGAGCACAGACGTGGAGAAATCTGAGGAACCAAAGGCAGCTGCGATGGCCATTTGTAGAGTCCTGAGAAAGCTGAATCTCAGCTGAGAGAGCCCATCAAGAGAAAGGCCAAGGCCTCTGAGGAGTGGAGGGCATCCAGTCCTAAGGCTGCATAAAGCACATCTCTCTGGTTCCATTTAGCAGATCATGCCACCAAGTCAATAAAACACAACTCCCTTTTCTTTGTGAAGTGGGGTGTAGTGGGGGTGGGTACCTTCAGTCCTCTCCTCCCAAAGAGACAACAAAAGCTGATCATCATCACAGACAGACCAGCCCACTGCACAGGGTAGAGCAGGCCTTGAACCAGGATTGTGAAGATGATTATGGGTTCAGTTGTAACTCCTCATCTGACCTCGACCAATTCAACTAGTCTCCGTGCCTCAGTTTCCCCACCTAAAAATTAAGATACAATTATTTTCGTGAGGATGAGATTGATTAGGTACCTAAGTGAAAGTCATTACCATCATTAAGGGTGTGGCACACTCACCTAGCTGAGACCACCCAGAAGGACAGGAGACTGGCAGAAGAGCCATCAGGGAAGGGCCACACAGAGCCATGGATGCAAAGTTTAGAAGTAGCAGGGAGATGAAGGTTGGGGTACTGTCAGAACAGACTACTGGCTGAGAGAGACCACCCTGAATGTCATGATTTAGAGAGAGCCTAATTCTGAGGAGGCCGCTGGGTTGCCTGTCGAGGTAGGACATAGCCAAGTCCAGCCAAGCACTAATGAAGATTCTGTTTCCATATTGAGGCATGGAAATACCCCCGCATAGCCAGCCTGGGGAGTAGAAAGTGGTTCATACTCTTAGATCTTTCATCCCTTTGTACCATCTGGACCAAAGCATTCTACTCTGGGCTTAGTTTTCTTGACTGCTGAATGAGGCAACCAATACCTACTTGGGGAGACAAGACTTTACATTGGCATGGTGCTTTCTTGAGATACTATCTGTCCTCATTAAGTTGATCCTCATTCATCTCCCCAACAACCTCTTAAGACTCAGGATGTAGAAGAAATCTATGTGACAAATGATGGCATTTATCATGTGGCAGGTATTGTACTAAACACTATGCCAGCATCTTATTTAATCTTCTACTATAAGAACACTCTATCCTCTCATCTCTACTTGGCATATGAGAAAATGCGTTCAGAGTAGGGAAGACATTTGAACAAGTCGCCCAGCTAAATAGAAACCAGAGCTCCTAACTGTAGAGTTTTCCAATATGTTGAATTGCATGTGAAGACATTTTGAAAAACAAAGCTTAAAATTTTCCATTAATAAACCAAGCATTCCAGTTGGTGTGAAGAAAGTTTAAGAATAAAATGGCTTTTGCAACAAGGTAGAATGTTAGAATTTGGACTCAGTAGTAGCAGTAAATTTCTTTCCAAGCATGTGTTTCGTTGTGTTTTGTCTCCAACCAAACTGAAACAGGATTTTAGGATAAACAGCATTTAGATAGAACTTGGTAACTGGATAGGGGCTGAAGCCAGTTTACCCAAACCACAAAAGCGACACGCCCATTCAAAAACGTAAATGAATGAGTTAATAATAGACAAGCAAATAAAGTCGAAATTAAAAAAAAAAAATCAAAGAACCACGTCTCTTACTGCGTTTAAAGAAACAAATGAGGGTATTTTGTCAGATATGCCAACATTACTTGACCAACGTAAATACTACTGTTAAGGAGCAGGCCTTCACTATTCTGTGTGATATTTTGATGATCTTCAGTCATCAGATTATGTCTGGAGGGCGAGACATGTTAGAACCATTAGTTTATACTCCTGATTCTTCATTGCAGTCTGAGTTGCTCAGCTTTATTTTGGATCATGTCTTCATTGAACAGGATGATGATAGTAATAGTGCAGATGGTCAGCAAGAGGATGAGGCCAGTAAAATTGAAGCTTTGCACAAGAGGAGAAATTTACTTGCAGCATTTTGTAAGCTAATTGTATATACTGTGGTGGAGATGAATACAGCTGCAGATATCTTCAAGCAGTATATGAAGTATTATAATGATTATGGAGATATCATCAAAGAAACCATGAGTAAAACGAGGCAAATTGACAAAATTCAGTGTGCTAAGACCCTTATTCTCAGTTTGCAACAGCTTTTTAATGAGATGATACAAGAGAATGGCTACAATTTTGATAGATCATCGTCAACATTTAGTGGCATAAAAGAACTTGCTCGACGTTTTGCTTTGACTTTTGGACTTGACCAACTGAAAACAAGAGAAGCCATTGCCATGCTTCACAAAGATGGCATAGAGTTTGCTTTTAAGGAGCCTAATCCACAAGGGGAGAGCCATCCACCTTTAAATTTGGCATTTCTTGATATTCTCAGTGAATTTTCTTCTAAACTGCTCCGACAAGATAAAAGAACAGTGTATGTTTATTTGGAAAAGTTCATGACCTTCCAGATGTCACTCCGAAGAGAAGATGTATGGCTTCCTCTGATGTCTTACCGAAATTCTTTGCTAGCTGGTGGTGATGATGATACCATGTCAGTCATTAGTGGGATGAGCAGTCGGGGGTCAACTGTACGGAGTAAAAAATCAAAACCATCTACAGGAAAACGGAAAGTGGTTGAAGGCATGCAACTTGCGCTCCCTGAAGAAAGCAGTAGTAGTGACAGTATGTGGTTAAGCAGAGAGCAAACACTGCATACCCCTGTTATGATGCAGACACCACAGCTCACCTCCACTATTATGAGAGAACCGAAAAGATTACGGCCTGAGGATAGCTTCATGAGTGTCTATCCAATGCAGACAGAGCACCATCAAACTCCTCTTGATTATAATCGGCGTGGTACAAGCCTAATGGAAGATGATGAAGAGCCAATTGTTGAAGATGTTATGATGTCCTCAGAAGGAAGAATTGAGGATCTTAATGAGGGAATGGACTTTGACACCATGGATATAGACTTGCCACCATCAAAGAATAGACGGGAGAGAACAGAACTGAAGCCTGATTTCTTTGATCCAGCCTCAATTATGGATGAATCAGTTCTTGGGGTGTCAATGTTTTAATACCAGTACACATTTAAATCTGTGGTGAAGTCATTTTCTAAGTGGAAGAGGAAATTTTAAAATAAAGTGTGGTAGATACAGTGAAATTCTGTACAGATTTTTCTCTAAGGAGAATATAACATGCTTATGCTTACCAAGATGAAGTGCATTGAGGGGCAGTTTTGTTTGCCTGAAAAAAGTAAAGGACAAGTAAACAATTTGATGATAAGCTACAATTTTTCTTAGAAAGTAAATATTTTATTTATGCGCTGTTAGTTGGCTTTTAAATGAATTATTTCATGCTTTTTTAAAAAAAATATAACAATCTGAAGAAGTATTTGGTACAGATAAGAATCTTCTCACATTTATTTACTGGTTGTACTAAATAATGATGACCTCTGCTGGATTTCTGTTTACATCCATGAAACAAAAGTTAAGGATGGATTTATTCCCTGACCCCGAAATTGTAGGATAGAATTGTTTTTAGCATTCAAAATTTAAATGCTTAAAACATCAATCAACAAAACTTTGTTTTAAATGTTGTAATTGTGGAAAAAAGTTAAACTTATAAGCAGAACTTTTACAATTTTTTCATCTAAAATGTATTTTAAGATATTTTTAAAATCCAAGAGCTTCTGTATACTTTTCAGAAATATCCAGATGCAGTGAACTGCCAGAAGGTAGCCAGTCTCAACCATGCTTATCCCATATCAGCCCTGAAAGTTTGCTTGTCCTTTAAGATAAAAATGTAATGTTGTGATATTCCTTCCAGTAGTGCCACTGTATTTTGTCTCCAAATAAAAGAAGCTTATTGTAGTATGTTTGCAGAAAAATTCTAAACAAAAATTATACAGCTTATTAGAGTGTGGGAATAGGGATCTAAATTTTAAATAAAATTATATATATATATATATATATATAAAAAAAAAAAAAAAAAGAACCACATCTCTGTGGTTGTTTCAGTGCGGGAACACCAGGAGACTCTCTCTCTCTCTTTGTCGAACTCTATGGTCCGAGAACAACGCCGTGACCCCGGAAGCGATCCTGGGAGGTCAGGGCACCAAGATGGCGGCGCGCGCGGCGTGTGCGGCTGTGTGCAGGCGCCTGCAGCAGGTAAAGGGGCGGGCGGGGCCGGGCGGGCCGTGGGCGCGGCCGCTGGGTCTCGCTGCCCCCCGCTGCCCCGGTCCGGGGCCTCCTGCAGGGCTGCTGCCGTGGGTTAATGAGCAGCGACAAGGAAAGGGCTGGTTCTTCCCTCTCGGGATCCCACGCCGGTTGCTGAGATGGGAGCGAGAGCTGTGGCCTGGCGGGGCGGGAAAGTGGGAAACGTCTGTTCAAAACCCGCCCTGCACGTTAGGAAGGGCGCTGAAGACAGCCCGGGCGCCAGGGGGCGGGCAGCGGGCCTCGGGGGCGGACAGGGAGCCTCGGGGGCGGGCAGCGGGTCTGGGGGGCGGGCAGCGGGCCCCGGGGGCGGGCAGGGCTGGGGCTCCAGCGGCCATTTAGTAGTTTAGAAAATTAAGCTGAGAACTGGATGTGATGGATGTGATACCAGCACTTGGGAAGCAAGAAGATTGCCACCAGCCTGGCCTGCATATCGAGACTGTCCCCAAAAATAAAGACACATCCCAGCGCTTGGGAGGCAGAGGCAGGCAGATCTCTGTGAGTTTGAGACCAGCCAGATCGAGGTCCAGGACAGCCAGGGCTACACAGAGAAACTCTGTTTCGAACACCACCACCACCACCACCCAAAAGAAACAAATGAATGAAAAAAAGGGGGCCTGAGAATGTAACTCCATGTCTAGAGTGCTTGACTAATGTGCCTAAAGATGGTTGGTTTTACAGTACCACATAAACCAGGAAGTGCTGGCCCACACTAAACTACCAGCACTTGAGGTGTTGAGGCAAGAGGATCAGAAGTTCAAAGTCATTCTCAGCTGCACACAGAGTTCAAAAATAGACTAGCTTCTCTGAGCTTGTGTCTCAAAAAAAGAAAAAATAAAAATAAAATTCATGCTAAAGATTGAACCCAGGGCCTTGCCCACACCAGACAAAGGTCCTGCCACTGAACAGCATTCTTAGCCTTCAGTGGAACTCAGGTCCTCTGCCTTGGAGTCTTCACATGTTAAATGGTTAACACTTGAGAAAAATGGTTTTCAAAAGCAAATTTAATGAAGAGTAATGTTTAAGTGCCTGATGCTTTATCCTCGAGTCTGTTTCTGCATTCCGCCTTTATATGCAGCTTTGGAAAGATCCACTGTCCACTTGTGAGAGAATGGAAACAGATAAGTCTTGAAACAGGTCCAGTGTTATTATGAAAACAGTTTTGGTTACAGACCTCCTGAAAGGTCTTAAGGATTCCTGAGAGGTCCTAGCCACACTTTCATATCCACGGTCTGTGAGGGCTGGGATGCTGCACAGCTGTGAGGGCTGGGGTGCTGCACAGCTGTGAGGGCTGGGGTGCAGCCCCAGGAGCAGGGCTTTCCTGCTCACCTGTGACCCCACCTACCAGGGGTCACAGGAGGGCTCCTGAAGCTTTCTGGCTTCCAGACTAGCCAAGAAAACTCAAGTTTGGGGACGGGGAGAGACCCTGCCTTAAAGAAATAGGTGACACCCTATAGGGGACAGAGGACACCCAACAGCTTCCTCTAGCCTCCACACACTTGCACCTGCACATACATGGACATGCATGTAGACACATCCATACAAATGAAGTCATTTTTTAAAGAAAAATATGATGCTAGAGACTGAAATCTTTGCACTTGTAAGAAAAACGTTTTCCAGCCAGATCTGCACACACCCAAGCCCTCAAAGACTTAACGCTAGGTGCGGTGGTTCACAACCCACACTTGGAGGTGAAGGCAAACATTGGGAGCTCAAGGCCACTGTCATCTGTCCAGCTGGAGGCCAGGTGGTGCTGCATGCAACCCTGTCTCAGAAACAAACCTATTTTAGAGATGAATATGACTGGGAGTCATCATGCTTCTTAGGGTTGGGGTCACCGATGTAGGAGAGCCTACTATATGAGTGAGTGGAGTGAGGAATCACTCATGCTCTTGCATTGTGCCTGCTCTCTGTTCCTGCATGGAAGCCAAGTCAGATTGGATGCTGGTGTCTCACGGCATGAGTGGAGAACAAGGAAGCAGAAGCATGGCTGCTTTGGGGGTTTGTTTGTTTTGAAACAGGGTCTCGGTGTAGTCCTGGCACTTGCTCTGTAGACCAGTCTGGCCCAAACTCACAGATCTCCTGCTTCTGCCTCCCGAGTGCTGGCATTAAAGGTGTTCATTCACCACTAGGCCATTGAAAACAGGCTGTTTTAAATGCACTGTTAGTTGTTTAAGCCTTACTGTGCTTCCCTGCTATTTCCATCTTTGTTGTGTTTTTATTTTATTTTATTATCATCATCATTATTATTATTTCTGATTTTCAGGGCTACACTGTTCAGTCTGGCAAGTTTAAAGGATTACTGGGTGGATGAGAAACCACAGTTCTGAACAGTGCCGATTGCCTCCTAAAACAGTTCCACCAGGGGGCGCTCACCAACAGGGTTTGGGTGGCTTGCCCAGAAGTAATGATGGGTATGGGCGTGGTGTGTGCTGTATTTCTTTACAGACAAGGTGCTGTAGCCAAGCAAAGATTATTCCAGTTGTTAACAGATTAAATCATACAGACATGTAATTTTAAAAGATTTTTGTTGTTCTGTTTTGTTTCTGAGACAGTCATTCTAGATCTGGCTGTCCTTGAACTCAGGGGTCTTCCTGCTCCACCTCCTAAGTACTCCAGTCAAAGGCATCATGCCTAGCTGAGTGTTGCTGTGTGTGTACCTATCTATCTGAGTTTTCTGTGCATCACATGCATGTGAGTGCCCATGGAGGCCAGAGGTCACCAGATGCCCTGGAGTTAGAGAAGGTTGTGGGTACTGGAACTGAACCGGGGTCCTAAGAGCAGTAAGCACTTTGTTTTTGATGAAATCTGATTTGGTCATTTTCGTGCCCAGTATCTTCCTCTGAAAAATCAAGACCCTTAACTGAGCACCATGCACCTTCTGACTTGGGGTGGACTGACTTTGTTTCTGACTCCTGCATCTCCCTTCTTTTTAGGAACTGGGGAATTTGTCTGTAAATGGTTCTAAGCACAGTACGGCCCAAACGGGCGGCCTCCTGCTGTAAGTATTCGACTGGATGTGGTCATTGTGCTAGAAAATGGGCTCCGTGCTGTCTGACTGAGACCTCTCTTCCCACACAGCAGCACCAGTGTGAAGTGGGCACCGTTGTCAAACCTGCACGTTGATGTTCCAAGGGATTTGACCAAACCGACGGTAGGAAACCCCCTTTCGGCAGGGCGTGGCAGGGCAGGCCTCTGGCTCCAGCACTTAGGAGCTGGAGGTAAGAGATCCTCAATCACATAGCAAGTTCAAGGACTGCCTGGGCTACTGCAGCCCCATCTCAAAAAACAGCAACAGCAGAGGGAGTTACAGTAACAATTTGATTTTGTTTTTTCCTGATTATTTCATTCTGGCCTACTTCCCACACACCTTACCATTTTACCCTAGAACACTGGCAGATGCACATTGCGGACTCCTGAGGTCCCTGGGAGCCAGCCCCCACCCCACCCCCATCCCCCGTCCTCCCCTCCCCCCTCACTGTTTTCATGCTGTCACAGTAAGTCCTAGGGGGTGTGGCGTTTATCCCAGGTAACTACTGAGTGCTCTCTTACTCTTAGCTCAGCATAATTCAGGAGTGCGATAATTAGTGATGCTGGATCTTCGATGTTACAGAAAAGTAATCTTTCTGTAGCCTTCAAGTCTTTTCTTTTGAATATTGGGCCTGGGCATTCGCCGTGCTCTGTTGACATTGATGCAGATCGTTGGCACAGCGGGAATACACACGTAGCTATGTGACCTTGTAGAGTTTAAGACAAGAATGCTGTCTAGCCCAGGCTAGTCTTGAATGAGTTATGTAGCCAAGGATAACCTTGAACTCCTAATCTTCCTGCCTTGTATTGTGATAAGGTTACAGATATGTCTTTACTCCTAACTCTTGCTTGGGATTTTTTTTCTTTTTTTTCTCTTTTTGTTGTTTTTTTCAAGGCAGGGTTTCTCTGGGTAACCCTGGCTGTCCTAGAACTCACTCTGTAGGCCAGGCTGGCCTTGAACTTAGAGATCAAGTTTTGCCTGCCTCTGCCTCCTGAGTGCTGGGATTAAAGGTGTGCATCATCACAGCGCATTGGGATTTTTTTTCTAAAGTTGTAAAAATTCCAAATCCTTCCATTTCTACCTTTTAAAAAACAAAACAAAAGCCGGGCAGTGATGCCCACCAATTCCCAAATAACCAACAAGGAGACTGGATTACAAATGTTAGGCTGATTGCTCTGGCTTATTACTAAGTAGCTCTTACAACTTAACCCATTTCTTTTCATCTGTGTGCTACCCCAAGGCCCATGGCTTTTTCTCGGTCTGGCTGGTGACTCTGCTGACTCTGCCCTTCTTCCTAGCATCTTTAGTTTGGTCGCCCCACAGTAACAAATTGTTACTGTAACTCCCTCTGCTGTTGCTGTTTTTTGAGATGGGGTTGCACATAGCCTAGGCAGTCCTATTCTTCCTGCCTGGCTATCAGCCAGTCAGCTTTTTATTAAACCAATTTGAGTGGCAGATCTTTACAGTGTACGAAAGGATTATTCCACAGCATGGCAGTTCACAACTCTCTGTAACTACAATTCTAGAGAATCTGGCATCCTCACACAGACATACATGCAGGCAAAGCCCCAGTGTACATAAAAAATAAATAAATCTTTGGGGGAAAAAAAGAAAGAGAAATATCCATGACTGTGTATAAATGCTGGTCTCCAACTCAGATGCTCCCCGGCCAGGCCTGTGTATAAGAAGTGGCGGAAGGCTGGAGCACCGTGTGAGAACCCAAGCTTGGATCTCCAGCATACATAGAAAGCTGGGGGCAGCAGCATGCGCTTGTAATCCCAGTGCTGAGGGGGACTAAATGAGGAGTCCCTGGGGCTTGCTGGCCTGCTAGTCTAGCCCAGTCAGTAAGCTCCAGGTTCCGTGAGAAACCCTGTTTCAGAATAGATGGTCCAGCCAGTGAGCTGACTCAGTGGTAACGGCACTTACCACTCAGCCTGACGTCCTGAGTGCAGCCCTAGGACCCGAACGGTAAAAGGTGAGAGCCATTCCCACAAGGTGTCCTGACCACCGTATGTGTGCCATGGCATGCACACAGACAAGTTAGTGCACGTCGAATGTTTGTTACAGTGACCTGGAAGACCAGAAAGGTGGTTGTGGGTAGAGGCCCTTGATCAACCTGACCTGAGTTCATTTCCCAGAACCCACATAGTAGAGAAGTTGTCCTTGGGCCGCCTTCAGGGCATGTCAGAGCTCGAGTGTGTGCGCAAACCACACACACACACACACACACAGTCTCCTCACTACTTGTCCTTGTCACTTGAGGACCTCTGAGAAATCAGACCTTGTAATAATAGTTAGATGTCTAACTATTCCAAGCTAAATCGATAAATTCACAACAGCTTTAAAAGCCAATAGGGAATCTCGAGGCTAGCTCACTAGCAGAGTTCTTACCTAGAACTCTCTAATACCACAAGAATTTAAATAATAAAACAAACCCTGCAAGAATCAAACAACACATCTTAGGACTGCAAACCTTCTCTCCATCCCCAATTTTGATGTAAAGATAGTTAATTCTGTTTTTCCAACCATCTTATTTGGAATAATTGAGAATAGATGTCTGCCTTTCTGTTTACTAAGTAGCTCTCTTTTCAGGGGTGAAGTAATTGAACCCTGACTCACTGGATTAGTAATAACATTTACCAGTTTAATGGGTGAAGGAAATGAAGATAATTCACCTCATGGAAGATAGTCAGAAATGTCAAGCCCATTATTTCTAAGGTCTTTAGGTATTAGTGTGGAAGGTCCAGCTAGTGTCATAACATTTTAATTAGACATGAGTAATTTCTGTGTGAAGACAGGCCAACCATACATGAATAAATGCTAATAAAAAGGGATGACTAGAGCTAGCCGGGCTTTGTATAGTGATTACAGTGTTTAGCAGTTGTATGGCCGTGTTTAACGATTTGTAAGCATTTAATTGGTGTCTTGGTAGCTTTTCCTCACGGGAATGCTGTGAGCTTCAGCACGAGTGTCATTCATTACCCTACCTTCACCATGAGTCCACGGGAGAGCCGGGAAATAGACGGTTCTCTCTCTCTCCAGCTGCCAGAAGATAGCTGCTCTCCAGGCCCAGCCTCCTCCCCAGGTCGTCTGTTAGCAGACCCTGCATCCCTTCTCACTAGAATCTGGGGCTCAGTAATAATTAATTTGGAACATTCATGGTGATCTTGTAACAACCTTGAAGGTTGTTTGGTCCTCAGTGGATTTTGACAGGTTGGAGCTCATTTGGCAGATCACTGTGACTTGGAAGTAGTTAAGCTAGTAGTTTTCAACCATTGCTTGTTATTTTTCTCATTTATTAGTAAACTCTGAAGTCGTTCAATCAGTAATATGTTAAATTTGCTGGTAATAAATATTACAAGAACCAAAACCAAAACTTCTCTCTTTTATTCCAGATAAGCACTTCCGATGAGCCGGACACATTGTATAAACGCCTGTCCATTTTAGTGAAAGCCCACGACAAGGCTGTACTAGACAGTTATGAGTATTTTGCCGTTCTCGCTGCTAAAGAACTTGGCATTTCTATTAACGTGTGAGTATGACCTTTCCTAATCTGACTTGTCTGCCATCATGTGATTAGCCAGGAACCTGACTGTGATCCCAGGTAGGTCTGAGCTTGTAAAATGGGATAAATTTGTGGGTAAAGTTGAAGCGTGTCCTGTATTATCTTGAGAAGCAGTGTTACTTCGTGTCTGCTAAAATTGTTAAGTACTAGAATGAGTAAACAAGGAAAATTAGAGAGACCATTCCTAGAAATTGCACTAACGTAAGTAAGCCCAGGCAGCCTTCCATCTGGATCTCCATGAGAGGGAGGCTCTGAGGCTCTGATCCAATTAGATCTGGCCATGATGGCTCAGTGGCTAACACCTCCATTCTGAGCAACACCGCCTCCCTGGGAGCCTCAAGTAAGATGAGCTCATGAGCTCTCGAAGTGACTGCAGGGTATGTGGAGCCGCCCCTTGGCACCTCTCCTTCTGCTGTTGGGCAGGGCTCTCTGAGGCCTTGGCAGCCTGTCCTTGTAGCACAAACAAAAGACTAAATTGTTTCCCAAAACAGACTGTTCTGGGATTGTCAGTGTATCTGTGAATTACCCTAACACAGCAGACATTGCAATTGTGTCCACACTGTTGCCGCTCTTCATAACTGGCATGCTTGGTGCGTGAGGGGGGGCCTTGGGAAGTATCAGATGGCCTGAGTGTGCGTGTGTGTGTGTGTGTGTGTGTGTGTGTGTGCGTGCGCGTGCGCTCATTCTTGCGTGGCACTGCTTGGTGGGCTGTGGGGAAGGTTCCTCTTGCTGTCTGCAGTGTTTATTTTGGCCTGAGATTTGTGAAAGCAGCTGTTAGAGATGAGGCTTGACAATTGGAGTCAGTAAGTGGCGGCCAGTGCCTGTAATTGAGCAGGTCTGACCTGCAAAGCTGCAGACCGAGGCTTTGATAGCAGTGACTCACGTGGGACGTCACTGAGCTGAAGTTTGTCCTGTCCATTCATTTCAGACACGAACCACCAAGGAAAATAGAACGATTCACTCTGCTCAAGTCGGTGCACATTTTTAAGAAGCACAGAGTTCAGTATGAGATGAGGACGCTCTACAGATGTTTAGAGGTGGGTTCAGTCAGCCCATCTGCATCTGTGCAACACCCAAAACCTTTCTCTAGCACGTAGCTGAACGTAAAGCCCTTCAGGTTCAGTCAGGGCATCGATACTTTTCTCTTTTTTTTTTTTTGACATATATGTATTTGTGCTGAGTGGTGATGGCGCACGCCTTTAATCCCAGCACTGGGGAGGCAGAGGCAGGTGGATCTCTCTGAGTTCAAGGCCAGCCTAGTCTGTGAGTTCCAGGACAGCCCTGGCTACACAGAGAAACCCTGTCTTGAAAAAACAAACAAACAACATCTATTTGTGGGGAGAGGGGCACATGCCGCATCCCGTGTGTGGAGGTCAGAGGGTAGCTCATGGTGCGGGTCCTCCGCTTTGACCACGCTGAGTGCCGGGGATCGTAGTCACATGGTCAGGCTTCGAGGGCTCTGCCTTTACCCGCTGAGCCATCTTGTTGGCTCCTACTTATCAAAACAACAACAACAAAACCTTCTTTAGCTTTAGTCATTTTTGTGTATGGGGTCTGCCTGCGTGGATGATGGGTCACATGTGCCTACAGCCAGCAGAGGTGAGAAGCGGAAATTGGATCCCCTGAAACGAGTTACAGGTGCTTGTGAGGCATTGTGTGGGTGCTGGGAATTGAACCTGGGTCCTCTGCAAGAGCAGCCAGGGCTTGTAACTACTAAGCCATCTCTCCAGCCTCCTGTATGTTTTAAAATGAGATTCTGTGTAAGATCTCTTAGAACAGGCTTCATCACTGGAGGGAGCATGGTGGAGAGTGATAGGGACAGAGAACTCAAAGGTCTGTGATCCGGCATGGTGGCAGGACGTCTTCATGTTTCCATTTCAGTTAAAACACCTGACTGGGTGCACAGCCAACGTCTACTTGGAATATATCCAGCGGAACCTACCTGAAGGGGTGGCCATGGAAGTAACAAAGGTATGGCTTGAATTCCTGCCTCCAAAGGGCCACCTGGGTTGTTGTACTATAGTCTGTCCTAGCTGTGGGGGTGAGGGCCTGTGGCCCCCTGGGAACAGAGTTAGACCCACCACCACCCACGTCCTCATTGAGCCACCGTGGAAGTCTCTCTAACAGTTGTTTAGGCTTGGGGACCACAGGACAGCCCCGAGGTCACTGGGTGTGAGACAGTTCATGCACCATGCTTTATGCTCCCTCCTCTCCTTGAAGGGGGGGGGGGTGTCAACGAGAAACAGGAGGATGTGGCAGGTCAATAGAGCTGGTTGTAGGCAGAGTCCATTTCAAGGTCCACACTGTATTACAGTTGGGTTTGTTTCTGGTTTTAGACACAGATACAGCAGTTACCAGAACATATCAAGGAGCCAATGTGGGAAACACTCACTGAGGAGAAAGAGGAAAGCAAGTCCTAGCCTGGGGTGCCACCTGGGCCTGGAGGGAACCGAGCAGGCCTGCCGTGAGTGCCGTGGACAGCTCCAGCTGAGGGCAAGTCAGGCCCCACCCCTGCTCTGCTGACTCCTCACGCACTGGAGCCTTCATGGCAGGCTGAAGAAACACTGGATCTGTTCTTTTCTACCTGACCTTGCTTCCGTTCTGGTTTGAACAACATTAGCAGACTTCTGTATAACTTGAAATAAAATATCCAGATTTACTCACTTACAGAGCTGCCACTACTTACTGTGGGAATTTTACTTTATTATTGTTTTTATTTATTTATTCATTCATTTTTATTTCCCAAGCTCACAGAGTTCCTCCTGCCTCTGCCTCCCAAATACTGAGATTAAAGGAATGCTCCACCATGCCCAGCTCATTTGTCCTAATTTTAAATGTTTACTTGTTCATTCAATAGAAAAAGAATGATACAGTTTTCACCCACGTGTTTATTTTGAAGTTCCCAGAACAACCTGTGCACAGTTCATGGACTGCTGAGCGGTTAGACGTTCGGCCTCTTCCTCTGCGCAGCCCAGCATGTGCTGCCCGGAAGTGTGGTCAACAAGTGACCTGTTTCAGAAACTGAATGTACATTGTGACGCACAGGAGGCTTGAACCCAGGAACTCACAGCCACTGCCCATGGCCACTGCAGAGAGTTTGTTCTTTCAAGGAATTAAGCATCATTTCATTTCCCCTGCGATTCATTCACCAAGCTTCTGTGCAGTGCCCTTTGCCCTGAAAACTGGTCAGTACCAGTGACTCACTTGGCTTGCAAGTACTGGTAGGTGCAAGTAAGTACTTTTCTTAGTCCCTTGCAGATGGCATGTTTGGTAGGTGTTCCTGCCTTGTCTGAAGATACCTACATGTCTGTGAGGTTCAATTGCATGTAAAGCCCAGGGTGAGGCAAGACTCCACTGCAATGAAATCCTCGCACTTCTTGGCTTTTGGCTTGGTAAATAGAGAGTGGTTGGCATGGCACACACGCGCACACGCACACACACACACACACACACACACACACCCCGGAGAGAGTGGTTGGCATGGCGCACGCACGCGTGCACACACATACACACACACACACACACACATACCCCGGAGAAGGCTTCTTTTAAAGCACACGGAGGCCTGTCCTGTGGGTTTCCTTCACTTCTCTGTCCCGTACACTGACCTCCTGACCTAACAGCAGGTGTCCGTGCTCTGAGTACATACTGCCAGACTGCCATCACCATGGAAAGAACTACAGCCCCGTTGCCCACCTGTGACTTTCCACTCAGGTGCTGGCTGCCATTCCCAAGGTAAGCCTGAAGTGTACTTACCCAGGGCAGGGGTAAAGCTCAGGATTAGGAGCTAGCGCTCAGGCAGGGGCGGAGCTGGTGCTGGGTCTGGTGGAACAGCGCTCTGACACACTTGTATCTAAAAGATGGAGTAAAAGAAATCGGGACCCACTAAGATTCGGGGCCTTTTCCTTTGTAGACAGTAAAAATGGAATAGATGAATGCTCGCCATCAAGGACTGGTCCTCAGGAACCTCTTCAATGGGTGTACGTCCACTTCAGCTGTTTTCAGACAAACACCCATGAGCCACGTTACTTAGGTCAGTCATACACAGCCAGGTCTTGAGCAAGCAGTTGTGGACCGGATAAGACTGATGCAGCGTCTGCACCCCAGTTCACCCCCAGAACCCACCCGGAAGGAGAGAACTGCCCCTGGAAGTGTCCTCTGACCTGTGCATGTGCATGCCCAAGCACACTAACTAGAAATGAAAATTTAAAATCACTTTAAGATAAAGATGCAGCAGACCGCAGTCGCCCAGAGCCCATATAAAAAGCTGGCACAGTGGTGCATTTCTGCAATCCCAGCCCTGGGGAAATAAATGGACTTGCTGCCAGCCAGTCTAGCTGAACGGGCAGACTCGAGGCTCTGAGAGAGCCTGTCTGAGAAGATCCGGCAGAGGAGCAGGGGAGATGGCTCAGTGGTTAACGCGTACCATGTAAGCACGAGAACTCAGGTAAATACCAGGTTGGCATGGAGACCCGCCTGGAATTCAGCCTCAGAAGGAGACCAGCTCCCCCAACAAGCTGCCTGGAGAGAAGAGCCGAGTCGGTGAGCTCTGAGAGATGATGCCCAGTGAGCAAGGCAGAAGATCAGTCAAGGATGATTTCCCATGTAAACCTCTGGCCTCCACATACACTCGCATCCTGTGCACACATACATATAAACATGTACACATGGAAGAAACATGGAGAGCAGCTGAGGAGGAGACCCAGCTTCTACCCTGGCCTCCACATAGACGCACATTGCTGTGGGACGGTCTGTATGTCAAATTGCTCTGATTGGTCAATAAATAAAACACTGGTTGGCCAGTGGCCAGGCAGGAAGTAGGTGGGACAAGGAGAGAGGAGAATTCTGGGAAGCAGAAGGCTGAGGCAGAGAGACACTGCCAGCTGCCGCCATGACCAGCAGCATGTGAAGATGCCTGTAAGCCACCAGCCACGTGGCAAGGTATAGATTTATGGAAATGGATTAGTTTAAGCTGTAAGAACACTTAGTAAGAAGCCTGCCATGGCCATACAGTTTGTAAGCTATATAAGTCTCTGTGTTTACTTGGTTGGGTCTGAGCAGCTGTGGGACTGGCGGGTGACAAAGATTTGTCCTGACTGTGGGCAAGGCAGGAAAACTCTAGCTACAGCACATCCTGTGCACACACACTCATAAGTGTGTGCTCGCATACATATAAACATGTACACATGGAAGAAACATGGTGAGCAGCTGAGGAGGAGACCCAGCTTCTACCCTGGCCTCCACATACACGCACATCCTGTGCACACACACTCATAAGTGTGTGCACACATACATATAAACATGTACACATGGAAGAAACATGGAGAGCAGCTGAGGAGGAGACCCAGCTTCCACCCTGGCCTCCACATACACGGACATGTCCAGCCAAAGAGGAAAGCCACAGTGGGTGCCTGAAGCAGCCTGAACCCATTAGCTGCCTGTTCATGTGTTGATGAGTGTCCCCCCACTAATAGTAGAGGAACGTGAACTTGGGAGTCAAACAGTCTTACCACCTAAGAGTTCACACCAAGTGCTGTAAACCCAGGCAAAATACTTAACCCTACCACAGCCTGACTTACTCCTGGGTGGGGTGTAGGAAACTGCCTACCTATTAAGCTTGGTCTAGACAAAGCAGCGTGCCAGAGCTGGGCTCATGATGGGCCTTCACTAGGCAGTGTGAGCTGGCAGCGGCATCACTGGGGCAGCGGTGTGAGTGAGGCTTGTGTGTTGGCTTAAGAGACACCCAGAAGAGACAGGGAGAGAGAGCCGCTCAGAGCTGGCTAGATGGGCCACATGCAGCATGCCCATTATAGACCCTACGCCATGCCCAGTCTCTCCCGGGCGGCCTCAGACACGGGTGCCATCTGATTTACAATAACAAGCAGATGCTGCCGTTAGTCCCTTCACAGCAGAGAGCCAAGGCTTGAGCGGCACCTGAACCTGGGGCAAGAAGTGGTGAAATTGATTGAAGTTCAGGTGAGTGACAGGACAAACACAGGACCTAAAGGGGCTGTGAGCCAAGCCTGGTGACTCAACCTGTGACCCCAGCACTGAGGAGGCTGAGGACTTCAAAGGCTGCCTGAGCTACAGTGAAACCCATCGAGAGAGAGAGAGAGAGAGAGAGAGAGAGAGAGAGAGAGAGAGAGAGAGAGAGAGAGAGAGAGAGACTGACTGTAGCCAAGCATGATGGCGCACGCCTTTAATCCCAGCACTCCGGAGGCAGAGGCAGGCGCGTCTCTGAGAGTTCGAGGCCAGCCTGGTCTACAGAGTGAGATTCAGGACAGGTGCAAAACTATTCAGAGAAACCCTGTCTCGAAAAACAAAAACAAACAAACAAACAAAAAAAAAGATTGGGGGGAGGGGGTCCTAAGGAATAAATAATGTATGCAAAGGGAGCAGACACACGGTGTGGTGGGCCCGATGCTGGCACAGGCCAAGAGTGAGGGGACACCCAGTGTTGGGGCTCGGCACGGCGGCGGGGGGCTGTTGTGTGGGAAGGACTGCAGCATGGGGACCACGGCAGGGCTTCAGCCGGGCCTGGCGGGGGTCAGTGGACTCCGCGCCTCGCTGGGGCACACGAGCAGCCGGCTGCCTGCCGTCCGGGGTTCTCTGCAAACGCCCTGCTTCATGCTGAGCTCTGCCCTCTTTAAATCCTGCTATTGTTACCACCCCCCCACAAGCTCTCCTTCCCTGCCATGGATTCTTAATCTTCTTTAAAGTGATACATTTATACCTCCTAGGTCAGCTAGGTCAGCGGTATTTATAGGGCAGGTCATGGGCAACTGGCCACGTGAAAACCCAACCAATTTGTGGTCCCTCAGCCAGAGACTACGTCAAGTTGTGTTTCATTCAAAGAGTTTATTTTTCTTCCCCCTTCCCCCTGGATACTGGGGATTGAACTTCATACAGGCTGGGCAAGGGCCTACTGCTAAGTGAGCCTGTGCGCTTTCTCTCTCTCTCTCTCTCTCTCTCTCTCTCTCTCTCTCTCTCTCTCTCTCTCTCTCTCTCTCTCATATAGAAGGGTCTCACTAAGGCCTCGAGCATATATAGTTCTGTGCCTGCCTCCTAGACTGGAATTATAGTCTGTGCCAACAGGCCCACATACAATTTGTTTCTCCTTACAATGAACTTTTGAAGGTTAGTCTTTTCCGTGTACACATGTTTACCTCCATTTATGTCTGTGCACTACATGCATGCCGTGCCCAAGGAGGCCAGAAGAGAGGGTTGGAGTCCCTGGAACTGAAATCCTAGGTGGACATGAGCCACCTCATGGGTGCCAGGAATTGAGCCCGGGTCCTCCGTAAGAACAGCAAGTGCTCTTAACCACTGGACCGTCTCCAGGCCCTGTTCATTCCTTTTTCCCTCGAGGCAAAGCCTTGCTATGTGGTCCAGGCTGGCCCAGAACTCCCAACCCTCGTGCCTAAGCCTCCTAAGGGCCGGGTCTACGGCCTGAGCCACCATTCCCAGCTCAGCAGTGCGTTCTAGAAAAGCCCTGCCCTCTGCTTTCAACCTGCAGCTTCCCATCGCATGGCTCCTGGACACTCCAGCCCCATCCTCGTCCATCTTCACGTCCCAGTTCCCTCCACAAACACCAAATTCAAGCGAGGGTTAGGGTCTCCGGGATTAGTGGAGGGTGTGACAGTCACCTTGAGGGGGTGTGACTTCACTGGGGAAGCATGCCTAGGGTGACAGGATACAGACTGTGCCTGGTGCTCCCGAGGCGAGAGCCTCCTAGGTGCAGGCGGGGGTTAGGATATAGGCAGGCCTGGGCCAGGCGAGGGTTAGATGGGGAGGTCAGAGTTCCACTAGGGGCACTGAGAGCATGCTGAGTTGTGAGGAAAAGGACATGAGCAATGACAGGGTAAAAACGCGGATCGTCAGACTGACTGCAAGTGTCGTCCTGTTGGTGAATGACTGCAGTGATGGAGTTAATGTAAATGAACTGGAAGGGGAGGAAATATCAACAAGATGGCTGACTTTCAGAGACAGCAGAGAAACTGGTCGGGGCAGGACCCAGTGCTTTCAAACTCCGCTGTGTTCGGGAGCCCTGCAGGGCTTTCTGAACAGTGCTGTACCCCACCCCAAGGTGCCTGAGTCAGCTCACTAGGAGTGGACACCTGGGAAATTCTGTATGTAATAATTCCCAGAGGCTGCTACTGTTTGGACCACGGGTGAACGGGGGAGGTGGTGATGCTTTTTACTAAGCGGGTGGAAGGCAGGAAGATATGCCAGTTCCTGGAACCCACAGGAAAAGCTGGACGTGGTGGTGAGCACCTGCAGCCCGGCACTCACACCGTTTGATGGGAGACGGAGACAGGAGAATCATCCAGACATTCACAGGAGCAGGAAGTAGAGCAGCAGAAACAAGAGAGACCTTGGTCAACAAGGTAGAAGGAGATTCCTGGAAATGCCCTCTGACCTCCGCATGCACAGTGTGGTATACATGTGCCTGTGCTCACACAGACACAAATTAATGAGCTAAATAAACAACAACAAAAAACAGCTAAGGGGGCCAAGGATTTGTGAGCTAGTGTGGATGGATGGCCAGTTGACATCATGGACACGCCACCGGGGACAAGTGTGACATTACTCATGAAGGACAGTAACAAGGAAGAGTAAAACAGAGCAGGACATGGCCTCAAAGGGACAGGCATTTAAATTATTTTTGAATTTTTATTTATGTGCATGTGCTGGCCTGTATGTGCACCATGTGGATGCAGAGGCCTGCAGAGGCCAGAAGAGGGCGTTGGATCCCCTAGAACTGGAATCAGGCAGTTGTGAACGCTCAGTGTGGGTATTGAACCCAGTCTCTCTGAACGAGTAGAAAGGACCCGTAACTGCTGAGCCATCTCTCCAGCCCCGGAACGGACCGTCTGAGGGAGAAAAGGAGCCATTGAAGGAACAGTGGGGTATGAGGAGAGCACTAGCCTCAGACCCAGAGGAATGTGGGATGTGGGAGAAAACGTCACTAGACCGTGAAAGGGAGACAGCAGACATTCCTACGCTGGGGTGAGTGGTGAGGCGTAGAGAAACTGGGGTGTCAGCCGGCACAGATCGCTGGAGATGAGCTCCGGCCTGAGCACATCATCAGTTCCAGGACGAGCCTCCCTTCCACGGTGGAACCGCAAGTGTGCACTACCACGGCCACTCAAAAAAATAGGTGCGGCTAGGCCCTCTGAATGTGGGTGACAGCTATGTGGCTAGATCTGTCTGGGGAGCCCCTGGCAGTGGAACCAGGACTCATCCCAGGTGCATGAAATGGCTTTTTGGACACATTCCCTAGGGTGGGACACCTTGTTGTTGTTTCAGCCTTGACAGGGAGTGGGGGGGGGGGTGGGGGGAGTGGAAGGGTGGGGGGAGTGGGAGGTGAGAGGCTGTTGATCCTGCCTCAACTTAGTATGCCAGACTTTGTTGACCCTCCAAGGGAGGCCTTACCCTCTCTGAGGAGTGGATGGGGTGGGGTGGGGGGAAGTGAGGGAGCGGGAGAAGGGGGGGGACTGAGATTGGTATGTAAAATGGAAAAAAACCTTTTTAATAAACAAACAAATAAATAAAAAATAGGTTCTGGTGGGCTGGAGGGATGGCTCAGTGGTTAAGAGCTTATACTGCCCTTGTAGAGACCTGAGTTCAGATATGGACACCTGTGTTGGGTGGTTCACAACTGCCTGTAACTCTAACTCCAGAGGATCTGACGCCCTCTTCTGGCCTCCATGGGCACTGCACTCACGTGAACATAACACATACACATATACACATAATTTTAAAATAAGAAAAAAATCTTTAAAAATAAAAGAAGTGCAAGGGTCGGAGAGATGGCTCAGTGATTAAAAACACTTGTTGCTCCTGTAGAGGACCCAGATTCAGTTCCCAGCATCCAACGTGGTGGCTCACAATGAATGTAACTCCACATCTAGGGGAACCGACACCTTCTGACCTCTATGAAACACTGCATTCATGTGATACATATGTGCATATATACAAACACCTGTTTACACAAAATAAAAATAAAACGCAGCCAAGCATGGTAGTCCTTAATCCCAGAGGCAGGTGGATCTCTGTGAGTTCAGGGCCATTCTGGTTTACATAGTGAGTTCTAGGACAGCCAGAGCTACAATGTGAGAACCTGTCTCCAAAAACTAAATAAACTCTAAAAGACAGCATAAATATATAATTTGATTGTTTTGTTGTTGACACGAGGTGTTTCCTGTGTCAACAGGGTAGCCCAGAGAGGCTTTGAACTCAAGATCCCCCTGCCTCTCATACAATGAATATGTGATCGATTCAATATGTAATGAACATATACTTGGTCAACAGAGTGAATATGTAACTGCTTCTAAAGGAGGTTCACATGGTCTTCAATATAAGACACTCAAAGATACTTTAGCCCCACACGCCCAGATCCTGCCGGTCGTTAGTGCTTGAGAGAGAGGGAGAGAGTCCAGGGCTTGCAGGACGGCTGGGAGAAGCATTTGTCCTTTAAGCTGGAAAATGAAAACTTCCAGATTCAGGCGCGGCCTGTGAGGGAGCCGCAGACACTGGTGTGACCGAGAAACCCTGCAGGACTCTTACGCTCGAAGCCTGCTGCCTCTCCCCGGGCCTGTGGAGGGGGAGGCGAGGAAGCTTAGCCATATGGAGGTCAGTCACTTCGGGGAATCCTCTAATGGTCTTACACAGCTAAGCTGGCCCGGGCTGCCCCCCTTCTGGAGGTCCTTCACTACCAATCAAGTTCAGTTTCCCCGAGACAATGAAAGCGCTGGTCGAACCAAGGCGACGGAGGCGAGGGGCCGGAGCCTAAGGTCAGCCGAGGCCTTCGAGGAGCCGAGATGGGGCAGCAGTTTAGCTGGGAGGAGGCGGAGGCTGCCGGGGAGATGGACGTGGCGGAGCTGCAGGAGTGGTACAAGAAGTTTGTGGTGGAGTGTCCCAGTGGGACCCTCTTCATGCACGAGTTCAAGCGCTTCTTCAAGGTCACGGGCAATGAGGAGGCCACCCAGTATGTGGAGGGCATGTTCCGAGCCTTCGACAAGAACGGGGTAAGGAGCCCTCCCTGCAGGGGACTCGTGACCAGTGCACCCGGTGCCCTTCCCGTCCGTGAGCCCTCGGAGTGGGACCCTCCGTGCCCTGCGCCCTTTCTGTCCCGCCATTCCCCCGACTCCTCCCTCTCCCATCATGTGTCCCTCTCCCTTCTCCTCCTCGGCTCTCTGCATCCTCTCCCTGAGAGCCGAGGGTCACTGGCACACAGCCTGGGCCTTCCCTGGGCATTTTGAGTCAGGAGCTGCAGCAAAGGGGCAGTTTGTCAACCCCCGTAGAGCCCTGCTGCTCTTAACACAGGGAACTGAGATGTCCAAGGCCATCTTAGCACAGACGAAGAGCGCCCCGTGCTAGGGTCCTTCAGACGGAGGCCGCTCCGTTCTTCCCTGTTGTGGAGGCTGGAGGGGGCTTCACACTGACTGGGAGGTGGGTGGGTAGTTGCTAAAGTCCCTTTTAACTCTTAAAAAAAAGATTAATTGTACATGTGTGCGTTTGTGTGTGTGTGTGTGTGTGTGTGTGTGTGTGTGTGTGTACCAGAAAGGGGCACCAGATACCTTAGAGCTAGTGTGTGTGTGTGTGTGTGTGTGTGTGTGTGTGTGTGTGTACCAGAAAGGGGCATCAGATACCTTAGAGCTAGTGTGTGTGTGTGTGTGTGTGTGTGTGTGTGTGTGTACCAGAAAGGGGCATCAGATACCTTAGAGCTAGAGTTACAAGTGTTTGCGAGCTGCCCAATGTGGGTGCTGGGATCCAGAATGCCAGTCCTCTGATAAACCAGTAAAATTCTCTAACTGCTGAGTCTTCTCTCCAGCTCCCCCTTTCAACTCTTTAAGACATGAGGGATTGCATGAATCAAATTCCAGAGTTTCTTTAAGTCCTCCAACGACACCAGCAGCTAAAAGGCACTAAATTACATAATAAACACATGGTAATCGGGCCTTATAATTTGTATGTATGTGTGTTTGCATTCATGTGTTTATGGACAGGAGGTACATTTGTGTGCATATGGAGGCCAGAGATGGATCTCAGGTGTCATTTCCTAGGAGGCATCCATTTTGTTTGTGGCACCATCTCTCATTGGCCTGGAGCTCACTGATGAGGATAAGCTGGTTGGTCAGTAAGTCCAGAAATCCTCCTGTGTCCACTCTCTCAGCAATAGCAAGTACATGCCACTACACTCTGTTTTGTTTTCAAAGTTCTACCGAATTTTAAACTGTGTGAGGGTTTGTGCACATGAGTGCAGTGCCCGTGGTGACCAGAAGAGGGCAGTGGATCCCCTGGAACTGTAGTTACAGGTGGTAGGGAAGTACCTGCCCTTGACTGATGCGGTCTTTCGACCAGCCCCGGCCTGGCCCCGGCCCCTGCTCAGCCTTTGTGTAGGTGCTAGGGAAGGGCGTCATGCTTGCATGGCATCACTTTTACGGACTGAGCCTTCTCCCAGGTCCAATCTTAATGTAATCCATTGCTCCTGTCCTCCGAGACGCCCAGAGCCACGTTCTTAGTGTCTCTTATTTTCTTCCCAAGTTGTCTTTCTCTCTCTCAACCCTGGTATGTAAAATCAGTATCAAATTCTCTTTGACTCTAGCTTTGCTTCAAATATGTATTTTAATTCAGGGGCTGGAGACATAGCTCAGTGGTTAAGAGCACTTGCTCTTGCAGAGGACCCAAGTTCAGTTCCCAGCACCTACATGGCAGCTCACAACTGTCTGTAACTCCAGTTCCAGGGGATCCGACTCCCTCACACAGACGTACATGCAAGCAAAATACCAATGTACCTAAAATAAAAATAAGTAAATTATTTTTTTAAAAAAGAAAGAATTATATGGGAAAAAAAGGACTTGTTTTTTAAAGGTTATCTATCTAGTTCAGTGTCCTGAGGTCCTTTTTGTTGTGGTGTGTTGTTTTGATTTTTATTTGAGACAGGGTTTCACTATCTAGTCTTGACTGTCCTAGAACTCTTCAATAGACCAGGCTGGCCTCGAACTCACAGAGCTCCACCTGCCTCAGCCTCCTGAGTTCTGGGATTAAAGCCATGTGCCACCATGCCCGAGCCCCTGCAGTCTGTAGTATGGAATAAAGACTATTTTGGCTCCCTGATTGAGGGGACACACAGGTGATCTGAAGAAAGTGTCATGCAGAACTTGTGCCAAGCTGACTCGGTGGGAATGCCACTTGAGGTCTAAGGCCCTTAGCCCCACTCAGGGTGGGCTCAGCAGTTCCAGTGTGATGATCTTCTGTTGAGGTCACCCATGAGACACCCACAGGGCACAGAGCCAACTTCTGACCTCGCAGGTCCACCTCCTCTTCTCCTCAAGGCTGTAGGAGGGGTGCGGGTTTTTTTTTTTTTTTTTGGTCCAAATTAAATGATGAGAAAACTGGGGTGAAAGGTGGCACGTTGACAGCTAGGTATGGCAGAGTATGCTGCCACTCAGCTCTAGGAAGCATCACTAGTGTGAGGCCAGCACTGACCTGTGGTGATATTGTGTTCCCTGAAACATTGTGCACCCTAATAAACTTATCTGGGGTCAGAGAACAGGACAGCCACAATATTAAACATGAGGATAGGCAGTGGTAGCACACGCCTTTAATCCTAGCATTCCAGAGGCAGAAATCCATGTGTTCAAGGATACAGCCAAGCATGGTGACTCACGCCTTTAATCCCAGAAAGCAGCCTTTAATCCCAGGGAGTGATGGTAGAAAGCAGAAAGGTATATAAGGCGTGAGGACCAGGAACTAGAAGCATTTGGCTGGTTAAGCTTTCAGGCTTTTGAGTTCAGCTGAGAGCCATTCTGGATGAGGACTCAGAGGCCTCCAGTCTGAGAAAACAAGACCAACTGAGAAGTTGGCCAGGTGAGGTAGCTGTGGCTTGTTCTGGTTCTCTGATCTTCCAGTTCACACCAATCCCTGGCTCAGGCTTGATTTTATGAATAAGAACTTTTAAGATTCCTGCTACACTGGCCACACAGACAGACCCTGTTCCACACCAACACATCCAACGCAAGAAAGTGAGCCTGTTTGTCCCAGGTCAAGCACTCACTCGGGCGTCTTAACTCCTGCTCCAGTGCTCCTGCCTGGAGGACTGGGATTTTGTTGTTATTTTGAGAACTGTTTTATGTCATGTATATGAGCATTTTGCCAGCATGTCTGCATATGTAGTGCAGTGTGTACCTGGTGCCCACGGAGGTCAGAGGGCATCTGATTCTCCAGAACCGGAGTTGTAGATGTAGTGAGCTGCCCTGTGGATGCAGGGAATGTAGATTCACTGCAAGGACAAGTACTCTTAACCACTGAGTCATCTCTCCAGCCTGTTTGTTTTGAGACGGGGTCTTGCTAGGTAGCCCAGTCTAGCCTAAAACTTGAGATGCCCCTGCCTCAGCCTCCTATCTCTGC